>NC_090448.1:172020418-172323652 GCF_031143425.1 Pleurodeles waltl | reverse complement strand
ATCGAGAAACAGGATAGAGGTAGACGTGTGAAAGTTAATGTAATGCTAAAAATGAAAATGTTCTCACCTGTGTCTCACTGGAAATATTGCTGTATGACTGACTCCCTGTTGTCGTTGTCTTCTTCCTCAGCTTCATCCTCATCACTGTCCACAGGCTTCACAGGCTCCACAGCTGCTACAACACCGTCATCTGGATCATCCTCCTGCAGAAAAGGCACCTGGCGTCGCAAAGCCAAATTATGGAGCATGGAGCAGGCGATGATGATGTCGCACACCTTCTTCGGTGAGTAGAATAGGGATCCACCTGTCATATGGAGGCACCTGAACCTGGCCTTCAGGAGGCCGAAGGTGCGTTCGATCACCCTCCTAGTCCGCCCATGGGCATCATTGTAGCGTTCCTCTGCCCTGGTCCTGTGATTCCTCACTGGGGTCAATTGCCAGGATAGGTTGGGGTAACCAGAGTCCCCCAATAGCCATACACGGTGCCTGTGGAGTTGAGCCATCATATCAGGGATGCTGCTATTCCGCAGGATGTAGGCGTCATACACTGAGCCAGGGAACATAGCATTTACCTGCGAGATGTACTGGTCTGCCAAACAGACCATCTGGACATTCATTGAATGATAACTCTTCATGTTCCTGTACACCTGTTCACTCCTGTGGGGGGGGGGGGTCAGAGCTACATGTGTCCCATCAATGGCACCTATGACATTGGGGATATGTCCAAGGGCATAGAAGTCACCTTTCACTGTAGGCAAATCCTCCACCTGAGGGAAAATGATGTATCTCCTTACGTGTTTCAGCAGGGCAGACAACACTCTGGACAACATGTTGGAAAACATAGGCTGGGACATCCCTGATGCCATGGCCACAGTTGTCTGAAAAGACCCACTTGCAAGGAAATGGAGCACTGACAGCACCTGCACGTCAGGGGGGATTCCAGTCGGATGGCGGATTGGTGATCTGGGTACATAGTTCCTGGATTGTGGCACGATCAAACCGGTAGGTGATGATGACATGTCTCTCTTCCATTGTCAACAGGTCCACCAGCGGTCGGTACACTGGAGGATTCCGCCATCTTCTCATATGTCCCAGCTGACGGTGCCTACGAAGGACAACAGCGAAGAACCAGTCATTATTCCTCCAGGTATGTACCCACATTTACACACAAGACTACACCACTCACAAACCCTTCCTGTATGTGTGTTGAGTGTAGGCCTAGCTATGTGTGACGCAGTAGTAAATGAAGCCATGTGGGCCCCTGAAATGGCGGCTGCCTGACCTCTAAACTAGGACAATGGGATTGTTGGGTAACTGCGCTGGCGTTGCACACCGTTGCGGTAGGCGGTCATAGACCGCGGTGCAATACTGCATTGGTTAACATTGGACCCTATGGGTCCCAGGAGCCAATGAACAGGTGCGCTGGCGGTGATGATGCGCACCGCCGCGGACGTCACCGCCATTTTCTATCTGTTCAATCACTTGATACCTGACCTTCGACAGGAGAGGACCTACACTGCAAGTGCTGCTGTGACCTCGGTCTGGAAGTGACGATGGCTGCTGCGTCTGGCGTAAGGGCCCCTGCCTTCACTGCACAGGAGTTGGAGAAACTGGTAGACGGGGTCCTCCCCCAGTACACGCTACTCTACGGTCCTCCAGACCAACAGGTTAGTACACAGGGAGCACGTTGTATGGGCTAGGCCTGGGTGGAGAGGGCTGGTTTGAAGAGGAAAGGTGGCAGAGTTCATAGCACAACAATGCACGGGAATGAATGGGCCACATGGCCAGAGTACGGAGGGGGCCACTCACAACGACGGTGCAGTTGGTAATGACTGTTCCTCTTCCCTTGTGCATGTCATGTAGGTCAGCGCCCACCAGAAGAGGGACATTTGGCGTGCCATCCCCAAGGAGGTCCGGACCCTGGGGGCCCACCAGAGACGGGGCACCCACTGCCTTAAGAGATGGGAGGACATTCGCCGCTGCAGCAAGAAGACGGCGGAGGCTCAGCTGGGGATGGCCTCCCAACGTGGGTGGGGTTCCCGTCGCACCATGACCCCCCTGATGTTTCGGATCCTGGCGGTGGCCTACCCAGAGTTGGATAGGCGCTTGAGGGCATCACAGCAGACACAAGGGGGTGAGTACTCTCTCATTCTGCTGACTTTGCGTGCAGTGGAGGTGTCTGGGTGGGGGAGGTGGGCTGTGGGTGTCCCTAGGCCAGGGCGAGTTAGGTAGGCAAGGCCCCTCCGTAATGTAGGCCACGTGGCACTCTACCCCACCTCAGCAGAGTGCCAAGTCGAGGTACAGTTGTCCCTGTGGCATACATGTGCGCAGATGTCCACCATTGCCATGTAGGCCATATACCAGAAATTGCATGTGCAGAGGGCAGGAGCACAGCATAATGCAGGGGGCTGTTGCGTCTGTCTTGTCCGCCAACTGTAGCGGTAATCCATGCACTAAAACTCTCTTTCTTCTGTCTCCCCCCCTTTTTCTGCTCTCCCTGTCCTTTTGTACATCAGCATCAACAGGCGGAGGTACAGTGGCACCGGAGCACGAGGGAGCTGCATCCCACATGTCCATGGAGGGCCACACCACGGACCCTGAATGCACCAGTGGGACGGAGGGCGAGGGGAGCTTCACGTCGGCCACTGGATCACCAAGCGGCGACACAGACTCGTTCGCCGATGGGGGCTCCCTTGTGGTGGCGGCACCATCTGTGCCCCCCACCTCTACAGGTACAGCCGTCACCTCCCCTACCAGCCCCGCTCTCCCAGCAGCCCCTCAGCATTCGCCCCGTGCCCACTCACCCAGGAGGGTGGGCATCACCTTCGCCCCAGGCACCTCAGGCCCTGCCCCAGTCACCCCTGCTGCCCTCAGTGAGGAGGCCATTGACCTCCTCAGGTCACTCACTGTTGGGCAGTCGACCATTGTGAATGCCATCCAGGGTGTAGAACGAGAGTTGCAACACGGTAATGCATTCCTGGAGGGCATTCAATCTGGTCAGGCTGTCCTTCGGCGAACCCTGCAATCTCTGGCCTCAGCACTGATGGCAGCCATTGTCCCTGTGTCTAGCCTCCCCCCTCCAACTTCCTCCACCCAGACCCAATCTCCTGTACCCCAGCCCATCCCAATCACACCTACAGACCAGCATGCACACAAGTCAACACACACAAGTAGCTCAAGCAAACATAGGCACCACACACACCACAGGTAATCACGCAAGCCTCACCCACGTACAGACACAGCAACATCCACTGCCTCCACTGTGTCCCCCTCCTCCTCTTCTCCCTCCTCCCTCCCAGTCACGTCTACACACACACCTGCATGCACCACATCTACAGGCACCACAAGCCGCTCACCTGCACTCACCACCTCCACTGCCATTTACACATCCCCTGTGTCCTCTCCCAGTGTGTCTGTGACGCCCCCTCCCAAAGTACACAAACGCCAGCAATCACTCAACCAACATCCATCCACCTCACGACAGCCTCCAGTACCTGCACCTGCACCCAAAACACCTAAAGTGACACCTCCTACAACCACCTCCTCTTCCTCCACTCCCAGACCCCCTCCAGCAACCCATCCCAGTGTTCGTCAGAAACTGTCCCTCTGTAAAGTTGACCTTTTTGCCCCCACCCCAGCCCCTCCAATTCATCAGTCCCGTCGTAGCGCCTCAGCCAAAAAGCCTCCAATACCAGTGGTGCCTGTTCAAGGTTTGTGGAGTGCACCGGCCACCAGGGCAGGCAGTAGGACCCGGAGCCAAGGCACTGGCAGCCCACCCCCTGTAAAGGCTCTAAAATTGGAGAGTGGACGACGGGACCGTGTTAAGACTCCTGGTGGGAAAACAACTGACATGGGTTTCAAGGGGATTGGAGAGTCAGCTGTGACTCCACCAAAGGTGGGGCAGGGCCAGAGGAAGTCTGCCCAGCCTGTTGTGAGTGTCACGGCGGAGAAGTGCGCCATCATTTCCGGCGGTCGACACACAACCGCCAGCACCGTCGTCACTGGTCCAGAGACCACCGCCAGAGTCACAGCCCAGGAGGGCACAAGTATCGTCACTGGTCAGGAGACCACCGCCGGAGTCACAGCCCAGGAGGGCCCAAGTATCGTCACTGGTCAGGAGACCACCCCCGGAGTCACAGCCCAGGAGGGCCCAAGTATCGTCACTGGTCAGGAGACCACCGCTGGAGTCACAGCCCAGGAGGGCCCAAGTATCGTCACTGGTCAGGAGACCACCACCAGAGTCACAGCCCAGGAGGGCCCAAGTATCGTCACAGGTCCAGAGACCACTGCCGGAGTCAGTGCCCTGGAGGGCCCCGGCTGCCACAGCCCCGCTGGGCAATGATGGAACGTCATGCCACACACCAATGCCCAGTGTAGAGAACGTCATGCCACACACCAATGCCCAGTGTAGAGAACGTCATGCCACACACCGTATCTGAACTGCCATGTCAAAGCACCGCTGAACAGGGCAAAGCACCGCCATGTCAAAGCACCGCTGAACAGGGCAAAGACTGCCATGGCGAAGCACCGCTGAACAGGGCAAAGACCGCCATGTCAAAGCACCGCTGAACAGGGCAAAGACTGCCATGGCAAAGCACCGCTGAGCAGTCCGGAACCACCATGTCAAAGCACCGCTGAACAGGGCAAAGACCGCCATGGCAAAGCACCGCTGAACAGGGCAAAGACCGCCATGTCAAAGCACCGCTGAACAGGGCAAAGTACTGCCATGTCAAAGCACCGCTGAACAGGGCAAAGACCGCCATGGCAAAGCACCGCTGAACAGGGCAAAGACCGCCATGTCAAGGGACCGCTGAACAGGGCAAGCACCGGGTAGGAATGAATGGCCCGCCACATCAGGCATCCTTATCCCATGTGCAGCTGGGACAGTGACAGGACAGGAACTTTCACCGGGAGACTCATCCAGTCTGGGCACCAGTCCCCCCAGTACCAGTAGAGACCTGCATCTACTTGAGAGACTGTGGCTTTGCACTTCCCAGGATGGTAGAGTGGGCAAGCCACCCACTGTAGAGACTTGAGAGACTGTGGCTTTGCACTCCCCAGGATGGCACAGTGGGCAAGCCACCCACAGTATAGACTTGAGAGACTGTGGCTTTGCACTCCCCAGGATGGCACAGTGGGCAAGCCACCCACTGTAGAGACTTGAGAGACTGAGGCTTTGCACTCCCCAGGATGGCACAGTGGGCAAACCACCCACTGTAGAGACTTGAGAGACTGTGGCTTTGCACTCCCCAGGATGGAACAGTGGGCATGGAGCCCCGTCGTGGATCTGGCTTTGCAATCATCCGGCTGAGGTGCCCCCCCTTCCCTTCCGCCTGAGGTGCCTGTAGTACTTCTATCTGATGCCCCGGCAGTGTTCTCTCCGATTGTGGTCAGGTATCCTTTGTGGGCCTCGCCCATGCATTTTTGGACTGTTGGTGCACAGACGTTGTTATTTACATATCTGCACTACTTCTCGTATTGTACATAATTATGACTGATTTTCAAATATATATCTGTATATTTTTTTATGACATGTATATTGCCACATTACAATGTTTGACCGAATTTCGCATTGCCTTTTCATTCTCCCGGGGGGATTGTGGGTTGTTACTGTGATTTTTGTGAATGCACTGGTGTGTATGTTGTAATATGCGAGGGTGGGGGTGTTTGGTGAGTGTCCCCCTAACTTTTGACTCCCCCCACCCCCGTGTCATAGGTGCAGTACTCACCGTTGTCTTTGGCGCCTACGTAGCTGTTGGTCGTAGAGGAGCAGAAACACAAGGGCAGGGAGTATTTGGAGTTCCGGCTCCATGGAGTCCTCGTTCCTCGTGGGATGTGTTCAGGTGAGCGTTTTCCCATAGCAAAAGCTGTTTCTGCCGTGTTTTGATCCACGGTGAATCCGCCCCGGAAAAGGTGGCGGATTGGCGGGTTGTAATACTGTGGGCGGTACATTGTCTTCCGCCTGTCTGTTGGCGGTGACCGCTGCGCTGCTTGTTTGCACCGCCGTGGCGGGCGGTGTGTTAAAGTGGCTGTCTTTGTTGGCGGTTTCCGCCATGGTCATAATTCCCTTTTTTTGTCCGCCGGCCTGTTTGCTGTATTTCCGCAGCTTTAACACCGTCCGCCAGGGTTGTAATGACCACCAAAGTCTTTTGTTTTCAGTTAGTGTCCATGGAACTATTATAATTACTCCTGGTACCTTGGAAGGGATAAATTAGAGACTGTGAATTCTTATAAATGATTAGAGAAAATTGTTCGTAGTATTTTAAATTATTTAGAGCATATTTCAAGGAGCATCTGTAAGGCTTAATCGCAGGCAAAGAGGTCGGGTGTGTTCTACAGAGCAATTTTTCCCACCTACTGACTATATTTAAATCCAAAACCCCAATACTTTATCGTATGCAATGGAATTAACTGATGTTGTGCAATAGAATTTCTTTGACAAAACTGAAGGGAAATCTTTGAGGAACTCGTGCGGTTTTAACACCCTGATGGCAGTTGCAGTCTTAATTTGAGTTAAAAGTTAATTCGTGCAAGGTCTAGCTGGAGTGGCCCATTGCAGTCATCGTATATTAAGAAGCAATTCTAAATCATTAAGAAGTTGTATCTGTAAAGAGATTTTTGTTATGAAAAAAGTATATTCCACGTTCTTTAGGGGTGTCTCATAAGCTTTATTCTTGTTTAACTTAGATTTGGGTCAGGTATCGTCTGTAACCCAGATAAAAACGCATTTCAGTCTGAACTCTTCTTAGTTAAGTTTACATCTAGACCTCAACGTTTGTGGTAAATAAAATTGAGGTGGTATGGAATTCTCCTTATCTCGAAAAAGCCACAACAATATTTGACCTGGAACATGGATCACAGTGTTTGATGTTTCTGGAAATATTATACTTAAATATGCTGCCCGTGAAAGTGTTATCTTTTAAATGGTATAAACCATTATATCTATGTAGCCTTTGTAATAATGGTGTCCAAGATTTGAAACGTGTAATTTTTTTTTGCCCTGCCTTCTCATCATACAACGCACGTTTATGAGCCCATTGTTCTTAAAATATCAAGTTCGAATTGCAGCCAATGCTTTACTCCTATTATGTTATCATCCTAACAAAATGTTCTGTGTTCGAGTTTCTACATTTTGTTTCTTAACTTTGTATTGAACTTGGATGTAATTTTTATATTTTCACATTATGAATTTGATTGCTCCATGGTGGGTGACTGAAATATGTGTAATTTATTTGGCACGTTTTGTTATTACGTTGTCACAATCATCAGTTTTGATACCTACTCCTAATGAAATGTTTTTTGCCGGTATTTTCCACCATTGTAATTGTTACTTAGATTTATACTTAATTTCTGATATAACCTTATACTCTTAGATCATGAAATTTCCTGTACCGTGTGGGTTGCTGGTTTTATGATGTTACTACTCATGGTATTATTGTCTTTATGATGTTACTATTCATGGGATTTCATTTTTGATTTATTATGCATGTGCGGTATATATTTTTCTCATGTGTACCTCAGTGGATTTCCAAATCATGAATAAATTAACGTGGACACTGACCTAAGCATCAGCTTGCTAGTTTCAGAAAATGCAGTGAATACAACATTTTTAATCAGGAAGCTCAATTTACCATAACAGAAGCTTGCAATTTTCATAAGCAAAAAACAGTATACACATGCCTGGTCTCCATGACGTAACTTTTCATTTTCACCAAGGACTCAAACATGGACAAAATCTGCATTTCATGCCAATGATTATCATATACCACGAAGACCCATTGTTTGGCCAAGACTTTCACTACCATAACCAGCCAGACATGCCAAGAATGAACAAAATGTTGCCACAGTCATCATGCAAACAATAATCATAGTTATGTCAAGATAACACGCATTAGGTAAAAGATGGGCTCCATTATGCTGGGATTAGTCAGAATGTTGTAAAAACCATAATGTTTGAAGAATGGGTCTCTCGTATTCCACACATATCCAGAATATTGCCAACAAAGCCTGTAACGTATTGAGGATGAACCAATGTTATGCTGGGGATAGCTGGGCTATCAAAAAAGGTGGCCACATTACATCAATGTTGT
Organism: Pleurodeles waltl; assembly: GCF_031143425.1. Classification (NCBI taxonomy): domain Eukaryota; kingdom Metazoa; phylum Chordata; class Amphibia; order Caudata; family Salamandridae; genus Pleurodeles; species Pleurodeles waltl. The sequence goes on along the minus strand of NC_090448.1, from coordinate 172,315,562 downwards.
GCCTCTCTAATTGCTGGGATAGGCAGATTGTCACCAGAAAATGCCAACAGTATGCCAGGGCTGGGCAATCATTCATGCGAGAAACAAAATGTAAAAAAAAGTGACTATTTAGTGGCGCAGCCTTTATTATGTCAATGTTAGCTAGAATATTACCATAAGTAGACACATTGGGGGTCATTCTAACTTTGGCCGCCCGCCAAAGTTCCCCCGGCAGAATACCACAGCGCGGTCAATTCTGACTTTCCCGCTGGGCGGGCGGGCGACCGCCAACAGGCCGCCCGCCCGCCCAGCGGGAAAGCACCAGCAACGAGGATGCCGGCTCCGAATGGAGCCGGTAGAGTTGCTGGTGTGCGACGGGTGCAGTTGCACCCGTCGAGATTTTCAGTGTCTGCAAGCAGACACTGAAAATCAATGTGGGGCCCTGTTAGGGGGCCCCTGCAGTGCCCATGCCAGTGGCATGGGCACTGCAGGGGCCCCCAGGGGCCCCATGACACCCGTTCCCGCCAGCCAGGTTCTGGTGGTGAAAACCGCCAGAACCTGGCTGGCGGGAAGGGGGTCGGAATCCCCATGGCGGCGCTGCATGCAGCGCCGCCGTGGAGGATTCCCTGGGGCAGCGGGAAGCCGGCGGGAAGCCGGCGGGAAGCCGACGGCTTCCCTTTTCTGACCGCGGCTTTACCGCCGCGGTCGGAATAGCCCTTGAAGCACCGCCAGCCTGTTGGCGGTGCTTCCTCCCTCCCCTACCCTGGCGGTCTCGGACCGCCAGGGTAGGAATGACCCCCATTATGTCATGGAGTGGTATCATTATGACAGAAATAATCAGAACATTACTCAAAATGGCAACTTTGTGTGATCGAGAAAGCCTTCAGAAACTTTGGGAATGCCCCTAAAATTTCAAAGGTGTTTCACTGCTGAGCCATGGATAGCCAGAATATCTCCAAAATTAGCAACAAAAGTGATGGAGGAGGTCACCATTAAGCTAGGGATAACCATAATGTAACCAAAATGCCTACAGCAAGGACCACTCTTACTAGGGATAACTAGAGTATTGTGAAAATAGAATACAAGATGTCATGAACTGGCACCATGACCCCCTACACTAAAACAAAGCAAGCCTCTCTATGGTCAAGCATCATATAGTAGCTTCTTTCTCCCTCGTATTCTCACAGAGGGAGTATGAAGTATGTATACAATTCAGAAGAACCAGGAGATTTTTCAATAATCACTTGACAAGCTTATCATCATCTTTGATTTTGGGCCCCAACGGTAATTTCGAAACTCACACTTAGCATTCGTTATGATGTTAAGACAATCGGATATAAACATAGCCAATTTAACTGGTCTGTGTTGAGCTGCTGAGAACACAAAACGATTACGGTAATAATTTCATACATTTAATGTTCGCATTGACTGGCCGCTGGACTAAAGCCAGGTCCTGAAGCCAACTTCTACTGCAGTTGGCCACATGCCGGACACAATGAGGTTGGATGTCCACATTTGGAGGTATGCTACCGCAGGTGCAGTGCCTGGCTGAAGTAAGGAGACAACTCTTTGAAAAATATCATTAAGATTTTTTTGAAAGTTTAAAAAAGTGAAGAGTTTCAAATCTAAAATAGGTTTAAGGAAATAGTTTTAAAAGTTTACAAACAAACTTAAGGGTATTTTTAAAAAGTTTAAAAAACAAACCTTTAAATGTGTTGCACAGTAGGAACCTTATGAATACAAAATAGATAAAAAAAATAATAAAAAAAATTAAAAACAATGGGCCAGATGTATCGAGCCTTTTTGCATTCGCAAACGGTGCGAATGCCCGTTTGCGAATGAAAAAATGCCTTTCATTATGTATGAAAGGCATTCGCTTTGCAAAAATAGCTATTCCCTAAAATTGCGAGCCCATTTAGAGAATCGCATTTTGCAATTCTCTAAATAAGAAATCACAAATAAGGAATCCTCATTTGCGATTTCTTAAGCACATGCATCAAGCTTTTCCTTAATGTGAATTGGGCATTAAGGAATCACAGTTACCAAGTAAAACTTGGTGGCAACCATGTGCAAATTTTTAAAATGTATTAAAAATGCATTTTTAAAATTGACATGTGACACACACATGCCCCATGTCCTGAAATATTTATTTGGGGTGCAGCAGAGGGGGCCTTAGGCTCCCAGCACCCTGGGGGTTTTGCATTTCCCAATTTGCGAATTCCAGTTAGGAATTCGCAATTTGGGAAATGCAAAACATTTGCAAATATGGGCCTACATGCCCATAGGTGCGAATGGGGTCTGTATCGCAATTTGCGATTCGGTAATAGCATTTGCGATTTTTAAGAAATCGCTATTACCAAATCGCAAATATGATACATACCATTTTGCCACTCAGAAATAGCAATTTCTTTAAAATCGCTATTACCGAACCCAAAAGGGTTAGATGATACATCTGGCCCAATATGTCTGCCTGTAGTGAGTTACTGCAGGACCTAGCTGTAGGGTGGACCATTCAGGCGTTGTTGTAATGAAACTTAAAAGGGTCCCCCTGAAAAGCACCGGTAGGGAGCCCCATTCCCCCTGGACCCAGTCAGGGGCCTGCTGCCTGTGCACAGTGTACTGTGCTGAGGGGGGCCCCTGGAGCTCAGAGACTCCCTTGGGGTGGCTGCAGGGCCTTTGTTACACCCCTGCATTCGGCCACCTTGCTGTGCATAGCTGAAGGCAATGCATAGTGGGGTAGGCCACCACTTACCATTTAGGAACAGAGTCTTGAAATGGGTCATTCTCTGCAGCTAAAGCCTCGCTTAAAATGGCTAAAAGTCATGTACTGTAGGGGGTTAACTGCCCATAACCGGTTTGGTATAGGGCCTACTGTCAGTCCCTACCAACTATAGCCAAAGTCTGGGTGCAGTTATGGCCAGCCATAAACAGAGGTTGAGGTCATAAAAACAATTTAACGTGGAATAAGACCAGCAATATAAAACAAAACAACAATGGTTATACTAAATTTATGATTAGCTTTGCTATTGGAACCATTGCATATGTTAAAAAACCCTCTTAAATTCACTGTAGAAAGCACACTTAAAGTGCTGATATGGTTACTGAACTATACAGATCTAGGGGTTCTGGTCATCATAACCATGAGACTGGAGGGCAAGAGGTTTGTAAATGTCTCTAGAACCCGGAGATGTCAATATTGGACCATATTGCGTTGGTGTGCAGACCTTGAACTATACATACTCAATGCACTTACTAATAGCAAGCTAGTGTGCTTCCAGTTAGTGCAAGTTCGTTAACAAACTGGTTGGACCTAATATTACCCTCTACATCACAGGAGCTGCTAATTTCCTGCCATACACTCACACTAGAAAAAGTCAAGTCATCTTCAGTGTGGTCCCAATAGGTACTTATTAAAAGTGAGAATACCACTAAGCAATATGAAAAAGAATCTAGATTCCCACAAGAATCTAGATTCCCACAATAGATCGCCGACTTCAACTACCCAAAGAAACTAAATACCTCACAGACAGTTTGGTTTATTATAGGAGTAACTGCCATCTTTTATAAGTAGAGCTACAGCAAGTTCCCCAAAAAAGTAGGATGGTTTTCAAAATCAGGATGTCAATGAGTCCCATAGCTACACTCACACTTGCTCATTCTGTGGAATAGTGACTTGCTTTGCAGAATTCAAGACAAACCTAGACAGAATCCATCAGCTCATCGACACACACCTACCTTAACATCATCACCTCAATATCTTCAACAACCAATCATTTAGTGGAGCACAAAAGAATGTTAGTCATGGCTCACCTGAATCATTGTAATTTAACTTACATGAGGTTATCCACAACGTGCCTACCCGGCTAAAACGAGTGCAAGATCAGTCTGTGAGATTTAAAGTAGTGTGCAAATTCCAGTTTAAAAGCTTTACCTGCGCCACCCAGAACAGCAAAAAATCATATTAAGGCAAATATTCTTTGCATCATTCATCAGCATTAAATACAGACCAGAAAATGAGCAGGAGATGGTTTCTCGATGTGTTTCAACTAGAATGTTCATGTGAAGTAATAGACAGTTAATTCTATGACTTATCTGCAAGGGACACAGGTTTTGATATTGGTTAAGAGGGCCACAGGGTTTGCACACACTGAGAGCACAATCTACTCAACTTCAGTAAAATAAAAAAGACTTAAGATTTCTTCAGTTCTCTAGGATATAGCTACTGGAGACTGATGAAGGGGCATATCCTAACTTGAATCGTAGCAAGACTCAAAGCGACCCCATCAATGACCTACATTGTGTTTTCTCATACCAACTACTGAACTGACCCACAGAAATTTGCATCAAGTTATTTAACCATTTCATCATCCCCACACCTTTTTGCAAACCCATTAGCTTTGCTGTGTTTAAGGAAGGTCAACAAGGCCATACGTTTAATTCTTTCTCATGGTATGTTTTGTGTGTGTGTGTATTTGTAAAGCACACTATCACATGGGAGGGTATCCTGGCATGGAGCAGACATGTGTGCCTAACCCTGCCTATGGTATGTTGGTTAATTGAAAAGCCAGGTCTTCAGCTTCTTGCAGTATTCAAGAAGAGAAGAGTAGACTCTGATGTGGAGTGGAAGGTCAGTCCATGCTTTATGAGCAATGTAAGAGAACACTGGTCCTTCTGATCTTGATCTGTGTATGAGTAGGAGTCCTCCAGAGCAGAGATGTCTAGGTGGCTGGTGGAAGGAGATACAACTGTTCCAGTTAGATGGGGGCTGAGTAGTGCCATGAATGCGCATGTGAGGAGTTTGAATTGAATGTGATTGAGTATCAGGAGCCAGTGTAGCTTTCTGAGCTGTGGTGTGATGTTGTTTCTGTGTGGAAGGTTAAGGATGAGTCTGGCTACCGAGTTCTGGATGGTTTGTAGTGTTCTTGTAAGTTGTTTGGCTAACCTGGTGTGGAGACAGATCCAATAGTCCAACTTGCTGGTGACTGGGGCATGTGTGACAGTTTTTCCAGTGTTGCTTGGAAACCATGTGAACATCTTCCTCAGCATCTTCAGGGTGTGCAAGCTGAATGCAGTCATGGTACTGACTTGTGTGGTCATGTCCAGTTTGCTGTCAATGAATATTGTCAGGTTCCAGGAGTGGTTTCTGTGTGTGGGTCCCAGTTCAGTAGGCCACCATTTGAGTACCATTGTGAGGAGTTATTTCCGAAGATCACTACTTCTGTATTAGTGGTGTTGAGCTTGAGACAGTTGGCTTTCACCAGTTAGCGACTTCAATCATGCAGGTGGTGAACTTGTTTCTTGTGCTGGGGGTTTGTCTGAGAGGGTAAGCATGAGTTGTGCTTTGCCTGCATTGGAGAGGATGTTGATGTCAATGTCATGTGTGTGGATGACATGGGCCAGAAGGATTATGTATGTGCCTAAGTAGGTGCGGCTGAGTAATAAACCTTGAGGCACTCTTCAGTTTTTGGGGTTCTGAGGAGTCAGCTTGTGTGCTATCTGTTAAGAAGGAGCATATCCGGATGAGAGTGGGTCATTGGATGCTGATCTCGTGCAGGTACCTGATGAGAATGGGATGTGAGACCATAACAAATGCTGCAGAGAGGTCCAGGAGAATGAAGACTACCATATCTCCTCTGTCAAGGATCATGCGGGTGTTGTTTGTGGCAGCAATGAGTGCTGTTTCTGTACTGTGGTTTTTCCTGAATCCAGTCTGTGTGGCGTCGAGGAAATGGTGGTTGCTGAGATGGTTGATGAGGTGTTTGTTGATTAGTTTCTCTAAGACCTTTGCCGGGTATGGTAGGAGGGAGATATGTCTGTAGTTGGAAAGCGTGGTGGGGTCACGGATCGTTTCTTAAATAGGGGAATGATGAAGGCTTGTTTCCATGAGTCGGGAAACTAGCTAGATCGATGGAGGCACTGAGGATGGGTGTCAGTTCTTCACTGATCTGTAAGAGTCCTTTGGTGAAAACATGGTGGGGGCAAGGGTCAAATGGAGCCCTTGATTGCTTTCATGATAGCAGCAATTTCAGTGGAGGTGATGGCAAGAGTTGAGTTACAAAAGTAACAGTGTCTGAATGAGAGTGTAGGTTGCTGTGTAGGGAGGTGATTTTGTTACAGAACTTTACTGAGTAAGCCATTATTTGTTTGTTTGCTTGCAGATAAACACACTCTGAAGAGCCCACTACTGCAGTGGAAAAAGGAATCAGTAAATATTTAGGATACAGAAAACAAACGTCACAGACACAGTATCAAAATTGAATTAGAGAAAAAGGGTGGCATGTGGAAAATATAGTCAAACATTGTTTGCATAAGTCTAGGTATAAATTGTGTCTGCAAACAAAATCCCAACTCAAATATCCTCCCCTATACACTAAACGTAATTTCTCTGTCATGTAATAATATACATAGTTCATTCAATTCAGAATAATTTTGATCCGGGAACAACTATCTAGCAAATCTTCCTGAGCAATGTAGAATTAAAAATGTTGTCTGGTTGAAAACCACTATTTCAAATAAGTGCAAACAATATTTTCCCATATTCTTAATTCGAAAGATCTTCATAATATGTGCACCAAACGTTGAAAAATGTTATGCGCATCTGCATTAATACAATAAAGGGCATGTCCGCCCAGTGATTATTAGGTGTTTGAATCACACTTTCTGCTGCTCGTGCGTAAATGAAGGTGAGGCCCTGTACACACTAGGAGAATCTGCTTGCATTGTTCCTGTGGTAGCACCCGCACAAAAGACAGGAGAGGGGGAGTGATATGTGTGCTAAACTCATATAAACAGGTGCTCACAGAATGTATTTTATGAGCACTTGGCCTCAGGTCTAAATGCCACTGTAAACAGATAACAGATACGGTGTCAATCACATGACCTTCGGTCACTGTGACAGGAAAGAACGTATAACAGTGCTGGAGTTTGTTGTCAGTTGTACTGCGAGAAAATCATTAGCAGTCAAGATGATTTATCAGACAGTGTTGCATGGTTAAGACATTGTTCAATGTAACAGCGAATAAATTAACTTATCACTTTTCTGAAATATCATCAAAGAATGCCAAGAAAGTCTGTGAAAAAAGACACGCTGGCTTTGCCCAGAATTCCCACAACGTAATTACAATAATCCGTAATTTTCAAAGAGATTACATCCCCCTTTTGTCATTCAGCTAACGATTCTAAGACACAGTCTGTTTCGGGAAAAGCTTTTAGTCTCATTATTATAATTTGCATACAGTATGCTGAACACAGGATACTAATTACAAGGAAAGACAGTGTGAAGTAAGTGCGATGAAGCATCAAGAAATTAACAATTGTTGGTATCACTAGGTATACAACAGACACGTTTAAGTAGCTTCTGCGGTGTAGGTAACACTACTGCAGATGCGATAAACGTGTAGCTTTGTCAGGGATTTGCTTGAGGATGTAGCGTCCGCCAAATTAATGAGCACATATTCTGCCAGATGTTAAACTGTAAAAGCAAATTTTGGTGGAGAGGAATATTAGTATGAATTAAAACAAATGAACAGCTCCATTTGTTGTGTTTTGAAACATCATTTTAATTGGTTTGTAACATACAGTAGTGGCAGTAAAACAAAGTAATTCAACGCATTACAGCGAATGGCATCGCACAGGATGGGACATAAGCATTACATAGTGCTGAGGGATGCGTAAAGAGTAAGGTGAGTAATTGGTGAAGCGCCAAGAGCTGTTCGGTGGGCCAAAGAGAGAGTTCCCTTTGTTGTTGCTGTTATGCCTATCTGCAAAGCAGTTTTTGCATGAATGTGATGCATGACTATCTTATACTCCAAGAGGAATTCTTTTAATTTATGTTGGATTTTCTTTCAGTGTCTGTTAAAAATGGGGTTTTTGGTTGGCAGTCAGGTTGCCCTCTGTCCAAGCAAGAACCCTCACTCTAGTCAGGGTAAGTCATACACAATCCAAAATCAGCCTGTGCTCACCCTCCGGTAGCTTGGCATGAGCAGTCAGGCTTAACTTAGAAGGCAATGTGTAAAGCATTTGTGCAATAAATCATACAACACCATAGCATAACACCACAAAAATACACCACACAGTGTTTAGAAAAATATATAATATTTATCTGGGTATCTTCAGGTCAAAACGATCAAAGTTGCAATATGAATTTGTAAAGATATCACTGAAAAGTGATATAAAGGCCCTCATTCTGACCTTGGCGGTCGGCGGAGAGGCGGCGGTCGGACCGCGAACAGACCGGCGGTGTTAAAAATGGCATTCTGACCGCGGCGGTCACCGCCGCGACCGACCGCCACTTCCCCACTCCGACAGCCACGGCGGTCATGACCGACGGGCTGGAGTCTGCGCACTCCGGTCCGGCGGTCGACCCAAGACCGCCAACGGTATCATGACCCTGCTTACCGCCGCGGTTTCTGGCGTTCGGGAACCGCCATGCGAACCATGGCGGTAGGCACTATCGGGGCCAGGGAATTCCTTCCCTGGCACTGATAGGGGTCTCCCCCACCCCCCACTGCCCCCCCGAGTCCTCCCCCCACACCCTCCACCCCCTGCCACCCCCCAGAGGTGGTACGAACCCCCTCCCCACCCCCACCCCGACATGCACATACACGCACCCCGACATGCACACACCCCCAACATGCACATATACACACCCCCTACACACACATACACAACGGGGACACATACCCGCACACATACATGCCGACATGCGCACCCGCCGAACTACACACATCGCCCATAGGCACAGCAGCACTCCCCGCCCGCATGCACGCACTCACACCCCCCCTCTACACACTCACACGCACACCCCCATGCACGCACACATCACACAACACCCCCCCACCCCATCCCCTCACGGACGATCAACTTACCTTGTGCGTTGGTCCTCCGGGAGGCGACGGGAGCCATAGGGACGTGACCGCCAACAGAAGACCGCCAACAGAAGACCGCCACACAGAAATGTGGGTCGTAATTCTGTGGGCGGTGTTCTGCTGGCGTGGCGGTGGAGGTTGACCAGTCTCCACTTTCCCGCCGACCGCCAGTGTGGCTGCTGGCGGTATTCCGGCGGAACGCTCCCAGCGGTCGGAATACACGCAGCGGCATACCACCGCGGTCGGCGGTCTTTACCGCGGCGGTAACTCGGCGGTCTTGCGAAAAGACCGCCAAGGTCAGAATGAGGGCCAAAGTGTCTTAAGTCTTTAGAAAGTAAACAGAGTCTCTTTCAAACACAAAGTACCTGGTTTCTGGTGGAAAATCTCCTCAGAGGGCCACAAAGGAAGAGGTGCGTGGAAAAAGGGTGTGTGCGTCGATTTCTCCCCAGCACACACGGACTTGCGTCGTTATTTTCCACGCGGGGAAGTCGTGCGTCGTTTCCGGCGCGCGGACAGTCTCTGTCTGTGGGTCGCGGGGATTACCAGATGTCCCGGGTCTGTGTGTGGATTTTCCTGCTTGTTTTCCGGCTGCGCGTCGTTCTGCGGGGCTGCGCGTCGAAGTTTCGATCTCACGGCAGGCGTCGCGTCGATTTCTCCCGGGAAGTCGGGCGGCGTTGTCCTTGCGAGGCCGTGCGTCAAAGTTTCGATCGTCCCGAAGGCGTCGCGTTGATCAGCGTCGGTGTGCGGCATTTTTCTTGCCGCAGAACAAGCTGTGCGGCGAAAAGTTCGACGCACGGAGCGTCCAAGAGGAAGAGTGAAGTCTTTTTGGTCCTGAGACTTCAGGGAACAGGAGGCAAGCTCTATCCAAGCCCTTGGAGAGCACTTTTACAGCCAGGCAAGAGTTCAGCAAGGCAGCAGGCCAACAGCAAGGCAGCAGTCCTTTGTAGAAAAGCAGACAGGTCAGTCCTTTGAGCAGCCAGGCAGTTCTTCTTGGCAGGATGTAGTTTCTTGTTCAGGTTTCTTCTCCAGCAAGTGTCTGATGAGGTAGGGCAGAGGCCCTGTTTTATACTAAGTTGTGCCTTTGAAGTGGGGGTGACTTCAAAAAGTCTCTAAGAAATGCACCAAGCCCCCTTTCAGTTCAATCCTGTCTGCCAGAGTCCCAGTAGGGGGTGTGGCAGTCCTTTGTGTGAGGGCAGGCCCTCCACCCTCCCAGCCCAGGAAGACCCATTCAAAATGCAGATGTATGCAAGTGAGGCTGAGTACCCTGTGTTTGGGGTGTGTCTGAGTGAATGCACAAGGAGCTGTCAACTAAACCTAGCCAGACGTGGATTGAAGGGCACAACAAGATTTTAGTGCAAAGAAATGCTCACTTTCTAAAAGTGGCATTTCTAGAATAGTAATATTAAATCCGACTTCACCAGTCAGCAGGATTTTGTATTACCATTCTGGCCATACTAAATATGACCTTCCTGCTCCTTTCAGATCAGCAGCTGCCACTTCAACAGTGTATGAGGGCAGCCCCAATGTTAGCCTAAGAAAGGAGCAGGCCTCACAGTAGTGTAAAAACGAATTTAGGAGTTTTACACTACCAGGACATATAACTACACAGGTACATGTCCTGCCTTTTACCTACACAGCACCCTGCTCTAGGGGTTACCTAGGGCACACATTAGGGATGACTTATATGTAGTAAAAGGGGAGTTCTAGGCTTGGCAAGTACTTTTAAATGCCAAGTCGAAGTGGCAGTGAAACTGCACACTCAGGCCTTGCAATGGCAGGCCTGAGACAGGGTTAAGGGGCTACTGAGGTGGGTGGCACAACCAGTGCTGCAGGCCCACTAGTAGCATTTAATCTACCTGCCCTAGGCACATGTAGTGCACTCTACCAGGGACTTACAAGTAAATTAAATAGTCAATCATGGATAAACCAATCAGTAGTACAATTTACACAGAGAGCATATGCACTTTAGCACTGGTTAGCAGTGGTAAAGTGCCCAGAGGTCAAAAGCCAACAACAACAGGTCAGAAAAAATAGGAGGAAGGAGGCAAAAAGTTTGAGGATGTCCCTGTCAAAAAGCCAGGTCCAACATGACCCCCTACCAGCCTAAAGCCAGGGGAGAACAATCACTATCCTGATGTACTTCCCTGTTTGAGGCGACAGAACAAGGACCCAGGCCCACAACAGCAGGGGCATGCTCCAGTTCTTCGCCTTCCTGACTCCAATTGGATCACTCTGTCCATACTCTCAGGGCCCACTAAGCCAACCCATGGGGAACCTTTCTCCTTACCTGCGGATCCCATCTGTGCAGCACCTAACCTTACTTTGCTCACAGATGTATCCCAGGAGCAGGATAGTACCACCATGACCAACACAGTGGTGTTGCCCACTCTACCCCAGGGGTGTGACACTTGTCCCCTCCCCAGGGATAACTCTGTCCACCCGGACAGCAAGCCACAGTGATTACTGACAGCTGCCAGGGATGAGAGCCAGGCCCCAGGCCTCTCAAAGCTCTCCAACCACTGTGGCTGTGGAGAGTGGGGGGCGGTAGCCCCAGGTGCTGGGCACCCTTTAACCACTCTCCCTTCCACCAGGTCAGGGATGACAGCCTGAACCTGGTCCTCCCCTCTGGGGCTCTGTACCCTCCCTCCTGGAGCGGTACCCCCAGAGTCCAACATGGTCAGGGTGCTTACAGAAGTCGCCCTGTACCATTCCTCCACCAGTGCAGGGCTGTTAACCTGCAACTGGCCCTCCAACCTGGGGCCTGTACCTTCAGGTTGGACTAGGGCCCGTGGTGAGGCTTCCCTCCCCCTGCCCTCCCTTCTGGGGTCCAGCACCCTCCAACTAGGAGTGGCCTCCTCAGAAGACAACATTGTAGGGGCACTGTTATCAGTAGCCCCTCCCTCCAGGTCCGGGGGGACACCCTGAACCTGGTCTTCCAGCCCAGGGTCTGTACCCTCAGACTGGATCACTGCCTGGCAAACCAGGACTTCCTGGGAGGCACACCTACCCCCCACCAGGTCAGAGTTTAACCTCTGCACCTGACCATTCAACTCAGAGTCACCACCCTGAAGTTGAACAATTGCCTGGCACGCCAGGACTTCCTGGAGGGTACACTGACCCTCCACCAGGTCAGAGTTTAACCTCTGAACTTGGCCATTCAACTCAGAGTCACCACCCTGAAGTTGAACAATTGCCTGGCATGCCAGGACTTCCTGGAGGGCACACTGACCCTCCACCAGGTCAGAGTTTAACCTCTGAACTTGGCCATTCAACTCAGAGTCACCACCCTGAAGTTGAACAATTGCCTGGCGCACCAGGACTTTCTGGGAGGCACACCTATCTCCCACCAGGTCAGAGTTTAACCTCTGAGCCTGGTTCCCCAACCCAGGGTCACCACCCTGAGGTTGGACAATTGCCTGGCACGCCAGGACTTTCTGGGGGGCACACCTACCCCCCACCAGGTCAGAGTTTAACCTCTGAGCCTGGTTCCCCAACCCAGGGTCACCACCCTGAGGTTGGGCAATTGCCTGGCACGCCAGGACTTTCTGGGGGGCACACCTACCCCCCACCAGGTCAGAGTTTAACCTCTGAACCTGGTCATCCAACCCAGAGTCAACACCCTGAGGTTGGACAATTGCCTGGCACAGCATGACTTCTTGGGAGGCACACCTACCTCCCACCAGATCAGAGTTTAACCTCTGAACCTGGGTATCCAACCCAGAGTCACCACCCGGAGGTTGAACAATTGCCTGGCACGCCAGGACTTTCTGGGGGGCACACCTACCCCCCACCAGGTCAGAGTTTAACCTCTGAACCCGGTTATCCAACCCAGAGTCAGCACTCTGAGGTTGGACAACTGCCTGGTATACCAGGACTTTCTGGGGGGCACACCTACCCCCCACCAGGTCAGAGTTTAACATCTGAACCTGGTCACCCAACCCAGAGTCAACACCCTGAGGTTGGACAATTGCCTGGCACAGCAGGACTTCTTGGGTGGCACATCTACCTCCCACCAGGTCAGAGTTTAACCTCTGAATCTGGGTATCCAACCCAGAGTCACCACCCTGAGGTTGAATCTTTGCCTGGCATGCCAGGACTTCCTGGGGGGCACTCTCACCCCCCACAAGGGACACACCGTCCCCAAGGGCCACACAAGAGTCTGGTTGGCGCAGGTCTCCCGACCTCTGCCCATCCGGCAGAGTCTGGGTTTCCCCCAAACCAGAAACGGTTTCACCTGGGTCATTCCTGGGGGGCTCTGCTCTCAGAGCTGTCCCCTGACTCTCAAGGTCCTCCACTGGGGTCTGCAACCCCCTCTCAACCCTATGTCTGGACTTCTGCACCCCCTCACTAGGAGGGGTACTGCCAGACACCAGAACTGTTGGGATGCTGGCTACAGTCACCCCCCCAAGTTCTTCTGACACTGCGGGGCTTCCCTCAAAAGGTGGCCCTACGGTACAGGCTAGGCTTCCCTCCTGGTGTTCCCTCATGGAACCCTCTAGGACCTGGGACCTACCTGGGACACTACAATCCTTTCCCACCACACTCGGTTGGGAACCACCTAGACCACTCCCTTCAGGAGCACCCCCAAATGCCTCTTCAGACTCTCTGGTACTCACCCAGAAGTCTGCCTCCATTGTAAGTTCCCTGGGGTCAGAGAACTCACACTCCACCGGGTGTTGGCGTAGCTCTGGAAAATAAGGACCAGACATATGCTCTCCAGCAATTACATCACTCTGCCCTTCACATGTATTAACCACAGTACCCTTCACCCAACCACCCAGTAACTCAACCTTGGAAAAGCACTCTACTTCACCCTCCTGAGACTGGTGAGACAGTATCTGTCTGTCCCTGACACTCAACCCATACTCTTCTGGGATGTCTCTACACTCTATATCCAGGACGTCCACCAGGGGGGAACCCTTTTCTCTGTCACTCTCTGCTAGAGTCAGTAAAGTGTCCCTCCCCCCAGTAGGAATATGACTCTCTGTGCCAGTCCCCCAATCCTTCTCAGGGACCCTGTGCATAACGGGAACTACCTCATACCCTTGAACCGCCTGGGGTGTGTCAACTCCCTTCTTCAAGTTGGGCACCACATCTCTGGGCTTGTGCCCTCCTTCAGCAGTACTAGATGCAAGATTTTTGCTGCCACCATCTGAACTGGACTCAGCCCTTCCGGCCTCCAGTTTCAGCTCTTTACAGCTCAGCTCTTGAGCTGCAATCTTTTCTTCTTCCAGGGCTAAGAGTCTTTTTGCCTCAACCTCTGCAAGATACTCCTCTAATTGTTGCTCCTGTCGCCTTTGACCTCGGAGCCATTCATCTATTTCTGGGTCACTGTCCAACTCTGAGTAGTCTTCCTCCTCATGTGAGAAGTCTTCCTCCTCCTGTGCATAGTCCTCCTCCTCATCTGAGGGGTACTTAGTCATTTGGTTTCTTGCTGCCTCTCTCTCTGCCCATCTTTCCTCCCCCCAGACTATGTAGTGATGGAGCATCTCCGCTTTAGTAGATCTCCTTGCTACAGGAATGCCCCATTTTCTGCAAAGCTCCCTTAGGTCAGCCTTAGTGAGGTGGTCAGTACGAACAAAGAATGAGTAGGTAAGCAATCCCATTCTGATAAGATCTTATCAGCAAAAAACAAAATCCAAAGTCCCAAATATCAATAGTATATCCAGGAGGACATCAGAGAACCAAAAGCCAAAAAAGATGAAAAATCAAGTTGACCTTCAACTGTGGGTAGGTAGTGAAATACTTAGCTACTGTATGTCACTGCACAAACACAAGTCCTATCCTCACCGCTGATCACCAATTTTAGAAATGGGTTTTTTGGTTGGCAGTCAGGTTGCCCTCTGTCCAAGCAAGAACCCTCACTCTAGTCAGGGTAAGTCACACACAATCCAAAATCAGCCTGTGCTCACCCTCCGGTAGCTTGGCACGAGCAGTCAGGCTTAACTTAGAAGGCAATGTGTAAAGCATTTGTGCAATAAATCATACAACACCATAGCATAACACCACAAAAATACACCACACAGTGTTTAGAAAAATATATAATATTTATCTGGGTATCTTCAGGTCAAAACGATCAAAGTTGCAATATGAATTTGTAAAGATATCATTGAAAAGTGATATAAAGTGTCTTAAGTCTTTAGAAAGTAAACAGAGTCTCTTTCAAACACAAAGTACCTGGTTTCTGGTGGAAAATCTCCTCAGAGGGCCACAAAGGAAGAGGTGCGTGGAAAAAGGGTGTGTGCGTCGATTTCTCCCCAGCACACACGGACTTGCGTCGTTATTTTCCACGCGGGGAAGTCGTGCGTCGTTTTCCGGCGCGCGGACAGTCTCTGTCTGTGGGTCGCGGGGATTACCAGATGTCCCGGGTCTGTGCGTGGATTTTCCTGCTTGTTTTCCGGCTGCGTATCGTTCTGCGGGGCTGCGCGTCGAAGTTTCGATCTCACGGCAGGCGTCGCGTCGATTTCTCCCGGGAAGTCGGGGGGCGTTGTCCTTGCGAGGCCGTGCGTCAAAGTTTCGATCGTCCCGAAGGCGTCGCATTGATCAGCGTCGGCGTGCGGCGTTTTTCTTGCCGCGGAACAAGCTGTGCGTAGAAAAAAGTTCGTCGCACGGAGCGTCCAAGAGGAAGAGTGAAGTCTTTTTGGTCCTGAGACTTCAGGGAACAGGAGGCAAGCTCTATCCAAGCCCTTGGAGAGCACTTTTACAGCCAGGCAAGAGTTCAGCAAGGCAGCAGGCCAACAGCAAGGCAGCAGTCCTTTGTAGAAAAGCAGACAGGTCAGTCCTTTGAGCAGCCAGGCAGTTCTTCTTGTCAGGATGTAGTTTCTGGTTCAGGTTTCTTCTCCAGCAAGTGTCTGATGAGGTAGGGCAGAGGCCCTGTTTTATACTAAGTTGTGCCTTTGAAGTGGGGGTGACTTCAAAGAGTCTCTAAGAAATGCACCAAGCCCCCTTTCAGTTCAATTCTGTCTGCCAGAGTCCCAGTAGGGGGTGTGGCAGTCCTTTGTGTGAGGGCAGGCCCTCCACCCTCCCAGCCAAGGAAGACCCATTCAAAATGCAGATGTATGCAAGTGAGGCTGAGTACCCTGTGTTTGGGGTGTGTCTGAGTGAATGCACAAGGAGCTGTCAACTAAACCTAGCCAGACGTGGATTGAAGGGCACAACAAGATTTTAGTGCAAAGAAATGCTCACTTTCTAAAAGTGGCATTTCTAGAATAGTAATATTAAATCCGACTTCACCAGTCAGCAGGATTTTGTATTACCATTCTGGCCATACTAAATATGACCTTCCTGCTCCTTTCAGATCAGCAGCTGCCACTTCAACAGTGTATGAGGGCAGCCCCAATGTTAGCCTATGAAAGGAGCAGGCCTCACAGTAGTGTAAAAACGAATTTAGGAGTTTTACACTACCAGGACATATAACTACACAGGTACATGTCCTGCCTTTTACCTACACAGCACCCTGCTCTAGGGGTTACCTAGGGCACACATTAGGGATGACTTATATGTAGTAAAAGGGGAGTTCTAGGCTTGGCAAGTACTTTTAAATGCCAAGTCGAAGTGGCAGTGAAACTGCACACACAGGCCTTGCAATGGCAGGCCTGAGACAGGGTTAAGGGGCTACTGAGGTGGGTGGCACAACCAGTGCTGCAGGCCCACTAGTAGCATTTAATCTACCTGCCCTAGGCACATGTAGTGCACTCTACCAGGGACTTACAAGTAAATTAAATAGTCAATCATGGATAAACCAATCAGTAGTACAATTTACACAGAGTGCATATGCACTTTAGCATTGGTTAGCAGTGTTAAAGTGCCCAGAGGTCAAAAGCCAACAACAACAGGTCAGAAAAAATAGGAGGAAGGAGGCAAAAAGTTTGGGGATGTCCCTGTCAAAAAACCAGGTCCAACAGTGTCATTGTAGCTTCTTCCCATTTAATTACACGTATGATGTTGTAATCCTTAGTGAGAGCGCCCTCCAGGCGATTTTTAGGTTTGATGCTACATCTCAGCCTTTCTGTGGAGAACTGGCTAAACATCAATGAGAGGTGTGATTTAAATGTAGCCCGTGCTGCCTTTATGAAACAATCATTGCCAAAGCCAATAGGCCCTGCTTTAATGTGTTAAAAGACGCCAACACAGTATGCTCTAATGCAGGGGCGTTTTCTCCTCTAGGGCTAAGGAGCTGCGCCCCTCTGAAATTCCTGCACATGAACATTAAAAAAATATTAAGTAGATCAATTTGTTTAGAGATACAGTTGTATCTCTAAACAAAACGATGTATTTAACTCTTGGCTGTCTATCCCAGGTTTCCTACTCTGCCTCACTTTGAAGTGGGAGAGGGAAGCCAGGCAGTAAATCAACTTCTTTGCACTGTGATGCAGGGCTTAGCTTTCTAAAGCCCTTCGTTTCCATTATGGTCTACTGTGGTATCTGCTATAGGCCAGTGACCCTTTTAGCGTCATGGTTTCGGGCCTTGGAGTCTTGATCTCTGCATGAGGGCAGGCATCTGTCATTCATAGGCATCGATCCCACCCTTTCCCATTCGTCACACAGTAGGAGTGAATTCAAACACATTTGGTTTAGTGCCTTGTCCTCGGTAATGGTAAGTGTTATTAACCTCCCCCACTATGACACCCGAGGCCCTGGCTGCGGATGGCTGGTCCCTTAGCAGCTATTAGATTAAGCATTAGCAGAAGACATCTTGTATTTAGTAACTATTGTGAACATTTCGCGGAATCCATTTTGTATTCATGGCAGCCATTTTCTCTGCCACATGCTGCCATGTGCTCACCATGTGCTCTGTCCTACCTTTCTGTTAACTACTCTTGAAAATCTGCCTAGTGACAAGTTATATTTAGCATCTCCCACTTTCGCACATGCTCAGTAAGGTCTGCAGCTGTTAGTCCTTGAAAACTGTTAGCTCCTCCTACCTGTCGACTGTGCATTTTCCACATGACCTTACATGTATGCAAGTCTTGCTTCTATAATTGTACCACCTCCTTTTAGCCCCTAGGTGGGTATAAAAGGACCATGCTCTCTCAGTTCAGTGTGCTACTTCAAACATTACCGAAGGGTGCTGTTTGAACTGTAGTACCACCTCATGAGGTTCATAAACTTTGTCTTTTATTTCAGTTTCTGTGCCAACTTCTTCCTACATGGTCTGAGGACTTTGTGCAGAAAAAGGTGAACCCCTTGCACTAGTAGGCTTTGCTGAGGCTTACTTCAACACCTTCAGAAGTGGAGCTGCTGTGTTTGTTCCTCTGCTAAATTGTTCCAAAAGAGAAGTAGGGTTCTGATTTCCCTTGTTAAGTTTATCCACATATCTGAGATAATTTCAAAGCGAAAAATATGAGCTTACAAGAAAGGCAGTTATCTGCTGTATGGGTTAAACTGGCCCTATCTTCATGCCATTAACATTAATGCCAAAAACATGGATTGATTTGTGAACAATGAATGTTAAAAATGTTAAGGTAAAGTGTGTCAGTGATTTTGTTACTCTCTTTTTTCACGTTTTACTTAATGTTGCTTTCACCAAGAGAGTTAGCCAATTCATCATGCTCTGTGTCTGTATTTCTTTTCTTGCATTTTATTACTCTTGCATAGTGCATACTTTGACATGTGTCTGGAGTTTATGAGGAGTATTGATTGAGAGCGCTGATACTAAGGCTGAAGGCAAAGCAAAGTGTCTGTCATTGTGTTTGCACCTCTACAGAGCACACAGAATAATGGTCATGTATTGCAACTACAATGGAAATTCAGCGTAAATGTGTGCGAAGGTTGTGCAAATAAGTAAAAAAGTAAAAAAAATATTTAGAAGGCTAAAGGAAATAAAGTGCTCAAATGTGTAGAAGTGCAGTGTATGTTTGGGGTGGTAAAATGAGGTAGATGCGAGGAAGAGCATTAAGGTGACAGTGAAAAGAGGGTGCTGAAGAGGAAAGAGGGTAGCTTGAAAATGTGCAGATGGATGAGATGTGCAAAGAAAAAGGGCATACATATTTAACGTAAAGCACACATTTCTGAAGGCCATACTCCTTCCACATGCCTCAATATTATTTAATTCATAGTCTCACAATTTCAGAATTGAAACATGTTGATTATTTATAAGAAATCATTGTTGATACTAATTTATCTTAAACAGATAACAATCATTGACAAAGCCAATAGGACTGACAGCTTTTAGTTGTATGTCAGTTGTTGTGTTATATTTTTGGATGCAATAACATCTCAGAAAGTAACCAAAATACAGGTCAGGTGGCACACTAAGGGAATCACAGAAATTTATTTTACATGTGCCTTTTAGAGAGCCTCCACTTTTTTCATCCCACTTAAAGACCTGTCTGCACATATTTCTGTTTTACTGATTGCAGCCAGCATCTGTGGCTGCTTCCTGATGCCTGGTTAGAACATTTTCTTCCGAAGCTGATGCTGCATGTAGTGCAAGACACTGCACAAACACACATTTTAAAGGGCCTGAAGTTGACGCTGTACAATTCACACATTAAAATATCTGTTGAATTTACCATTGCAGTAAGATATGAGACAGTTTTGAATGTGTTTAATATTTCAAGGGTATACATTTGCACTACTTTATAAACTGTGCTTTCTCACTAAATTATTTGCTTTCAAATGCACCATTTGTCCATTTAAAAAAAAATTCTCTTGGGAGGAGGACCCACCCTGGACCCCACGTTTGTCCAGTAAGCTTGCTTGCTTCACGTGCTACATAAAAGTCATACCCAACTTTTATTCCCCAGCACTTTCAAATGTCACCAGCCACCACTGCTCAAATGTGTGTAGACTGTGCTGTGTCAATATGTAGGCTGCTGCATTACACAAAATCTTGAAAAATACAACACAACACAAGGTCAACACATAGAAAGCACAGAAGGTGAAAGGTTGCACAGAGAGGTGTCACAAGTAGGCTATGTGCACGTGTGCATGCCTGTGTTAAGGGCCGGCTTTAGTGCTGGTGGCGCCTGGTGCGACAATCTTTTATGGTCCCCCATGACCTCCTTGGATTCAATCACAATCATCTGGCAAAAGTGCCCCTCATTTCTCCATAGCCCCACTCTCTCCTACATTTCATTTGTTTTAATGTGCTGGTAAAGGCTAGCTTTACTAATCCACTCACCTATCAAGATAAAATGCAAATCTGTTCTACTTTGCAACCCCTGTGCTGCATTATGAAAAGTCAAAACTGCCAGTAGACAAACCTCAGATCATCTCTCTCTGTAGCAGGAACATTAATCACAAGAGTTATCTTGACATTTTTATTGCTATCTGAAAGATAGATGCACAAGGAACTCTGCACTAGGGGCCAGATGTAGGAAAAAAGCAATTTGCGACTTGCAAATTGCGAGTCCCTGCGACTCGCAATTTGCAAGTCGCAAATTGCTATGCAGTACGGTGTCTCAGACACCGACTGCAGCTCGCAATGGGGTCGCAATGACCCACCTCATGAATATTCATATGGTGGGTCGCAAATTGCGGCCCCATTGCGAGTATAGGCACTCGCTAACATGGAGGCCTGCTGACGTCAGCAGACCTCCATGTTAGCGACCTGCTTTTAAATAAAGCAGTTTTTTTTTTTTGAAGTGTAGCACGTTTTCCCTAAGGGAAAACGAGCTGCACTTAAAAAAAAAACGAAACCTTTAGTTTCGGTTTTTTTTCAGGGCAGGGAGTGGTCCCTTGGACCACTCCCTGCCCTGAAAAAATATTTTGGGCTCCAGTCACAAACTGGAAGGGGTCCCATGGGGACCCCTTCCAATTTGCGATTGGGTTACCATCCACTTGAAGTGGATGGTAACTGCGATGCCATTTGCGACCGCATATGCGGTCGCAAATGGTATTGCATCCCAATGCGACTCGCAAATAGGAAGGGAACACCCCTTCCTTTTGCGAGTCTGAAATGCATTTTGCGAGTCGGTAACGACTCGCAAAATGCATTTCTGCATTGGGATACGCGTTTTGCGACTCGCAAACGGCAAATTTTGCCGTTTGCGAGTCGCAAAACGTTTGCTACATCTGGCCCTAGATGTTTTAAAATGGTAAGTTATTTCTCATTACAGTGCCGCTCCCCCACTCCCGCCACCCACTGCCCTAGTGCAGGCCCTGCCTGTGTTTACGTGTTTGCACATTTGTACTTCTGGCCTACAGACTATGCCAGTGCTTATTTCAATTCACAGTGACACGCCTTAAGTGCAAAGCATATTCTGTGTTTAGATTCCTTCTGTGCATGCTGTCCTATAGGTCATAGATTTCTGAAACTCAAAGAATAAGTTCAACAAAGCTTAAACTTGCCTGGGGGTGTTTGTGTTCCCATTAAGAAGGCACACATCTTAGAAGTTTGTGCAGTAGTTTTTCTATTCATGTGGGACTAATGCTGGTGCATATCTTCGTTACCTGTCATTAGTGGCAGAGTGAGCAAAAAGCACAATGGACCTTGTCGCCCAAAGCAATTAGTACTGGCTAAGACTCATTCTAGCATTCGTCTCATAATTGTTTTTGATTTTCCTTGATGGTTTCTCATTTGTCCTCAGTGGAGACCAAACACCCCAATGTAGTGCATGACTCTTACAGGGTAACAAGGCAAATCAGTCTAAGACCTACTCAAGGAAGGTGATGGTGGCTAGTAGTCACCAATCATTGGCACAGACTAATGCCACTCAATAAATGATTGTCTAGTCAATACTTTTTCTTTAGAGAAAGGGGAAGTACATTTATTAACAACACACTACTAAATACCATGCAATAATTTACAAATATACTTTGGCAGATATAGCATACCATAGATGACATTGTATAATTACTGGTGACCCCCATACCATGTGAGTTTCAACAGTCATTGTGTAATACTTTTGGTATGAATCATCATCATAAATGTGATAAGGGTGTACCAATAGAACTTGTGCAGTTATCATGAAAACCCAATAAAACATTTACCAGGAAGTAATTTTGTGTTTGTGCATCCTTTCTTATGCTGGGCAATTATCTGTTATGGCAAGATCAAATGACATTGTGAAAAAGCTTTGCTGTTTAACCGTGCAATCAACCCCTAAAGGGTGTAACCACGTAAAAACAGCACATGAAAAGCATGGCTGTGTAGCCATACATTCAACCCTCAGAGGGTTTAGTCACATTAACAGTGCATTGTACATTTTTGAGCCTTCCAGACCTTCTGAAATGTTATCACACAAATAACCATTTTATAGTGAACTAGTGACAGTAAAACAAAAGCTCCAGCCATGGGAGAGTGTGAAAACTCATTGAAAAGTAGGAAAGTTGATGATTTTGGGCCCCAACAAACTTAGAGTGGGGAACCAGAAAGTGGCCTGAGGAGAGAGAGAGCACACTTCTTGCTTATCAGGTTGGTGGTAGGACCACTACAGGCTGAGTTAGGGGTGAAAATGTGTTTAAACAATAAGATCCTAGAAAGCATTATGGTACGAGAATCCGTAGTGCAGTGAATATTATTACAGTGGCTCCCCAGGTGCTATGCAGGACAACCAGGAAGCCATGGGGCCTGGGGAGGCAGGATGGTGGTGTTCTACTTGCTGGCTGTGGATGGCCCTTAGAAGGATACATCCAGCAGGAGAGAGGCCCAGTAGTGCAGGTAGCAGACAGAACTGGCACAAGGAGCAATGAAATGAAGCTCCACCACAAAAAGTGCACTTTTGAGGTTAGATGGCCTACAGAAAAGGCTGCTGGTAGCTTGAGCTGATAACTTTGAGCATAATGACCCCTATGGGGCCAGAGTTAAAAACATTTATAAAAACAGTCCCACATGAGGTTCAAGTGTGAAATGGAGCAAGTAGTCTCCACTGTAAAAAGCAAGAAAATCTGCCTGGGAGAACCCAGTTACCAGGGGGCATGCACTTATTTTTATTCCACTTTGGGAGAGCGGTATGTATTGGACCCCTACCTGGCTCACAATTTCTCTTCCAGTGGCCTCATCTCCCCATGGGCTGGTGCACTGAAGAGACTGTCCTGGGGACCATTTCCCCCTGCTGCCTAGACATAAAGGCTAAGTATGTTGCCTGCCCGCTGCGCCCTTGTCTGGGGTGGTGGGCACACTAGCAACATGGTTCCTGCCCACAGTGGTAACTATAGCACAGCTTCCTTCCAAACACACTGTAAATCTAGCATGCAGGAAAGCAAGATTAGGATTCTGGTTCTGTGTGACACACAGTGGCTGTTCTGTGGCTGAACTGGATAGGGCCTCAAAACCTTTGGGCTCCCATTGTGTCCCCTCCAATGAAAATTTAGGCTGTTGTTTGCTTGGGTGGGAGCCAAAGTAAAAAAGAGTTTATGGCGAAAGGCTAGGGACACTTGGTTACAAGGTAGGGATACTCAACAACACAGGCTGGGCTACACTTTGGGTATCTAACCTAGGTATGAAGAATGGGGAGGGGAGGAAGACAGCTGAGGGGTTACCTGGGGGAACTACAGACTGGGGCAATCACCAAACACCTATCCAACATCTACACCAATGACTACACTGCGCATACTGACACTTAAAGTAAAAGGTTTAATGAGCCCTGTCAAACACAAGGCCGTCCTTTCATACCTAGAACAAACAAAAGCAGACATATCCTTCTTACCAGAGACACACATTCAGGCTAAGGATTGGCACTAACTGAAGTTTTGTGCCTTCCCACAACAATTGCACTCTTCGGAGAATGGGCAAGCCAGCAGGGGTAGCAATTATTTTTTTGAAATTATTCACAGGGAAGATGGAAAACAAAATAGCAGAGATTCGAGGAAGGCTCCTAGTATATCATGTGCATATGGGAGAGCAAGTCCTGGCCCTAAGCTCAATATATGTCCCGAATATCAACCAAGAAACCTTAATTTGCAAAGCAGCCACTGACACGTTGTACTCCAAAGAGCAGCTGGTTTTACTGGGGGGTGATATTAATCTGGGGTTCAACAATATCATGAATCGATCTGCCCAGCGTCATGGGTTGTTGGGGGAGATCTCAAAGGGGAGAGTTGATTGGTTGCGTAAAATGGGACTCCGAAATTTGTGGATGCTGGTCTAACCCAGCTCCCAGGACTTTTTGTGTCAATGGGAAGTGGTGGCATTGGACGTGTAGTCCTATGCCAAAGCGGGTGAGTGTCTCTATTAACCATGGCCAGTGGACCCAGTCAAAGGCCTATTCAGCATCCACTGCCAGCAGCAAAATGTCCTTTTAGCTTTGTCTATGATATATAGTATTCTCTTGGTGTTATCACTACATTGTCGCTGAGGGATGAACATGGATTGATCTGGGCTTACTAAACCTGCCATTAGTGAGTTCAGCTTGGTCGCCAAAAACACACTACAGAAAATCCTTTTTCTAATCCAGGTTCTACCCATTTCTCCCCCAAATGGTACAATTGAAAAGCTACAGAAAGAGATAGCTTGCTTCATCTAGGCAGATAAGCATCCCCGGATGACCCGGCCCCACAAGGGCATGTGTGTTGGGCATTTTGAATCTTCACATGTATTATCAGGTGGCACAGCTCTGCTGTCTAGTTGAGTGGTCGAGGTCATATTCCGAGAAGTCATGGTCTTCATGGACCGGGCAGTAGCAGGCTTACGTCTATGGAAGGTGCCTTTCCTCAGAAAGCCGCAGCGACCCTGGGTTCTTTAATCGTCTCTGGACACAGAGCTCACTCCTACAGCCTGGGACAGGGTGGCCCTAGTAGGGGGCCTGACTATGTTCCCATCCCCACTGAAACTCATACTAGACAACTCAGATTTTATGCCAGGGCAATATTGTCAGTCATTCCGTTGGGGGCAGACTAGCAGTTGCAGGTCCATTGGTCATCTGTACGATGCAAAAGAGGTCCAATCCTTCAAACAACTAAATGCAGAGTTTGGGCTGCCTGAATCGGAGAAACACAGATACTTCCAGGTCTGTCATTGGGTCACGCACCCTGCCCTCCGATCTGGGGCCCAGAGACCCTTGACACCCTTCAAATAATGACTTCTTCGGAAGCTCACAGATGAAGCAATGGTGTTCAACTTGTAAGGCATCCTCCTCCGAGCTCCCTCGATCCAGCAACCCTCAGAACAACGTCGCTGGGAACAGGAGCTGGGCAGAGGCATGACACCCAAAGAATGGGGGGAGATTTAATATAGAGCCTATCACACGGTCCACAACTCTAAAAGCATAAATACAGCAGTCAAAATCACTACGTACTGGTACCAAGCACCCCCTCAGCTTTGACAATGCTTCTCTACTCGATCAGATGAATGTTGGAGATTCTGTGGAGTACAAGGCACACTGCTTCACATTCTGTGGAAATGCCCTGGAATCTTTCAGTTCTTGACCCAGGTACTGAAGTATATAGATACTCACCTCAACACCCAGCTACCAAGGTTCCTGGTGTACACTATACTTGGTCTCCCCAATCCACTCACATTCCCACTCAAAACGCAAGGAGGACGACATATAGGCCTGGCACTGGGAGCGACTCACCAAACCATGCTCGCACACTGGAGCACCACCACGCTTCCAACCCATCGAGAATGGTTCCATTGTCTCTTGTATATTTTAGGAATGGAGAAACTGACATTGGCATCTCAAGGAGAATCCTATAGCAATCTCTGGAGCCCTTTTATTAAGATATTAGCCCAGAAATTCAGAGAGCTGACATGCCCTAGGTACCTAAAGTTGCTGTGACTATTGGAGCACTCGTAGCGTGTCCCACTTTATAGAACGCAACCCATTCGCTGTCAGCTCACCCCTTTTTCTACACTCTGCTTGAATTTCCACCAGAAGAGGGGGTTTGGGCCTGGGAATGGATCTGGGGAACTAAACTTATCCTGGCACTAGTGTCCTAAGGAATACTGAGTGGCGACCTCCAGAGCTCACCTAGCAAGTAAATACCCTACAGACTCAAGGGATTTACATGCCTGCGTAGCCCATAATTGCAGCAACACTGGGTACACCCTTAGACAGATATACTGCTTAGGAAATACCACACTTGCTATTGGCCAATCTTACTTCTGTGATTAAGCTTGAGTGCCCACCAAGGGGGTGGGGCGTTGATATTTTTGGGAATGTTTAAGGATGTTACCTCTTCTGTCCATTACTGTTTCTCTTGTTATGTGGCTGACGTTTTCCAACCACAAAATTACAATAAAAACAATATAAATCATAAAAAAGGAAAGCCATGAGAGGCAAAGCTGCTCATAATTTTTCAACTCCAGGCCGAGGAGTGCCACATAAGCCTCTGCATTGGCTCAAATTACATATCTGATTTGCAGTGGTGCCCAAGAAACTGCAGGTGCATCAATGTATTTCACAAGTGTTGGTGTTTGTTGCAGAGGTTTCAGCAGTCCCCCAGAGTTTACCCCCTAAAGCTGCCCTAAGTCTCCTGGAGATTATAATTGTGACCCCAGGAGATGTTTTGCTTGATTGTAAAGCTCATCCTGAGATTAAGTTTTTGCACATGGGTTTAGGAAGGCAGGGACCTTTATTGGTTGGTTTTGGAACTGCAGTAGCAGTGTAGTAAAAGTTAAAATAAGATGTGAGGACATATGCTTTTCATTAAAAAGATTTATTAGCAATGATGATGGCTGGCAATGCAGGGTTTCACTGTATAATGAATGATATTGAATGTTCCTACTACCCCTATGGACTTCAGTGGTGGGCGATCACAAGTATTGCATGTTGGTACTGTTCCAATTGATTTCAGTGGTGTTGCAACGATGAAATATAACGTTGCTGCTTTTACTAGTGGGTTGTCACCTGGACAAAGCCTATAAGCTAGTATTAATGATAATGATTCCCCTTTATTATGATATTGTGTCTGGTATAGGTAAGGGGTATGGTGATTATCAGATTCATGGTTTACTAGGGATGAAATATGTTATGAGGGTGTCACCAAAGATATAAGGGCCCACATCCTTGGCAACTAATATCCAAGTTTCTTTAAAATGGGTTTAAACGAGGTGCTGTATCTATAAAATGATTTAGCAGGGGAAGAAAACTGTGAGATTCTGGGTTAATTATATGGCTAAATATAAGTGTCTCTTTAGACCGAAACACAGTTACACTGATAAAGCTTGGGCTGAAAGCATGGTAACAATGACAGGTTTATTCTCTGAAAAAACTGGAAGTTATGCAAAAAAAAAAAAATGTTCGAACAGCTAACAAATTGAAAATACATTTGATCGAAAACCAATGGCTCTTGGAAAATATTCAAAAACAACATATTGTTCTCTCATAGTCCTACTAGGATTACACAACTTAAGTAGCTGACCCATGAGTGAATGCACTTAGAGTGAAGTTAAGTTGTTGCTCTTAGTCATGATTTCTGCTTTTACAGCAATAGATTTGCAGCAAGTAAATGTTGAATAAGACGAAATGGGGCTGTACTTAGGCAGTGCTCCAGGATTGCAAGATTTACAATGAAACGTCCCTCGAGAATGCTGATCTTAGGCTAAAAAAGTTCCAAGCATGGCAAAGGTTTGTGAGATTCTGGATTTATAATTTGGAGGATGGGTCACACCAAATTAGTTCTCTTGTATCTTGTTTGGTCATAGCATAGTTTCATTGAGAAAGACTGAGTTGAGCCACTGGTAGTAGTGGTGCAAAGTAAGAGGTGTATTCCCAGGAAAATGTGTGTTAAGTGTTCCAGCAACACCAATTTGAGTTCATTCTTATATTTATTATTCATTATTTTGCAACTGGCCTTCATCAGGGCTATCATGCATCTTTTTGTGTGGAAAATTAGCTTATTCCACAATACCAGGCACAACAAGGAGGATGGCCTTCTCCTATACTGTTATAATGGGCCAGCTATTATTTGTTTAACATTTTCAAGTTTCATGCTCTAATAAGCAATAAGGCCAGTCCCACTATAGGGACTGTACCCAAAAACCAACAGCATACCATTTTTCCAGATCACATGTGACTGAGTCAAGCTTATATGCCTCACTAAAATAAGAACATCATAGTTTCAGTGGGGGTGAATACTATGATGCAGTAAAACATGCTCACACACACAGAAACAAACACTGTTGTGGTCATTGTGACCCTGGCGGTCTTCTGACTGCCAAGGTTAATATGGCGGTATCACCACCAACAGGCTGGCGGTAATGACTGCCAAATTATGACCATGGCAGTGATCCCTCCCATAGACAGCCAATGTGCCACACCAACCGCCAGCTCGATACGAACACCGAACACGGTGGTAGCCACCTACAGGCAGGTGGAAGACAAGGATTCGCCTACCATATTATGAGACAGCACACCACCATGATTTTCGGGGAGGTAGCAACCACACCAAAAGCCTGGAGGAAACTCATCATTCACCTCCAGGGACACACAGGAGTCCGCAGCCACCATGGAACCTGAACTGCAATTATTCCCGATGCTGTACCACACCATGGCCGTCCTGGAGCAGCAACGCTGACAAAGATGATGACGGTGAGTACAGTCGCCTAGCACACAAGGGTAGGAGAGGGGGGAGTGACACACGCATGCAAACCACACACCATACACACACCATACACCCAGAAACACATGCACAGGAATAAACAGTTACAGAACCCCGGGGTAAATAAAAGCAGGTCACATACACCGTTCCAACCACTGTATTCCTTTTGTATGAATATCTAAAATTCAGAAGCATGCACAACTTCAGAAATAATTAAATGCAGGCCTAAAGGCCAGTCCAAAGTCACTAATGCTCACAGGGCAAAATCAAAGCCCCAACTTGACTCCTGAAAACATCAGGACTCCACTGTTCGGGGGCATCATGTTGGAAATGGGCAGGCACCTCAGGGGGTGGTGGTGGGGTGGGTGGGGTTTGCAACTCATTGTGAGGGAGATCCTGGCCCAAAGGTTCTGAAGGGTGCTTCCTGCCCATAGGATGAGAAGAGGGCTTTCTATCCACAGGATGAGAAGGAGGCTGGCTGCCCACTGGTTCTGGAGGGGGCTGGCTGCCCACAGGTTGAGGAGGGGGCTGGGTGCAAACAGGAGGAGGAGGGGGCTTCCTGCCCACAGGATGAGGAGGGGACTGGCTGCTTGCAGGATGAGGAGGGGGCTGGCTGTCCACTGGTTCTGGAGGGATTTTCCTGCCCACAGGATGAGGATGGAGCTGGCTGCCCACAGGATGAGGGGGGTGCTGGCTGCCCACAGGATGAGGAAGAGGTTTCCTGCCCACAGGTTATTGATGGCCTCTGGTTCTGGATGCTGCCCCTTGGCCTCTGGTTTTGGATGCTGTTCCTTGGCCTCTGTTTCTGGACGCTGCTCCTTGGTGTCTGGTTCCAGATGCTGCTCCATGGCCACTATATTGTGGTCCTCCTGGTCCAGGGTTTTCTGGGGGCCCCCTAGTCCAGGGATTTCTGGGAGGCCTCCTTGTCCTGGTATTTCTGGGGGGCCTCATTGTTCAGGGATGTCTAGGGGTCCTCCTTGGCCTTTGATTTCTGGGTGACCTACTTGGCCTTGGATGTCTGACAGGCCTCCTTGGCCTTGATTTCTCGGGTGGTGTGAGCTTCCTCTTATGGACAGGATGGGTGGAGGGGATGGAAGAGATCAAGGAAGGCAAGGAAAAGCTTCTTAGGGCCAATGGGGCAGGATGTGGGATGCGGGATGGGAGTGGAAGTAGAGGGAGTGGTTGTAGGAGGAGGAGGTATCCTGGACTTGGGTGCAGGTGCATGGACAGTGTGCATGTGTGAGGTGGATGGCTATTGGGGGTCTGAGCTTGAGCGTGTGTTACTGGGGGGACAGACAGGGTGGGGGAGGACAAACATGATGTGTGGATGGATGTTGTGGTGGTGTCTGCGAGTGAGGTGGGTGTACTGCATGATGTGGTGGAGGTGGTGACTGTGCATGTGGTGTGTGGGGTGCATGTCTGTGGGTCCGCTGTTGTGGTGATGGTAGGAAAGGCTGTGAAGGTAGCAGGATCTAGGACTGTTGATGCAGTGCATGCAGGTGTTAGTAAGTATGTGACTGTGAGGGAGGAGGAGGGGGAGACAGTGGAGGCAATGGATGATGTTGTGTGTGCAACTGTCTGTTGGCTGTGGGAGTGCTTGTGGAATGAAGTGTGCTGCTTGTGTTTGTCTGTGCAAGTCTTGTGTGTTGTTTTGGGTGCATGCTTGTCTGAATGTGTGCATGGGATGGGTTAGGGGTGAGGAGACTGGGACTGGGTAGTGGTAGTTGGAGGGGGTACGGATGAACAGGGAAACTGGCTGCCATCAGTGAAGATGCCAGAGCCTGAAATGATCTCTGTAGGGCCGCCAACCCACCCTGGATGCCCTCCAGGAAGGCATTGCATTGCTGCATCTGGGATGACATTCACAATGGTTGACTGCCCTACAGAGATGGATCTCAAAAGGTCAATAGGCTCCTCACTGCGGGCAGCAGGGCTGACTTTTACAGGGCCTGAGGTGCTGGTGGGAAAGGAGATTCCCACCCTCCTGGGTGAGCAGGAATGGGCAACTCAGTGAGGTGCTACTGGGAAGGTGGTGCTGGTACGGGGGTGGCAGTAGAACCTGTAGCTGGGGTGGTCCCAGAGGGGTTCACCACCATGAGGGTGCTCCCATTACAGGACGAATCAGAGTCTGTGGTTTCCATCAATCAATCAGGAATTTGTAAAGCACAC
Source organism: Pleurodeles waltl (assembly GCF_031143425.1). Taxonomy (NCBI): domain Eukaryota; kingdom Metazoa; phylum Chordata; class Amphibia; order Caudata; family Salamandridae; genus Pleurodeles; species Pleurodeles waltl. The sequence continues at coordinate 172,285,119 of NC_090448.1, read as the reverse complement.
TACTCACCCGTGAGGGTCTCAAGGTGCTGAGGAGGGGAGGGGAGGGCGGAGAATGGTGGGGGTGGTGCTGCTACTGCTCGAACAGCTAGATCTTGAGAAGTTTCCTGAAGGTAAGGAGCTCTTTGGTCTGGCGCAGGTGGGTGGGAAGAGTGTTTTGATGGCGAGGTGCAAGAATGATCTACTGCCGGTTGTAGTTCTGCGGACGTGTGGGACGGTGTCAAGGGCGAGATCGTCGGAGCAGAGATGACAGGTCAGGGTGTAGAAGGAGAGTCGTCTGTTGAGGTATTCTGGTCCTGTGTTGTGCAGTGCTTTGTGAGCATGGGTGAGGCGTTTGAAGGTGATTCTCTTGTTGACTGGGACCCAGTGCAGGTTTTTCAGGTGGTCTGTGATGTGGCAGTTGCGGGTGATGTCCAGGATGAGGCATGCAGAGGCGTTCTGGATGCATTGCAGCCTCTTCTGGAGTTTGTACCTGCGTAGAGGGCATTGTCGTAGTCCAGTTTGCTGCTTACGAGGGCTTGGGTGACTGTTCTTCTGGTTTTGTTGGGTATCCACTTGTAGATCTTTCAGAGCATGCAGAGAGTGTTGAAGCAGGAGGAGGAGATGGTGTTGACTTGCTGGGTCATGGATTGTGAGGGGTCCAAGATGAATCCTAGGTTGCGTGTGTGGCGGTGGGAGTCGGAGTGGTTCGAAGAGTGGCAGGCCACCAGGAGTCATCCCATGCAGGGGGTGGAGCCTAAAATGAGGATTTTTCATCTTGTCAGAATTGAGTTTGAGTCAGCTGCTCTTCATCCATTCAGCGATGTCCTTCATTCCTTCGTGGAGGTTGGTCTTGGCAAGGGAAGATCAGCTAGGTGTCATCGGCTTATGAGATGATGTTGAGGTTGTGGGATCGGGGGATGTTAGCGAGGGGGCCATGTAAACGTTAAAGAGGGTCGGGCTGAGTGACGAACCCTTAGATATGGCTCAGATGATTTTGGTGGCCTCCAAGCGAAATGGGGGGAGGCAGACTCTATGGGTTCTGCTGGTGAGAAAGGAGGTGACCCAGTCCAGGGCTTTGTCGCAGATTCCAGCATTGCTGAAGCATGAGCGTATGGTGTGGTGGCAGATGGTGTTGAATGTGGCCAAGAGGTCCAGGAGGAAGAGGGCCGCAGTTTTACCGCTGTCCAGTATGGTTCTGATGTTGTCGGTGACGGCGATGAGGGCAGTTTCGGTGCTGTGGTTACTGCGGAATCCGGATTGGGAAGGGTCCAGTGTGCAGTTCTCCTCGAGGAAGTGGGTTAGTTGTCTTTTGACAGCCTTCTCGATCTCCTTTGCCAGGAATAGGAGCAGGGAGATAGGCCGGAAGTTCTTCAGGTCCTTTGGGTCCGCCTTGGGTTTTTTGAGGAGGGCATTGATCTTGGCATGTTTCCAGCTCTCCAGGAAGGTGGTGGACTCGAAGGAGCTATTGATGAACTTCCGTAGTTGGGGTGCGATGAAGGAGCTTGCCTTGTTGAGGATGTGGTGAGGGCAGGGCTCAAATGGAGAGCCGGAGTGGATGATGTTCATGATTTCGATGGCATTGTTGTCGTTCACGGGGGTCCAGGAGAGCAGGAGGTTGGTCGGAGGTGAATCTGTGGTGTTGGTGGTTGCCAGGGAGGTCTGGGTGCTGAAGCTGTTGTAGATGTCTGCAATCTTGCGTTGGAAGTAGTATGCTAGGGAGTTGCAGAGGTCTTGGGATGGCGGGATGGCGTTGGCATTGGAGCTGGGGTTGGAAAGTTCCTTCACGATGTTGATGAGCTCCTTTTGGCTGTGTGCGTTTGTTGATTCGGTCTTTCAAGGCGGTTCTCTTGAAGGCTCGGATGAGTTGGTGGTGTCTGCGGATGGTGTTTTTGAAGGCTGTGAGGTTGTCGAGAGTCTGATCTAGGCGCCACTTTCTTTCGAGTCTTCGGCAGCTTTGCTTAGATTCATGGATGTTGGGGGTAAACCAGAAGGCCTTTCTGTCTGGTCATCTGTTGGAGGGATTCTTGATTGGGGTGAGAGTATTGGCACAGGTGTTGACTCATTGCCTGAAGTTGCGGGCACCTGCATCAGTGTCAGTGGTGTAGATGGGTGGGTTCTGGGAGGGTCACGATAAGTTGGTCTTCAGTGACCTTGTTCCAATTGCGGTGGGGGATCCGTTGTGGGTGGTGGTGTGTTGTGGGTTTCTTGAAGGAGAAGTGGATCTCCTGTCCCCGCCGTGGATTCTTCCCTCACCCTCCATCCCACTTGTCCCCTCAGCATCGGTGGACTCTACCTCCTGGGTCCCGTGGGCTGCAGCTCCCTCACTCGCTGGTGCCCCTGCTCCTTCTCCAGATGATTCTAATGCATACATGGACAGGATGACAAAATAAGAGGGGAGAGAGAGAGAAAGGGAGCACAGGGTCAATCTTAGCACCAACAGCACAGATGGCAGACACATCACTGTCACACACTGAGACTGTGAATGGGCAGTATGGACCACACTAGCATACCATTCGCTGACTACCACAGCAGGTAGGAGCCAAACACAGCTGGGACCAGCTAAGCCCTGCCTGACATGGGAAGCCACCTACCTAGCTATCTATTATATGTTTGACACCCTATTGTCCTGAGCTGACCATGCAGCAATATCTCAACTGGCATATTGGGGCATCCACTGACTAGTACCCTGCAACCAAATCCCATGCCAGGCAACAAAGATGGTTGATATATAAACTGTACTCACCCCATTGTGGCTGCTGTGATACCCTCAAACGCCCATCCAGCTCTGGGTAGGCCACCGCCAGTATGTGGGCCATCAGGGGGTTCAGGTTCCGACAGGCACCCCTCCCTCGTTGGGGGGCCATACCCAACTGGGCCTCTGTGGCCTACCGGGCCCAAAGTCTCAGGTCCTCCCACCGTTTCCTGCAGTTGGTGCTCCGCCTGCTATAGACCCACAGGGTCCGCACATCCTTGGTGAGGGCAAGCCGCAATCCCTTCTTCTGATGGGCGCTGACCTGCAGAGGAACCACAGAAGGTGGTAAACCATGAATCTGACAATCCATCCTGTCACACATATGGCCCACAAAAAGCAGTTCCCTCATCAGGCACACACATGACCCGTATCCCTGCATTGACACTGCCACCAGCCATACACCCCTAGCCCCACCTGACACACTGCCAGCACACACATCCATCTCCATGCAGTCATCTTGCATGCAACGTACCCATAGTGTACTCACCTGTTCGTCTGGAGGCCCATACAACTGCCTATACTGGGTTAGGACCCCATCCATGAGGCACTCTAACTCCTCCGATGGGAAGGCTGGGGCCCTTTCCCCTGTAGCACGAGCCATGACAGGTTCCAGGCACAGGTCACAGCAGCACACACAGAGGAGCTGTTGTTCTGTGGAAAGTCAGGAATCAAGCGACATGTTACACAGGAAATGGTGGTCACGTCCTATGCCATGAATACCATCATGACCGGCGTTGATCATTATTGGTTCCCATACTCCATAGAGGGCCATGTCAGCCAATGAGGAATTGTACGGCGGTGCAGACCGCCTTCCGCCGTGACACCAATGCCAGCGGTGTGGGGTCATTTCCACCTGTCCCGGAATAAAGGACAGGCGGGTGCCATTTTCTAATGCTGGTACACATGTACAGATTAATAAGTGCATCATTGTAGTCGAATGTACTCACCTCACAGTTCCAGTGTCCAACATACAAACAAGCTCTGTGTACACTGCTGTAGTGGGTTTATGGTTCCTGTTGGCACTCCTTTTCTACAGTTGGGTCCCTTAGGTACCAACCGCTGTGGAGGAATAGGAGGAGGCAAGCACACGTGTACAGATCCATTGTGGACTGGGGACCGGCACATCATACTCACCTATCATCTGGGCAGGGCCATAATCGCAGAGCTGTGTGCACAATTGGAGCCTGATCTGCTACCTGCTATCCGTAGCACCACAGCAATACCTGCTCTTGTGCAGGTGCCTTCAGTGCTCCATTTCCTGGCAACAGCCTCTTTCCAGGTGACAGTGGCTTGGCTGCAGGGATGTTACAGCCAATGTTCTCGATTGTGCTTGCAAGGGTTTTGTCTGCCTTGCTCAAACACATGTGCAGCTACATTGCATTCCACTAGGTGGCTGGATTGTATGCAATGGGATATATACCTCATGTTATGGGGCCATCCACCGGACCCATATTGCCCTAGTCTTCCCCAGGGCCAATGAGCAAGTGTACAGGAATCATAAGAGTCTCCACTCACTCAATATCCAGATGTTGCACCTGGCTTACCACGTCACTGCAAGTATCCAGGGTCGGTGCATGATGTCTTTGTCCTATGGAATAGTAGTGTCCCACAGCTGATGGCACAACTAAAGAGGAACAGAGTGTGGCTAGTAGGTGAGCCTGTGTCCCCACCCAATGTTTGTGAGTGTATGCCTTCAAGAGTCATGGCCCATGCCATTGCGCAGGGCTAATGTGTGTCCCTTACTTCTTGCAGGTGAGTCCAGCTACCTAAACCTGTTCTGGCTCATGACCCCTGTTAGGAATCTGAGAACAGTGGATGAAAATAGGTGTAATGATGCCCATGGGCATACCAGGAGGATTATAGAAAGGACTTTCGGTCTTCTGAAGGCTAGGTTCAGGTGCCTCCATCTGACAAGTGGATCCCCATGCCACACCCCTGAGAAGGTCTGCAGAATCGTTGTTGTGTGCTGCATGTTGCACAATTTGGCCTCAGACGGCATGTACCATATCTGCAGGAAGACGGGTGTGACAATGCAGCTGTGGCAGCAGTGGACACTGAGGACAGTGAGGATGAGGAAGAGGAGGAGGATGTGGACAACAGGTCACATTTGATGCAGCAGTACTTCCAATGACACTCAGGTAAGACCGTTGAACTAAGCAATACAAAATTTTAGTGTTGTACTGTGTGAGTGCAGCATGATGCCAGTCATTCCCTTTGCATCCCATCTGACTGTCACAAATATCTTCCCCTAATGCAGATGTTGGTGTTTTTCCAACAGTGTACTGCTGTCATGTGTTCAGACTGCTAAGGCACATTTGTTGGATGGGTCAACATGTTACTAGACATTTACACAGGATCATGCAGTTCATTACACTTCGTTACATTGTACATTACCTGTAGAAAAAGCACTATTACTCAAGTTGTGTCCAAGGTTATTTATTGAAAATTGTTCTACAATGTGAAGTGCAATAGAGTGGGGTGGTGTTTGGGAATAGTCCAGGGTAGTGGTAAAGTCTGTTTGTAGCACAGGTCGAGTGTCCAAGGGGCCATAGGAAGGGGAGCAATGGTAGTTCAAAGTGGACAAGTTGACACAAGGGGACAGTCAGAATGGTCACATTGTCTGGCGGTAGTCTTGGCAAGTGTCTCTAGCATCTGTCTGGGTCGCAGGGAACGTTTGCAGGGTGGTTCACCTTCAGCAGGGGACGGGTCCTGGTGGCCTATGGGTCCTGTGGCAGGGACTCCTGTCCACTAGCTGCAGCAGATGCAGAGGGCTGGTCATTTGACTGGCTAGTGGAAGGGGTCCGCTGGTGTGATGTGTACTCCCTCATGATGTTGGTCATATCACCCAGCACCCCTGCTATGGAGACCATGGTCATGTTGAGGCCTGCAATTCTTTCTTGGTATCCTGGTGGTGTTCCTTCTGCAGCCGCTGGTTCTCCTGCATGGTGTTTATCACTTGACCCATCTTGCCTGGGATTGTTGGTAAGCCCCCAGGACATTAGTGAGTGCCTCCCGGATAGTTGGTTCCCCGAGCCTGTACTCCCCCTGGTCCACAGCTGACCCCCAAGTGTTCCTGGCCCCCTGTGCCTGTGTCCCTTGAATGGTGTGCCCACTGCCACTGACCTCAGGACCTTCATTGTCTTGCCTGTGAGATGTGGACTGGGGTCCACTGTACAGATGGGCACACTGCTGATTTATGTGTCCTGGGGACAGAGGCCTGGGAACGTTGTGTGGCTGCTGTGGTGTTGGATACTGAGGGGAGAGCCCGGGGTGGACTGGGTGTGGGCTGGGGTATCTGACTGACCAATGTTCCCTGGTAGGCCAGGGAGTTCATCCAGATCCAGAACTCCAGAGTTGCTGTCATCACTGGGGGCATCCTCTGGTGGGGGACTGAGTAGCTGTGGCACCTCATCGCTGCTGAGATTGTCTGGGGCACCTGTGGGGATGTAAGTGGTGTATTATGTTACAGGTCTGTGACATATTCTGCATCCCTAGCTTCCCCTATATTATTGCTGTTGCCCTGCCACCTTTGTTTGTGTATGATGATATATTGTGGGATTGTTAGTTCTCCATGCTGTGCATGCATTGGTGGTGGGTGTACATGCAGGGCTTGAAGGGATGTGCATGCAGTGGGTATGGCATGCCAGGCTTGGCATTGAGGTTAATTAATTGTGGTGGTGCACTGTGTGGGACGGAGTGGAGTGATGGGATTCAGGGTGACGGGTGGTGGTGGCATACAGGTATGGGGGGATAGGTAGTAAAATTGACTCACCAGTGTCCAGTCCTCTGGCAACTACAGTGAGCACCCCAGGATGCAGTATTGTCAAGACTTGCTCCTCCCATGCTGTCATCTGTGGGGGAGGAGGAGGAGGGAATCCACCACCAGTCCTCTGGATGGTGAGCTGGTGCCTTGCTGCTATGGAACGTACCTTCCCCCGTAGGTCGTTCCACCTCTTCCTGATGTCATCCCTTGTTTGTGGATGCTGTCCCATGGCGTTCACCCTGTCCACGATCCTCGGACAAAGCTCCATCTTCCTGGCAATGGATATCTGATGGATCTGTGCTCCAAACAGCTGTGGCTCTACCCTGACTGTTTCCTCAACCATGACCCCCAACTCCTTATTGGTGAAATGGGGGTGCCTTTGTGGGGACATGGATGTTGTGTGGTGTGTGTTGGCCAGAGGGTGTTGAGTAATGTTGTGGGGTGTCTGGTGTGTGATGGTTGAATGGGTGGTTGTCGTGTGTGTGTGTAGTTGTCTCTGTGATTTGCGTGGCTAGCAATTGCGGTCTTTTCGTGTTCGCAAGGGATTGTGGATGGTGTGGGTGTGTGTTTTATAGTGCTTTTGGTGGGTGGGTGGGATCTGTGTAATTGTGTCAGGTGTGGGGTTTTTGTACTGGCCAATGTTGTTTTGTTTTGTCTTTGGGTGGCCTTATACGCCACAGCGGTGTTCACAGCAAATGGCTTACCGTCGTTGAATGTCCCCTTTGATGATTGGACGGTCATTATTTGGAGGGCGTAGTGTTGGAGGCATAACAGCATGGGTGGTAGTACTGACAGTTTAGCACATTCAGTGGGTCTGGCGGATTTGTGGTTGTGGCTGTTTTCTGTCTAATTTTTATGTCTGTGTCATTATGTGGCGGATGGATGTCTGCCTCCGTGGTGGTATGCTGGCGGCAGTTAGCACGGCAGTAATGGTTATTTACCATCAAGGTCATAATGAGGGCCTATGTCCCAGTTAAACAGGATGTCGCTCTCACAGACACATAGACACACATGCAGACAGGTTTTTAACTCAAAATATAACTGGACTTTATTGAGTCAGAACGCTGCTCACAGGAAGCAAGGAGCAGTTCTTATCACTTGAGTTCAGTACCATGGCAAATTTTGGAGCCGTTCCGACAGATCGAGAGAAGAATTAAATTTAGACAAAAGGTCAGTTACACCAGCTCCTGAAGACTGCAGGTGAAATGATACTCAGGCCATGGAGGTGTAAATACACATTTTGCCATTTTGTTGTTAGAAATTTAGCAGTGTTTTTTTGGGAGGAAATGCTCGTGTATAGGCTTCTCGTACCTTGCAGTTTGTACCAGTCAATATAGGCAACAAAATTATATTTTGTGAACTCTGTTGTTGCTGAAAAAGTCCTAATACCCTTCTACTGCGATTGCAGGTAGTCTATCGGTAGAGTTCTTGACCTCAAAACTAAGCATTGTTGTGTCATTTGTAACACTTATCACAGCTGACAAATTCCAGTTTCTCTAAACACCAAGGGACCCATTTTATTAGTAACTATTATAAAAACAAGCACCATATTGGCAAAGATCTTTATCATTTCTACTACACAGGTGCCACATAAAATATAGATCTTCTGCTGTAGAAAATTAAGGGCCTGATTCTAACTTTGGAGGACGGTGTTAAACCGTCCCAAAAGTGGCGGATATACCACCTACCGTATTACGAGTCCATTATATCCTATGGAACTCGTAATACGGTAGGTGGTATATCCGCCACTTTTGGGACGGTTTAACACCGTCCTCCAAAGTTAGAATCAGGCCCTAAGTGCTTTTTTATCTGGTCTCTTGACTATAGCTATTGTCACCTGTTTTTTAGTCAAGTTAAAGGGATTAAACATGGCGGACCCATTTATGAATTGCCATGGCACTTTGTTCAATGTCAAAGTCCAATTTAGTTGTTCTACTGTCCACATTTGAAAGATTTCCTGCTACCAAAGATTCAGATCATCTTTCATAAGATTGAGAGCTTAAGAAATAATGGCTGAAATTGTGCATATATATTTTTAGAGTTTTTAAAAGCATTCTCAATAACTGTAAATGTTTGTATTATTTCTTTGTTAGTCTCTAATTTTTTTCTGCAACTTTGTTTCAGAAAATGTTTGCCCTTTTTATTGCAGCACATATTAGGGCATTGTTCGAAATGACCCTCTCATTAGGGTTACCCCAATAGTTTTTGCCCTTTTTACTCCACATTTTGCTGATTTCATTTTATTGGCTTTAGGACTCTGGACACTTTACCACTGATAACCAGTGCTAAAGTGTGTGTGCCCACTCCTCTTAAACATAGTAACATTGGTGTATCCACAATTGGCATATTTAATTTACTAATAAAGCCCTGGTAAAGTGCACTATCTGTGCCTTGGGCCTGTACATTAAATGCTATTAGTGGATCTACAGCACTGATTTTGCCATCCACCTAAGTAGCACTTTAAAAATGTATAGGCCAGTCACTGCAGAGCCTGTATGTGCAGTTTCACTGCCATGTCGACTTGGCATTTAAAACCCCACAAAGAACGTTGGGGTTCTACCTTGATCGTATAAAAGAGTTCCAGGTGATGATCAACTCTTTGTCGGTTATGTGTGTGCAAAGAAAGGTCGGGCAGTGCAAAAGTGGACTATCTCCAGATGGGTCATACTCTACATTAAGATCTTCTATGCACTGGCCAAAAAGAAACCCCCTGAGGGCTTACATGCTCATTCTACTCAAGCTACAGCTGCCACCACTGCATTAGCACTCAGAGTTCCAGTCCTTGATATCTGTCAGACAGCAATTGTCATCATATCTGATGCGAAGGACACAGATGACGGGCGTGGAGCCGACCAGCGCTGACTAACAGCGCACAGGGGTACTCCTCAGAAAATTCTCCAGATCATGCTGACGCCAAAGGGAAATTCAAAAGTAAGGAATCTGCAACTAGAATATGTCTCTACCAAATAAGGCAATACTGAAGGTAAGTAACTTGTTTGACGAGGACAGCGCAGCACCACCTGGGCAGCTCAGAATCAACACATTGCCCTCGGCCCGAGGCATTGCCTTCACATCACGGGTTTGGGCAGACCGACATGGATGCATCACCTTCATCATAAGGGTTCAACACCACACCTCGGGGCATTGCATCAAGACTGCGCAGTTCTGCAACAATGCACCCCTGACTGGGCGGATCAAAACAGCCTTCTTATCATCTCCTGAGGTTCTTGCATTGGCTCCTGGATATCAATGCAGCCCGCCATACAAGGTACTGTTTTAGAGACAAGGTTGGCCCCTATAGCTTGCCCGTGCTCCATTGCGTTCGGCCTAAACCTTGGATTTACCATGGTCTAGCGTGACCTGAGATCCCCAGTTGGCACTTTATGCTTCTTAGCACTACAGTTACATTGAGAGGGTCATTCTGACCCTGGCGGCCGGTGGCCGCCAGGGCCACCGACCACGGGAGCACCGCCAACAGGCTGGCGGTGCTCCAATGAGCATTCTGACCGCGGCGGTTCAGCCGCGGTCAGAAGCGGAAAGTCAGCGGTCTCCCGCTGACTTTCTGCTGCTCTTTGGAATCCTCCATGGCTGCGGAGCGCGCTCCGCAGCCATGAGGATTCTGACCCCCCCTACCGCCATCCAGTTCATGGCGGGAAAGCCGCCATGAACAGGATGGCGGTAGGGGGGGTCACGGGGCCCCTGGGGGCCCCTGCCGTGCCCATGCCAATGGCATGGGCACGGCAGGGGCCCCCGTAAGAGGGCCCCGAAAAGTATTTCAGTGTCTGCCTTGCAGACACTGAAATACGCGACGGGTGCCACTGCACCCGTCGCACCTTCCCACTCCGCCGGCTCGATTACGAGCCGGCATCCTCGTGGGAAGGTCGTTTTCCCCTGGGCTGGCGGGCGGTTTTACTGGAACCGCCCGCCAGCCCAGGGGAAAACTCGTAATACCCGCCGCGGTCTTTTGACCGCGGCGCGGTAATTTGGAGGGCGGGATCCTGGCGGGCGGCCTCCGCCGCCCGCCAGGGTCATAATGAGGCCCTTAATCTTTAAAAATTCATATCTTGACTTCTACTTTTTGGATTTTTGTTGTTTTGTCTTGTTTTCTCATAAAATATAATCTATTTTTCTAACTTGAGTGGAGTCTTTTTGTGGTGTTTTCACTTTCTTACTGTATTAAGTGTTACACAAATACTTTATACATTGCATCTTAAGTTAAGCCAGACTTCTCTGTGCCAACCTACCATAGCGTAAACTTAGGTTAATTTAGGTTGGTTATCTGATGTACCCTGACTAGGACTGTGGTCCCTACCTGGTCAGAGTGCATACCTCTGACAGCTAGGGACCCAATTTCTAACATGTATGTGTATATGTTTTATGGGCTGTGGCCCTGGAGGAAATACCTTAAATTTATGCCTTCACTAAGCAGGTGTTCCTTCACAGCATTTAAACTGGAATGAGACAGCCATGTTTGCTGTAACGTGCTAACAGTGTGTGTACTTACAGCCATGAGGAGTATATATTATATTTATCTTTTATCTTCTGGTTTGTTTCCTCTGGAGCAGTAGCTTCAGATAGGAATCTGTTGACACACACATCAGTGTCTATTCCACCCAAGCTTATATGTTCTATTTTGTTCCATTTCAGTAACATCACTATTAGGGATGTTTCATTTCATTTTCAACTTGAGAAGTGTATTAAATTCATCTTTGCAATTGATGGGGGCAATTTCCATGCTGTGATTAGGTCAGAAACCAGTCTGAGTGGTTTTGAGGAGTTGGTGCTCAGTGCGGTACTCGGTGAAGTGTCTTACATGATTTCCTCTAAGGCCTTGACAGTAAATGGTAATAGCGAGGTCAGTCTGTATTTAGCGAGCGTTGAATGGTCCACAGTGGGATTCTTCAGCAATAGGAGGACAGCTGAATGTTTCCAGGCATCTGGGAAGGTGACAGAAGAGGTGGAGTCATTCAGAATGGGTATGAGCATGGCACAGATGGGTTGATGTCCTCTGGAGTAGGCCAGGTGGGAACAGGGGTCCGATGGGACCCCTGGGTGTAGATGGACTTCATGGTGACAGCAGTTTCTTCTGGGGTGATGACTTAACATTGGATTTTTGGAAGGTGTTTGTCAGGTTCTGTTTGGTCAGGTTGCAGGCTGATCACGATGGAGCGTGGGAAAGGTACAGGGACCATGTTAGGACCCTGAACAAAAGTACCCTAAATTCATGTTGCAGAGTTTTGTGAGGTCCTGGGTGAGGATGCGTTGCACAATTGTGGTTCAGATGGGCTGCAGGGCTGCAATGCAAAACCCTGCATCAGGAAGCATCATGCAGTGGCTATTCCGATGGGCTGTGGGGCTGCAATGCAAGGTTATGCATTGAGATGCATCATGCACAGGTGGTTTCGAGGAGCTGTGGGATTGAGATGTGCTGTCCTCTGTCTAGTTGCATCATACGGCAGAAGTTACAAGGCTATGTTTTGCACTGCGTACGTTCTGCAGGGACACCACCTGCGCTGGCAGAGCACTTCAGGCCCACTTCCAAGGGTCCAGGACTGGGGTGGCTCCGCTTGAGGGGCAAGACTCACAGCAGGCAGAGTCAAGGTTCTGAGTTAAAGGTGGTTGGAGCCTTTTCTGTCCCTGAGGCTCTGATAAGAAGGCCTGCAAAGTAGCCCTTCGAGTCACACTGGTGGTCCTGTGTATTAGATGCAGGTCTAGTCTTTCTCACTCAGGGAGTAGTGCAGCAGGGCAGCAGAGTAGCAGTCCTTCTTGCTGAGCATCACAGCGACCCTGAGTCTTCCACAGGCCCAGAGGTGTACAGAAGAGTTTGGCCTGGTGCCCACTTTGCAGTTGGAGAGGAATCTGGGTTTTCACCTCCAGGGGTCCTTAAGATTTACTCTTCCATAGAAACCAGATTAAATAAAAACAAAGGAGCGCCATGTGGCCTACATGGTTCCAAACTGCTGACTAATACTGTCAAGCGATAGGTCCGCGCATTAGTCCAGACCTGGTAACTGTTCTATTCCAACCACTGTGAGTTAGGACCTGAGTAATACTTGTCTGGGATGGCACGATATGAAGAAACAGTGTGTTCCCCATAATTTCAGAAGAGCAATCCTCGTGTTCCCTCGTCCTGGTGAAGCCTAAATTAGAATGGGCGAAACACGTCAACAACCCTGGAAGGAGTCTGGTAAATTGGAACTTTGTAGAATAGGCTTAGTTAGGTGATTATGTAGCCTTTTGGCCCTGCCTCCCCGGTTTGTGCCGGACTACCTTCAGGTGGATCCAGCACCAAAAAGACTGTTCACAACTACTACATATTGGGACTAACAAGGATTTTAAAACACTGTGAGATGTACTGGACTTGCAAGCATTTTTTCATATTTTTGTTGTTGTTCGTGTTGCATCACAGTTACTGTTACTGTAGATATAAATATATAACTAATGTTGTGGAATTATTGAGCATCCAGTGACAATTTATGGTGTCATTGTTGATATATAAACTTTGTTGAATGATCCCCTCTTTTTCCATTTTCTATTGTTCTGATTTTTGCAGCCCACGAACTGGGGTGTTATTTAGGCACCATCTTTCTCTGGTTACCTTTAGCCAGCTACATCTTGTCATGTGACTTGGGATACAGGCTGTAGACACTAAGGGCCTGATTCTAACTTTGGAGGACGGTGTTAAACCGTCCCAAAAGTGGCGGATATACCACCTACCGTATTACGAGTCCATTATATCCTATGGAACTCGTAATACGGTAGGTGGTATATCCGCCACTTTTGGGACGGTTTAACACCGTCCTCCAAAGTTAGAATCAGGCCCTAAATGGTTAGGGCAAGGTAATGCTAACTTTCTAAAAGCGGCATTTTTAGATTTCTGACTTAATATCTGACTTTATTATTAAAGAGGGTTTTAAATTACAATTCCTTAAACACCAAACTCAGAATTGGTATCTACTCCAAATCAAAATTTACCCAGTGAACCAAATTTGATCCTATGGGAAAGGTAGGTCTCACAGTATTGGAACATGAATTTATGAGTTTTTCACTACCAAGACATGTAAAACTTAAAAATACATGTCCACCTTTTTATATTTAGTCCTCCCTGCCCTCTCAGCTTTGTGGGGCCTACTCTAGTGGTGACTTATATGCGTTAAAAAATGTAGATTTGGGCCTGGCAGGAGGCTTATCATACCAGGTTGAAATGACATAATTAAAGGGCTACTTCAGTTGGTGGTACAATAAATGCTGCAGGTCCACTAGTAGCATTTAATTTACAGGCCATAGGTACATGTAGTACCCTTTACCATGGACAAACAAGTAAACTAAATATGCCAATTGGGTGTAAGCCAATTTTACCATCTTTAAAGGAATTAGCACAAGCACTGGTTAGCAGCGGTAAAGTATGCAGAGTCCTAAGGCCAGCAAAGGCATCAAAAACAGGAGGATGGAAGGCAAACAGCTGGGGGATAACCACTCTAAGGAGATCAGTGCCACCAGTGAACAATTGTGAGAGACTGTTGCAGATGGTGAGGTGAAATCTTTCAAAATGGCAAAGATTTTCTTTTCTTTTCTTTGTGGTGGCATCAATGTGATGTGCCAGAGTGGTGCGTTTGGCAGACAGGATCATTTGGTGGCAGCGTCTTATGGTAGATTTGAAAGAGCTATTGTCTTGTTTTGTCCTCGCTTATTCTCCATGTGTGCTCCAGTGTTTGCAGTGACATTTAATCGGTTTGAGTCCCTCTATGTACTAACTGTCATGCGGTCTGGATTTTGCTATGTTTGAGGAGGGCGAGGGAGTTGTCAAATTCTTGATGACTTTGGGGCTTTGGGGAGGCTGTTGCTGTATTTGTGTCAGAGGGTGTTAATAGCGGTGTTCCAGTCCTTGTCAGTGTTGCTGTTCCAGTTTGACAGGCTGGTCTGGCAGTGGTGCAATAAATCTAGGCGAGAATACTGAACTTGTTGAGGGTGTGATGTAGCAATAGGACTGGTGTGTGCTTGTCGAATTCAATATTCCTGAAGTTGGTGAAAACATAGGGTGCAAGAGTTGGGAGGGAAGATGATTATTTTTCTTCCTTCAAAACCTGAATGAAATTCTGTAAGACATTGACTTAGTAGTTGAGAGAGATAAGTACCCACCTCAAGTAATGATCACAGCCCTTGTCAGGGTGCACCACTAAAGTCACTAAATAAGTCTGAGCCCAGCCCCCTGGTAGCTATGGCACAGAGCAGACAGACTTAACCTAGAGACAATGTGTAAATTTTGTATGCAGTGCTAAACCAGTACTATATTTGACATGCGAAACAATTACAAATCCTAAAATGAACTAGACAAACAGAGGAAAACCTATGAAATAGTACCAAAATGACAAAAAATCCAATAAGGGGAACTGGAGATATGAATTATTAAGGTTTTAAGTTGAAGAAATGTCAAGAAGCTCAAATTGGCAATCATAGTCATAGAATAGGGCTTCAGTGCAATTTGATGCTGGCCACAGTGGAGCACGTGTTGGATTCACTGACCAGGCTAATTCTCGCCAAAGATTTTACTTTCTGACTTTAGTCCTTTGAACCCCAATCCACTACAGGAATACATTTTAAAGCCTCCAGGGTGTCAGAGGAGGCTCTTAGAAAGTTATAGAGTTCAGGCAGATGCCAATGGGAGTGCTAAGTCCAAATATAGTTGCCAGTGGTCAATTGGGCTGTTGCAGGAAAAGGCCTCTTATAGCTTCTTGTATCCCTTTATTTTTAACAAGAGGTCAGTCATATGACACTTAAAGTCTGCATGTCCAGTCTTGTAGGCTCTTCGCAGGTCCACACAGCAGGTTCAGTCCTCTCCTGATCTTCCATAGGTCCAGAAGATAGTAGCCATTTTAGCTATAGCTCCATGCACGTTATTTTAACAAACAAGGCCATGCCACTGTGCACTCTAACCTAGATATTTTTTATTTGGCTTTATTTTATTATTGTTACAATAGCCACTTCTATGGCCTGTTTATCTAACTGTTTTTGCCTATGCCAGAACTCTGTTCTCAAACAAGACATTCTTGTTAACTCTGCTTTTCAAAGGCTACATCACTGTACATTGCCGGTGAACTTGGTATAAGTTTAGTCTCCAACATTCGGAGAAAACACACATCCTTACGTAGGAAAAAAATTTCAGAATATCAGCTGTGTTAATATAAAAACACTTCCCTGTCCTTTACACGTTAGAGGGAGATTCCAGCCAGAGAACAACTACTGTATGCTGTTTACACAACAGATGCTAATGCAGCCTTTGCTCAGGTATGGGGGATGATGTCTTCCCAGGGGAACCTGAAGGGCAGAATTAGAGCTTAACACGCTGTGCTCTATGATAGCCTAGGTAAGAATTAGTCTATTGACCGTAGTGACAATATGTTAGCGTTATTTTTATGCTTCACTCTCCTCATCACAATTTTAATACTGTCAAGCTGTGTCATCCTGGTTATTGCAGCTCATGCTTTGCTATCTAAGATGCAGTTGTTTTATTAAAATCATGATTAAAATATATACTGTCTCTGTTTGTCATTTTATATATGAGACTAAGGTAACTGAGAGAAACAGATGAGACCTGAGTGACCAAGGCTTCCCTGAGAAACCAATTATGTCATGCGCTCAGCTGCCCAGTCATCCCTGACCTCAGGTAGAGATGAGGCACTGCTAGTTGGCCAGAGCAAAACCTGGATTGGAGCGACAGGCGTCACCTGCAGTGGTATATAAAACACAAAAAGAGAGTACTGGGAATATTGCTATCCCACACCACCTCCCAAGAGAAATCTATATAACCACTAAGGGTGTGGGGTAGTAGGGGTTGAGGGTAGAACTGTGTCAGTGTTCCCTCAATAGGCGGTGTCAGTTAGGTCGCCTTAATATATGAAACGGGGAAAGCATGGGTGAAAAGTGTCCCAGGGACGGAGCGCTGTGTTGTCCTACAGGGGGAGGGGGGAGTTCCCTTATGGACTAGGTGGTCTCACACACATAATAGTGTCTTGCTTCATCATTTGACCACCTAGCCCCACCCAAGTAAGATGATACTACTTGGGCGGACTAAACCTCTTGGTTAAAAGAACCATAGGGAGTGCTGAAATTAAACTGACTGGATAATTTACAGGGATCCAGATGGGGTGGAAATATAATTACCATACATGTCACCGGTTGCTACTAGTTAGTTTTTTAATAGGGGTGCATGTTGGTAAGGTTAAGAACAGGGGAGGAGGCTCATTCGAGAATAATGTCTCTTAGAATCTAAAAAGAAATACGTATGACCAACATGTTTCTGCCCTCACAAAGTGCTGGTAGGTCAGGGGCATTCGTCAGGGTCGGAGCACTAACAGTAGGTGAAGTGCTCAAAGTGAATCATGAATGGCC
The DNA here is from genome assembly GCF_031143425.1 of Pleurodeles waltl. NCBI lineage: Eukaryota > Metazoa > Chordata > Amphibia > Caudata > Salamandridae > Pleurodeles > Pleurodeles waltl. The sequence continues at coordinate 172,268,236 of NC_090448.1, read as the reverse complement.
TACCTGAACAGGTAGTTCATGGTGTGGTAGGTCTGTAATAGCCCGGAGTCGGGCGGGTGGCCTCTGGGCTGGCTAGTGCCGGGGGGGGGGTTTCCCTTGTAGTCACACTCACTCCAAAGGGATTACCGGGGGGAGTACCTACATGCCGGTGCCAGGCCGCTCTGGTCACCTGCAGTGGGTCAGACTTAGGCCCTCATTCTGACCTTGGCGGTCTTTTCGCAAGACCGCCGAGTTACCGCCGTGGTAAAGACCGCCGACCGCGGCGGTATGCCGCTGCGCGTATTCCGACCGCTGGGAGCGTTCTGCCGGAAAACCGCCAGCAGCCACACTGGCGGTCGGCGGGAAAGTGGAGACTGGTCAACCTCCACCGCCACGCCAGCAGAACACCGCCCCCAGAATTACGACCCACATTTCTGTGTGGCGGTCTTCTGTTGGCGGTCTTCTGTTGGCGGTCACGTCCCTATGGCTCCCGTCGCCTCCCGGAGGACCAACGCACAAGGTAAGTTGATCGTCTGTGAGGGGAGGGGGTGGGGGGGTGTTGTGTGATGTGTGCGTGCATGGGGGTGTGTAGAGGGGGTGTGTGAGTGCGTGCATGCGGGCGGGGGGTGCTGCTGTGCCTATGGGCAATGTGTGTAGTTCGGCGGGTGCGCATGTTGGCATGTATGTGTGCGGGTATGTGCCCCCGTTGTGTATGTGTGTGTGTAGGGGGTGTGCATATGTGCATGTTGGGGGTGCGTGCATGTCGGGGTGCGTGTATGTGCATGTCGGGGTGGGGGGGGCAGGGGGTTCGTACCACCTCTGGGGGGGTGGAGGGTGTGGGGGGAGGACTCGTAGGGGGTAGTGGGGGGTGGGGGAGACCCCTATCAGTGCCAGGGAAGGAATTCCCTGGCCCCGATAGTGCCTACCGCCATGGTTCGCATGGCGGTTCCCGACCGCCAAAAACCGCGGCGGTAAGCAGGGTCATGATACGGTTGGCGGTCTTGGGTCGACCGCCGGGCCGGAGTGCGCAAACTCCAGCCCGTCGGTCATGACCGCCGTGGCGATCGGAGTGGGAAAGTGGCGGTCGATCGCGGCGGTGACCGCCGCGGTCAGAATGCCATTTTTTGGACCGCCGGTCTGTTCGCGGTCCGACCGCCGCCTCTCCGCCGACCGCCAAGGTCAGAATGAGGGCCTTAGTCTCCTCCGCTGTGGGCGATTCTGCCGCTCGAAATCTAGTAGTCTCATTAGGATAATGAGAGCCTACGCGACACTAGTAGGTGGAAATTACACTTGAGTATGCTATAATCAATGGGTAAATTGTTTCTGGGGTTAACCATTCTTATTTTAGGTATTTTCAAGATGGTCAAGTCTTAGGTTATAGTAAACCTGGGCTCTGATGGCTGGAGTTGTGTGTCGGAGGTGTTCTATGGTAATCCTAATTTCCTCTCATACCTAGCTCTAAAATCCAATTAAATGAACTCCCTGTACCCACAACAACCTCAGAGGCAGAAGTCTGGTAGGACAAAACTGAGTTGTCAGCAGTCAGACATGGGATACACAAGTATTTTTTTGGGTCTTGTTCTTTGCCTTTTGAAGTGCACCCCACATGTTATATGTATCCCTGCAGTCCTGTCCAACACGCTGGGACACTTTAATGTAAAAAAGAGTCTCACTGTCAACCTGCGGGGACAATACAAAGGCCCTGCACAGGTATCAGCTAACATTTAACTGTGACATGGGAGGCCTCTTTGAAGTGCCATATTAAAAACCCCAGGACACTTATGAATCAGGATGTGACATTCAAGAATCCTGCCAGCCCTCTTTGACTCTGTCAAGTTTTCATGAGTCATCCCTGACTCTTCATGTCAGCCTATTGTTTGCTCTTGGGAGCAGGTTGACACCTCTTTCATGCCTATTTGAAAGGTAATTACTGGCTTGCAGAAGTGGGAGAGCAAAATGCACATTTAACTTCTAGGAACTTCCGGCAGGGCCAAGGTAACTTTCTAAATGTTACTTCATCGTATTATTTAGTAAACATCTGACTTCACCAGTGCATTGGATTTTTTTAATAGTTTTAGCTATTCCCATTCCTGAGATGCAGTATTAATATTTAATATTGCATCCCATTGCTTTCTGATGTGAAAATAGCTTTAAATGGTTAGTCAGTGTTGCAACATAGTTGTCACTGAAACCTTTACATGTCCTACTTTTAAATACCATGCCGTGCCTTATGGACCATAAGGCCTAGATAGTGGTAACTTCTGAATATTTAAAAGGAAGGATTAGACCTGTCAAAACTGGTTATTGTGACAGGTCAAATTTATAGTTACATTTTGCATAGACAGGCTACTGTTAACAGGCCCGCAGTCATGTTCACATGGTCACTGTAGTGGATAGTACAATGGGTGCTGCGGTCCACTTGTGACAATCAACTGACAGGTTTTGGATGCACCCTGGTACCAATTATAAGGGATTATATGTAAGTAAATCATGGCGATCAGATTTATAGCAAAATCACCATGTTGAAAAGAGGAGTATACACTTTTTACCTTTGGTTAGCTGGGGTAAAGTGCACAGAGTTCCATGTGCAGCAACAATAACGATTAGCAAACTTAGCAAACTTACAAAAAATTCAGAGTGACTGCGCAGAAAGGGCAAATTATCAAACAGTCATTTTCCTATAGTGCAATTTCTTACTGTGGTATCATTTCAATTGAGGGTTCTGCTTGTGGTTTATAAATAAACCACAGTTGAAGAGGTAGTAGTTGGTGTAAAGCTGGAAACACAATAGTACCATCAATTCTCAGAATGAGGTTAAATATTTCTACATTACTGGACTCTTCTTGGGGTATATCCTCCAGACTAAGGAAAGGCTAGGGTGATATACTCCAGAGAGAACTTTTTGCTGAACAGAATTGGCTTCGTAGTGCTTTGTAATGTAGTTAAATGAAAGCTCACTGTTCTTTCTTGCACTAGGAAGAGATAGCAATATTACTGTGCAAGTGCCTTCCTCAAGAACTGGAAGAGGTGTTCCTTATGATGCTCAAAATACTTTCCTGTTATGGATTTTTTCCTGATCTATTTGTCCCACCCATTGGAGCCACCTATCAATAGCTTTAATAACTTTATCTTTGTTCATGTGAGAATCAGATTTCTTCATGTTGAATAATCTACTTCTGGTTTCTTGAACAGTTTGCAACAAATTCAAGTGGGAGACAGGATACCTTTTTTCCAACACTTCTACCTTTACAGGTGCATCAAGAGCAGGTCCGTACATTGATATGCCATATGGAGTCTGTCTACATAATACTCCTCCAGGCAAAATAGGTTAGTGCTGTCTGAACCTCAATAAGGCTATGCAGCCAGGGCAATCATGAATATATAAACATAGCAGCAAAGGCTTGTTTAAGAGCATCTTTAGTTTGTTCTATTCCGGGCAGAATGGACACAAATACAGCTGTTGTAATCCCAGAGCAGACAGAGGTGGTCATTCTGACCCTGGCGGTCTTTGACCGCCAGGGCGGAGGACCGCGGGAGCACCGCCGACAGGCCGGCGGTGCTCCAATGGGGATTCCGACCGCGGCGGTAAAGCCGCGGTCGGACCGGCACCACTGGCGGGGTCCCGCCAGTGTACCGCGGCCCCATTGAATCCTCCGCGGCGGCGCAGCTTGCTGCACCGCCGCGGGGATTCCGACCCCCCCTACCGCCATCCAGATCCCGGCGGTCGGACCGCCGAGATCCGGATGGCGGTAGGGGGGGTCGCGGGGCCCCTGGGGGCCCCTGCAGTGCCCATGCCACTGGCATGGGCATTGCAGGGGCCCCCGTAAGAGGGCCCCTACATGTATTTCACTGTCTGCTGCGCAGACAGTGAAATACGCGACGGGTGCAACTGCACCCGTCGCACAGCTTCCACTCCGCCGGCTCGATTCCGAGCCGGCTTCATCGTGGAAGCCTCTTTCCCGCTGGGCTGGCTGGCGGTCTGAAGGCGACCGCCCGCCAGCCCAGCCGGAAAGTCAGAATTACCGCCGCGGTCTTTCGACCGCGGAACGGTAACCTGACGGCGGGACTTTGGCGGGCGGCCTCCGCCGCCCGCCAAGGTCAGAATGAGGGCCAGAGTATCCATAAACTCCTTAGCAGCAGACACCAGACCATTGTCTGAATGAATGCAATTAACTGCTCCCATTGCCACTGGGCACTGTAGGTCATTTATAACCACTCGAGTAGTGGCTCTTTTTGTGGAAACCCCCCCAAATGAATCTAGACCATGAATTGATTGCAAACAATTTGTATTTCTATTGATTAATACTCTGGATGAGCCCAAAAGTGTTAAGTAAAATTACCCTAAATGGTTTATCAGTGATAGTTGGTGCCGGTCTCACAATAGTTAAATATTTTGTTGACTAATGTTGCATTGCTTCACATTTTTTGTATGCTTTGGTAAATATCGCCACCAGTATCATTGCTGTAGCATTAAAACAGTAATAGTGATGCCACTTAGAGCCAAAGCTATCCTCTCATGAGCTGCCCTTAATATATCTGATCTAGGTGGTTAATTAGGAATATGGCTATCCCCTACCCCAGATATAAAAACAATGTGAACATTATATTTAGTGAGAGTGTAAGATTATTTAGAGGGAAAACCATCGGGAGGTTTTTCTCCTTTCACCATTGCCTTTATTGCTCCTACAAGGTCTGCATCAACCTTAGTCTGAGGTTGAAATACAGCAGCCTTAGTATCAGATTAAGGTACAGCAGCTGCTCTAAAGGTTTGCATTGCTGTCTTTGCAGCCAAATCTGCTGCACAGCTCCTTTTAGTGTGAATTCCTTCACTTTTATGGGCATGATGAGTGTTCTACATGGACCGAAGGAGACTTGTCGTGTAGAACATCTAACTTTTACCAAAGCTGTTTATCTATACTGACTTTCTGTTTGAATCCCTGAATCTGTTTAAGCATCAATGCTTTAAATCTATGTTACAGCCTTGTACACAGAATGCTGAATCCAACACAACCAGTGTGGGAACTGACAGATCAACCTTCTGAAGTACAGGAAGTGTAGAATTATTCTGCTAACTCTGCCATTGAGTCACCTAGAACTTTAGTGTGTGTTCATTGCACTTTAAAGTCACTATCTTCAAAAGCTCTCTGCACTGCATAGTGCTAATGTTTAGTTCTAACCTCAGGCTGTGCAGAGCTTACCTTTAGAACACTCTCAAATACTCATGCATGGGTAAAATATTTGAAGTTTGTAGAATATTTTGTGTGTATTTTAAAAATTCCTGAGTGCAAAGTGTTGGATCAAACTTTAAATTGGTCACATGTATTGAGGTAGCTCACTGACCCAATGAATGCCTGCAGCTTGTGCATTATGAATACTAGTGTTTAATGCTGCATTCAATTCAAGGATGGGGGAATCTATAATGATTTGCTTTCCCTGTTCCAAAGGACACTACTTCAGCATAGTTGCCTATCCTGCAGTGAGAATTGTCTCAGTAGGAGCAAATTGTACCTCAGCAGAGGAATACGTGTGTGGCCTGCATGCTATGGGATTTACCTGCCCTTTATTATAAACTTTGTGGGTCTGATTCACAGTATGCACTTTGCAGTACATTTTGTAGTACTATAAAACATAGTACATAGTACAGGGTGCACGTTTGGCCTATACTTGTGTTTGAAGATTTCTCCACCCCGACTTTGGAGTCCTTGCACATCCACATATTAGTACACAGGTGAGTGAGTGGAAATTAAGGGCAGACTTACTAACAAAGGGGATAAGATTAGTGAGGAGTAAGAGGAGTTTAGTAAGGGGTTTAAGAAGGGACATCACACATCTACACAAGAGTAAGACAATTGCGTTACTCTGGAGGTGGAGACATGTAACTTATGCTATTGTACTAAGTTTACACTCAGAGTTTGTGAATACCAAACAAAAGTAGTAAATATACTACATAGTACAAAGTTACTCATAAGTGTAATTTACCTTTGTGAAGTGCTAGGAACAACCCTGATTACTATGTTTGTTTTGGTGTCCCATGTCTTTAAACATTTAGGGCCTCATTTACATGTTGCCGAAATGATTACTCTGTCACAACAGCAATAGACTGCCCTTTCCACCACCATAATAGTCCGCCCGCCTGCCTGATTTGAATACAGGCTGACCTGTGGTGAAACAACTCTAGAAACTACTCTGACTCTGCCGTTATTCCTCCCCCGCCAATAGTCCAACAGAATAAAGGCTGTCATAGGTTACCTGTATGTCCACCTACCTAATTTAGATGGTCAGATAGACGTGTAATGTTTCACTGCATGTCACCACCAGGAAAGCCCTGGTGGAAAAGGACAGCGAAAACTGCAAAATTCCCCCCTCGCCATGAGAGATAACCCCTATGGCAAAGAGAATATTGTTTTTTTTCTATTTTCAGAAATACAATCCTGCTTTGGGGTTTTGTTTTTGAAATTTTAAAAAAAGAACTTGAAAGTTTAACATATGGGTCCATCTTGTTGATGGAGCTGTCTGTCACACTTTCAATGTATTTCCAGGAGCAGCCATTACAGAAGTTCCTAGAAATGCTAGATACATTCACTGGCCATAGACAAAAGTAAATATGGCAGGCAAAGTACTCTCAGCATGGTAGTCGTAGCATACTCCTTAACCTTGATGGATAATACTCCATCTGCCAATATATGAATCAGACACTTAGGGCCTGATTTATTGTTTGGTGGATAGCGTAGTTTGTAACAAATGTGACGGATATCCTGTCTGCCATATTATGATTGCAATAGGATATAATGCACATGTAATACAGAGACCGGGTTGTCTGTCATGTTTGTGACACAGTAAGCCATCCACCTAACTGTAAATCAGGCCCTTAGTTTCTAACATGACTAATAGCAGTTTCCACAAAATAGCTGTTTTAGAGCTTATAAAGTAGCACACTTCTGCGACATGTCTGGTGCCAATCCTCTACCCTCATTGGATAATTCATATCTGAGAAAAATCACATTAAGATCTGCAATTCTAGTTTGATTTTATACCCATGCTGAACAAAAAAGTGTCACTATCCTGTCTACCCAAACCAGGTGTTCAGTCAAGTCATCATCTGTCACATAGAACTTGTCAATCTCTAATTTTGTTCAGAATCCTTGCTGCCACAGTCCAGGAGATAAAATGATGAATGACAAAGTGTTTAGATACTGAGGGCCAAATGTATGTAGCTTTTTTTTGGACACAAATGGCCCGATTCGCAGAATTGGGCTGTTTGTAGCCAAAAGAAAGTATTTTCAATGTAAAAAACTCTATTTTGCGATTCAGTAAAATATTACCGAATCACAAAATGGTTTTGCTACTCACTAATAGGAAGGGGGCTTGCCAACGGCATCCCTTCCTAATAGCGACTCACAGGGGGATGTATGATTATTTTGCGACCGGCAATGCAGTTACAAAACAATCTCAGTTTCCACCAATTTCAAATTGGAGGTAACCCATCCACAAATAGGAAGGGGTCCCAGAAGGACCTCTTCCCCTGTGTGATTGGGGGCACCAAAATTGTATTTAGGGGAGGCAGTGGTACCAAAGACTGAAAAAATGAAAAAAGAAACTTAGGGCCAGATGTAGGAAAAAAGCAAATTGCGACTTGCAATTTGCGAGTCCGTGCGACTCGCAAATTGCAAGTCGCAATTTGCTATGCAGAAAGGTGTCTCAGACACCTTCTGCAACTCGCAATGGGGTCGCAAAGACCCACCTCATAAATATTTATGAGGTGGGTCGCACTTTGCGACCCCATTGCGAGTATAGGCACTCACGGGGATGGTGGCCTGCTGGAGACAGCAGACCACCATGTCCGTGACTGCTTTTTAATAAAGCAGTTTTTTTTTTTTCTATCTGCAGCCCGTTTTCCTTAAAGGAAAACGACCTTCACTTAGAAAAAAACCCGAAACCTTTTGTTTCGGTATTTTTCAGAGCAGGCAGTGGTCCATAGGACCACTACCTGCTCTGAAAAATTGTTTTTGTGATCATTCACAAAGGGGAAGGGGTCCCATGGGGACCCCTTCCCGTTTGCGAATGGGTTACCATCCACTTCAAGTGGATGGTAACAGCAATTTCATTTGCGACCGCTTTCGCGGGCGCAAATGAAATTGCATAGCATTGCGAGTCGCAAATAGGAAGGGAACACCCCTTCCTATTTGCGAGTCGGAAATGCATTTTGCGAGTCGGATCCGACTTGCAAAATGCATTTCTGCATAGCAGAGAGGCTTTTGTGCCTCGCAAACGGCGTTTTTCGCCGTTTGCGAGGCGCAAACCCTTTGCTACATCTGGCCCTTAATGTTTTTTCGTAATGCATCCTGCTTTCCTTTAAAAAAAAACTGGTTAATTTAAAAAGCAGTCACAGACATGGTGGTCTACTGGCCAAAGCAGGCCACCATCGTTGTGAGTGTGGCTATTCCTAAATGGGTCACTAAATGCGACCTACCTCATGAATATTAATGAGACAAGTCCCTTGTGACCATTTGCTAATTGCACACAGTGTCTGAGACACTGTTTTACATCAGGGTTTGCGACTCACAGATTGTGATTCGCTAAAACATGCAATTTAAGAGTTGCAACACCTTACTCTTGTACACGTGGCCCTGAGAACAGGCCCTATGTTTTGACTGCCCATTAGCTATTTCAATTGTTTTATACTTTATAACTAGATTTATTATTATTTCAGTGCTGTGAGTGTTTTGAACATGATGTGCGCATGTAAGTATGTGCATTTGAATTTCTGTAATCTAAAACTATTGCACAGAAATTGTCAGGTTTTAATACCGGGAAAGGAGTAGTGTTAATTGTAGAATGACAAGGTATTATTGTACCTTGATATTGTAATTGGTCTACCTTTGCTTTTAGTTTTAAAGGAATCTGAGCCTGGATTTTGACGATTAGCCAATAAGGGAATCACATACAGAACACAGGGGGTCATTCTGACCCTAGCGGTCCGAGACCACCAGGGCAAAAATGACTGAAAGCACCGCCAACAGGCTGGCGGTGCTTCCTCCCCTATTCTGACCGCTGTGGTACAACCGCGGTCGCACCGCCGGGGCCGGCGGTTTTCCGCCGTTTATGCCCCGGCGGTGATAATCCGCAAGGGCAGCGCTGCAAGCAGCGCTGCCCTGGGGATTATGACCCCCTTACCGCCAGCCTGTTTCTGGTGGTTTGCACCGCCAGGAAGAGGCTGGCGGTAAGGGGCGTCCTGGGGCCCCTGGGGGCCCCTGCACTGCCCATGCCGCTGGCATGGGCAGTGCAGGGGCCCCCTAACAGGGCCCCGGCCAGCTTTTCACTGTCTGCATAGCAGACAGTGAAAAGCACGACAGGTGCAACTGCACCCGTCGCACGGCCGCAACACCGCCGGCTCCATTAGGACCCGGCTCCTGTGTTGCGGCCTCATTCCCGCCGGCCCAGCGGGAATGTCGGAATGGGGGTCGCGTGAGTGCGCCCGCATTGGCGGCCGCATGGTGGTTTCCGCCTGGCGGGCAGCGGTAGCCGCCCGCCAAGGTCGGAATGACCCCCACATTCTTTTTCCCAGCCCACTTGTTTTCTTCAAAGCACAGGGTGCTACTTTAAGGACCATTCAAATGCATATTTTTTACTGAATTTTTCATGTATTACTAGGAATGTGCTTGCCTTATTACTGCCTCACCTCAAGGTGCATTCCTTATAAAAACCAGAGACCATTCATTCTCTGCAAGGATTTTGTTTCAATTCTGTTTATTGAACATTAAACAATGAACATCTAGCATTCCGGGGTATCGCAAACATAATCGGTCATGAAGATATCAAAACTGTACATATAAAGCCACGCAGCACGTACATGCTGACCATAACATATAATATCCATGCAAGTGTGGTGTAAGAGAGAAGGGAAAAACAGGCATCATTTTGATAATGGTGCCGGAATCATGTTACCGGGGAGGAGCCCAACGTACCCCCTTGCTGAGTGAGAGGAATGTAGGTATGATTTATGCATGTGTGTGCATACGAGACCATATTGGTCTTCAAGTACTAGGCATTTCACAAGATATCCCTTGCCGACCTATGCGTGTAAAGAGGTAAGAAAGTGTTGATCGAGTTTCGACCTATATTTGAACTGGCCCTTGTCATCCTTGTGCAACCCAAGTTTGTGTTTAATTACTCTTTTGCCTGGTCAGCCCGCGTGCTTTCCGTGGCCCGGCAAGCGAAATCTGTAGTCGGGTCTTTCACAGGGAGCAGTTAACCAGTATATGATGCAAAATCTTACACTTGTTCCGGACCACGGAACATGCACGCATTTTAAGGTGGGTGTGTATCATTTTTGGCTTCCATAGCAACGATGAAGGCATCCCATATGTCGTATCCACCCTGAGTTAATCCCCGTCGCTGGAGCAGCCGGATTGTGTATGCCTCTGCTTGCGAGGCCTGCATCAGGTCACGCTGCCAGTTACTGTGACCCGGGGTGTGTGACGCTTTCCAGTGAGTCGCTATTAAACGCTTAAATAGTGCGAAGGCCAAATCTATATATCTGTGTATTTATTTGTCCCCCTTGTTGCGCCGGCAAAGAGCGAGAAAACACGATTTCAGCATCAAAGGCAATGTACTGTTTGTAATCTCTGCGACAGTGTCAGTGACACGCCGCCAGGCTTCTGCCATCTGAGGACAGGTCCATATCATGTGATAAAAGTCTGCCGCTGGTTGCGCACACCTAGGGCATAGCGGATCAGTGTCTGGGAACATTCACTTTATTCGGGCAGGGGAAAGGTAAGTGTGATGTATGTAATTAAACTGAGTGTAGCGGAGTTGGGTGTTGCGAGAAATGCTTTTGATGGAGGAGAGCGCCGCCATCCAGGCACTTTGGGACAGAGGGGTGGGTAATACCTCGTCCCATCTTGCTTTGGCACATAACAGTTCGGGACAAAGCGAATCCAGTAGCAGCAAGTATAATCAAGAAATTGCGCCTCTTGTGTTGCCAAGGGATAGAATTAATGTGAGCAATTGTGATTCTTGTGGCTCATCATTGCCCCTTCCCCACGTGGCTCCCAGCAAGTGTCTGATTGCGTAATATGTGATGAAGGCGCCAACCGGGATCCCCGCCAAACTCATGAGTTCGGCAAAGGTCTTTAATGTAGAGTCCTCATATAGCTCACTCAAGTTTACTAGGCCTGCCTCGCGCCATATGGCTGTGTTGTGGTGTGCCATTAGGCTTTGAGCCTTAGGTAATTGTGTCCATGTCAGCATAGGGGAATATGGTATTGGGTCGCCTCTATTGTGGACATATCTCAGCCAGCACGATTTTGCAGCCAATAATAGAACAGAGTCCTGTGTCGAGTGACACGACCCATCCGATAGCGAGCACTGGGAGAGGTGCTAACATCTTCATCATCGCTGCTTGTTCTGCAGATGGGGCTCCTCCCAGCCACAGTGCCGGCCACTGCAGTTGGGCCGCTGCGTAATATAATTCAATATTGGGCATGCCCAGTCCTCCCCTTAATTGTGGGTACTGCGTTATGGATAACGCTACTCTGCGTCTGTCCCTGCATCTGTCCCTGCCCCATAGTAGATCGGTCATAATGGAGTGTAAAGTTTAAAAAAAGGAGTGGGAAGGACAAGCGGGAGCGCTGTTAAGTAATACAAAAATCTCGGGAGGATAAGCATTTTGGCAATAGCTATCCGTCCCATAGGTGATAGTGGGAGGGACAGCTAAAATGGTAAAGATCCTCGCACTGAGCGAAGAACCCCATCTATATTGCCCTCCTTGAAATAATCCACGGCATGGTAAATCTGTATGCCCAGGTATTTAAAAGTGGTATAGCACCATGCTAGTTGGTAATGTGGGAGGTCTGAGCGGTGCTCTGGGGAAACAGGGGAAAGGGGAAAAATACAGGATTTTGACCAATTGACTCGTAAGCCAAATATGGACGCAAAGGTATCGAGTGTCTCCATGACTTACTCCATGGAATTGGTGTGGTTTCGTAGGTATATCAAGGTGTCATCCGCGCATAATGAAATGATATTATGCGTATTGAGTTACGGGATACCCCACCTAGGCGCCCGCATGCACATCTTAGCTGCCAGCGGCTTCATGGCAATCGCAAAAAGAAGGGGAGACAGAGGGCAGCCCTGTCTGGTGCCTCTGTGTATTGGAGAAGACTCTGAAATAACTTGTCCCATTTTCACACGTGCCATGGGTCTCGCATATAGCGTCTTAATCCACTGAACGTAACCTGTTCCAAATCCCATGGCCTCCAGCGTAGCAAAAAGAAAATCACATCCCAGAGTGTTGAACGCTTTTTCTATATCTAATGATATGGCCACCGCACGGACAGGGAATGCCACCTCAGTGTTATGTATTATACATATTAGTCGTCGTATATTGAGAAAGGTGCTCCTGTCGGGTATAAACCCCAATTGATCCTCATGTATCAAATGCGTCATGTATGGAAAGAGTCTGTTGGCTAAAATTTTCCCTAGTAATTTTCAATTCGAGTTGAGTAAGGAGAGAGGGCGATATGAGCATACATCAAGAGGGTCGCGACCGGGCTTTGGGAGGACAGCAATTAGTGCTTCATTCATTGAGTCAGGCAATTGTGTTCTATCATAAGCCTCGTTAAATAACCGCAGTAGTGGCTGCAGAAGATAAGTAGCCTGTGACGCCAGATACTCTACTGGTAAGACGTCTGGCCCTGGGGCCTTGGCGCGGGCCATCTGTGATAGTGCCAGACTAATTTCCTCTATGGTAATTAAGCCATCCAATGCGTCTGCCAGTTCAAGCTGCAGGCGTTTCTGAGGAGAGGATACCAAAAAGTCAGCCACTCGTGCATCCGGTGGGGGGGTTTGGGCGAGTATAGATCGCTAATACTTGTAGAAGGCCTCATTAATTTCTATTTGTGAGGTTACTATCTGCCCCGTGTCCAACCTAATTGCACCTATAGGGGAGGGCTGGGAGGGTTGTTGGACCAGCCATGCTAGCAGTTTACCCGCTCTATCCCCCTCTGCACATTTACGTGTCGTGTAGTGCCTGTAATCATATTTGCTGAGTGTAATATACACTTCTCTGTAACTCGTCCTCAGTGTTTGCAGCTCCGGCACAGTCATACCGCCGTTTACCACTGCAGTCTCCATCACGCGCAACTGTGACTCTAAGTGCGAAATCTCTCACAGCAACACCCGTCTGACCCCTTTTGAGGTAGCCATACAATGGCCCTTATGGGCATCCCATTCTGTTGCACGACTAGACGCTGCACTGCCATTTGTAGAGAAGTAAGTGGATAAGCATTGAGCCAATTCAGCGCAGAAGGGGGAGTCTGACAGCGCCTCTACCTGTAATCGCCATGTGGGGATCCGTGTGCGTGGTTTCCCCCACCCTAATGTTGCAAGCAAAGGGTTATGGTCTGATAGAGTGCAAGCCAGGTAGTCCGCTGTGTGAATTATAGCCGGTGACGCAAGGATAATGTCTATCCTAGTGTATAGGACATGAACGGGGAAGTAGAAGGAATATTCATGCTGATCCGGGTGACGCATGCGCCACACATCACACAGCCCCTTTGACATCCGCCAAGCATTTAGATTGTGCGAAATTTGGCCACTTTGGGCAGATGGGAGTGGTGGGAATGATCTATCCATGTGAGCATCCATGAAACAGTTGAAGTCACTTCCCCAAATGCAATCTATTGTTGGGTCATGGAACATGCCTACTGACAATGTGTGGAAAAAATCTAGTTGATTAAAGTTGGGGGCATAGAGCGCTACTAATGCCAACGCTGTACCATCTAAGCTTCCCTCCACTACCACGTATCTACCATTGGTGTCCATACGTGCACCAGCAATCACGTAAGGGACTCCTGGTGCGATCCAGATCGCCACTCCGCGAGCAAAGGACGAAGACCCCGTGCCCAGTAGCTGTCCCCTCCAGTTCTTCCGAGTGAGGTCTAGAGTAATGTTTGATAGGTCTGTCTCCTGGAGCAGGGCAAAATGCACCTGATGGCGTTTCAAATAAGTATTTATTTGCTGTCGCTTGCGTGGATTCGCCATCCCCCTCACATTCCATGTCAGGACGTTGTAACGTGGTGTATGTGATTGTCTTTGTGTTGTCCTGAGGGTGTGGAAAAGTGGAATGAGGGGAAGGCACAGGGGCCCGCCCCTTTAGGGCCATGTGGGGCGTCCGGTGTTCCCCCTCCTAACCCGGTAGTCCTTTGAAGCCCGGGTGGTGCCCACCCTCCTCATCGCTGGTTGTGCCGTGTAACATTGATATAAGAGTCTCATATCTAGACCATGGGGGATCCCCGGGAAAAAATAACAAAAATCAATAACACTAATAACTAATAGCACTAAATGTGCAAACATCAAAACAGCGCCCGCTACGATGAGCAGGTATAGTGTTGAACCGGTCCATATGGAGCGGGGCGTAGAGGATGTAAACCAGTTTCAGGAGTGCCCGCTCCTAGCCCAGCAGATGAACCTACTCCATCCAGCGCGAGGCGCGTCGCATAGTGCAGTCCCAAACCATATAGTACATTAGCTCCTCAGTTCTTCCATCTGCCCGCCCATGGTAATTCGGCCAAGTCTACGAAAATCCCAGGCGTCCCTAGCCCAGGCTGCTGACCGTATCAGGATATGTATCAAATGTCGTCCACCGAATGTGGAGTGAGAACGGGACCCATATGCGGGTCTACAGAGTCAGAATAAGTTTCATGTTCCTGGTCGGAGTTTCCTACTTCCAACGTCTCTGCTAGCGGGTCCACCACGAAGTGTGTCATTTCTCGCAGAAGCCGGGAGCACTCCTCTGCCACCTGCTCCACGGATGGCTTAGTCCCCGTGCGTGGTCATTGTTTCTCTTTGGGGGATATTTGACTGAGTTTTCCTGCTGCGCAGGGTGGGTGAGGCCCTTGGTGTGCAGCCAGGTCCACGCGTCCTCCGGGGAGGTGAAGATATGCACTTTAGGTCCATCTTGAACACGCAGTTTAGCAGGGAACAGTACCGCATATGTGATGTGGTGTTCCCGAAGGCGCTTTTTTATCTGGTGGAAAGAGCTATGTTTCTTTTGGACTTCTGCAGTGAAGTCTGGATATACCGTGATTGATGCGTTCTCAAAATGCTGTGGGCCTCGCTTGCGAAACAGCTGTAGTATGCGGTCTCCGGTAATTAAGTAACCTGGCTATTATAGGGCGGGGATATGCTCCTGGTGGTGGTGCCATGTTTGGGACCCTGTGAGCACGTTCAATCGAAAATAATTTAGGGATGTCATCTCGAAGCACAGTGTCAGCAAGCCAGTTCTCCACAAACAGTTCAACACTGGGGCCCTCGGCCCGCTCCGGGAACCCCACCAGTCTGATATTATTTTGCCTAGATCTACCTTCTGCATCCTCTGCTCTGCTCTTCATTCCGTCCATCTCTGACAATAAGCGTTGCACTTGTTCTTGCAGTGCCTGCACTGTTGGTGTTAATCAGCCTATGTCCTTTTGCGTCTCAGAGACTCGGTCTGCCAGTGCTTGTTGATCCAGTCTAAGTAGCCTGACATCCACCACCACTGCACCAATCTTTACCTCTAGAGTAGTGCTGGTTTCAACAATAGCCTGCAGGACCTTCTTGAATTGTGAAGTATAATTGCGTAGCGTGATTTCCATATGCTGTAACGCCTTTGCGGTAGGGTCTTGCTCCATAGCTGGGGGGTCTGGGATGCTTTTGGCCCCAGAAGGTGCTTTTGCCATTTTTGGTTCGCCCATTTAGTCAGCGCTTACGAAATAGGAGGTCATGTAGTGCTTAGGATTATATGTTTACGTACTCACAGGTACAGTTGGTGTAAGTGTATTTACTTCCATGCATGCTCCCGCACAGCTACTGCTCAGTGCGTGGCGGCCAGTTTACCCTCAGGGATATATGAGACAGTCTATCGCACTGAGAAGAAATACGATGTCTGGTGTTCTGGACCATATCACTTTGATCAGATGATGTATCGGTAGGTGACAGGGGTAGGCTCAGAGCCAGATGCCGGGGGCCCCCCGTACTCCAATCTCCTCTCCGGGCATCGCGCCGATCAGTTGATCTGTAATGCGTAGAATTGTTGTAGCACTTTCCCTGTGTGTCTCATGGCCCATATGCCCATGTACGGCGATCTCTGCCAAGAGTGAATGCGGGGTGTAGGCCAGGAGTCCACATCCCCCATGCAGCGTGCCACATCGCAGCCCGGTGTATGCCGCCGAACAGCCTGCCGCGGCCCCCAGCACACCTCCTTCGCCACTCTCTTCCCGTCTCAACACTCCACCCAGGATGCAGCCCAGAGCGTTGGGTCTCAACAGGGAGCCAGAGCGGCACCAGGCAGCCGGTGAGTGTCCCAATCGGACCAGGCCCACTCCCTTTCGAGTGGCGACTACCTTCTGCGCCACGGGCTCCGCATCCAGTCCGCCCGGCTCAGGCCTCGCTCACCGCCCACCGGCCAGGCAGCACCTCCACTCACGTCACATCCTCCTGTGGTTCCTTGGATGCACCTGGTCGACAGGAAAAGGCACGATCCTTGCCTAGGATCAGTGCGAGTCGTAGATCCATGGACCGCGCCCACTGCGCTGCGAGCCGCGGCCCAATGCGTGCCACCGAGCAGTCCGCAGCGCCTCACTGCACACTTCCCTCGCCACTCTCGGCCTGTCTTATTACTCCACTCAGGATCTGCATCGGAGAGAGGAATCATATCGGGGAGTCGGTGTGGCACAAGGCAGTCAGCCTGTGTCCCCGTCGTTCAGGGCCCACTCCTCTATGCGCGGAGCCTGCCCTCTGCACCACTGGCTCCACCTATAATCCGCTCGGATCAGGCCTCGTTCACCGCCATCTGGTCCGTCTGGGCCTCCGCTCGGGTCGTATTCTTCTGGGCCCCCTCGCCAGGACGGTGGGGAGATATGCGATCCAACGAGAAAGATCGGGGAATGCTTATATTTCATGAGATTTTACAGGGCCAGGATCGAGCTGCAGATTATGCTGCTGCTCCGATCGCCATCTTGGCAACGCCCCATTCTCTGCAAGAATGTTGTCATAAGCATTCAACAAGTGAGCCCAGAATGTAGCTTTGAATATGCGCAATATAGCACACTCAATGTATATGTGTACATCATAAACCCCGACTGTAGGGCTTGCATGTTTATCAGTGTCTTGACCAGTATAATTTCTTTAGTTAGAGTCACCACCAGGTGCTCCTCAAGGGTCTGACAAACAATTGTCACCTATGCTGCTCTACACAGATGGTTACTGCCCAGCTCCTGTTCAGCAAAAGTATCTCTAACCACCAAGGCATGTGATTTTGCTGAACCAGCTCATTTTTTTCATAAAACAAGTCTTTGAGGCTGACTATTTCTCTTCTGTCTGTATTCTAATTTCAACTTCACTTTTTTGTTTAACTACTCATCCTTTATGAGATACTCAGTCAATCCTCTTCTTTCTCCCCTTTTTCTGTCCCCAAAGTCCTGTAAAGGATGGGAAGATCAGGTATCAGAATACCAATATCAATCCTTTCTCATTTTATTGTGGTGACTCAAACTACATCCAACCCTACTGGAACACTGTGGTGTAGCAGATCAAGATCCTGAAATATCATCCACAGACAGATACATGTCTGAAATAATCTTAGGAAGCTCTCATTCCCAATCTTGAATGGAAACCTCTGCCAGCCATTGTGCACTGCTAGAAATGCAGCTTCTTCTCAAATGTTATTCAGAACAATTGCCAAACTGACTCAAAATTACCTATTTATTTCACTCCTAAATAAGGAGCAGCTGCATCTCCAGGTTCATACTATATTTAACGTCTCCAGTATAATCACTAGTGAGGATGTGCCTAGTAGTATAAATAATTCTCTCAAATATTGCTACCCAAGTAGTACACTCCTCTACAAGTGGTACCATACCGAGAGTAACACACATAATTAGCATCCTGTGATACACCACTTCTAGCTGGTTAGTTTTATAGGAAATGCAAAATGGAATTTCGTCTCGTTTTGTGGACTCTTTGTTCATGATAGCATTAATAGTCTGTGGGCTAATTACTTCCACTGTGGGATGTGCTTGTTGTGCAAAACGGAGAACAAATTCTCCTACAGTAGTTGATTGTAAAACACTTTTGAAGTTGCCAAATATTGGCTACTGTCTAGTTTAGTAGGTGTTTTACTTCTGCCATTGTCATATTTACTGTGTCAGGATATGGGGCGGGAACCGCCGAATGACCGCACCGCGGTCAAAAGACTGCGGCGGCCATTCTGGCTTTCCCGCTGGGCTGGCAGGCGACCGCCAGAAGGCCGCCCGCCGGCCCAGCGGGAAACCCCCTTCTACGAGGATGCCGGCTCCGAATGGAGCTGGCGGAGTCGAAGGGGTGCGACGGGTGCAGTGGCACCCGTCGCGATTTTCAGTGTCTGCAAAGCAAACACTTAAAAAAAATTATGGGGCCCTGTTAGGGGGCCCCTGCACTGCCCATGCCAGTGGCATGGGCAGTGCAGGGGCCCCCAGGGGACCCACGACACCCGTTACCGCCATCCTGTTCCTGGTGGTGAAATCCACCAGGAACAGGATGGCGGTAAGGGGGTCGGAATCCCCATGGCGGCGCTGCAAGCAGCGCCGCCATGGAGGATTCCCTGGGGCAGGGGAAAACTGTCGGGAAACTGCCGGTTTCCCTTTTCTGACCGCGGCTTTACTGCCGCGGTCAGAATTGCCCCGGAAGCACCGCCAGCCTGTTGGCGGTGCTTCCTCCGTCCCCGGCCCTGGCGGTCATGCAGAATGACCCCCATGGTGTATTTCCAGGCAATACTGGCCAGGTATCCACATCATTACTTAAGGTACCCATTCTAGCATTCTGACTTGCATTGAGTATTTCACTATCAAACTTTGCTTGACGATGTTGATATTCTAACGAGCCCTCTACATCGAGATAGGGTTCATATTTTACAGGACTGCAGCAGCTCTGGGTGCAAGATAATCTCCTGTATTGGGATCTACTGCATCAAACGCCACCTCTGAGTAAAACATTTAAAAAGCCTATGCATTTAGAACAAATGTTACCACACAAATGATTTGTTCTGTAACTATCGCCGTGACATTTATCCCCATTGGAATAGGTTGAGTCCCCCAAAACTGATTCAAATTATGAGACTGAAAACTGAAATTAAAGAAAGGGAATAGTCTTTTATAAGTCAAGCAATTTTACTAAAGACATCTCTGTTAATGTTAATAGTTAATATCTGAAATGTATCATCCAAAATTACTCAAAGATCTAAAAGATTGAGCCCTATGTTGGGTGCCGTTGGTAAGTGTTCTGGGTTTCTTTTCAGAACACAGCCTGGAAATGGATTTTGTAGATCCTATGATACAAAGCACTTATTCAGCGTACCAACCTTAGACTGCAATCCTGAAGGACTACAGTCATACTGCTATGGGAAGCCGTTCATGTCAAAATTATGGCTCCCCATTTTGGACACCTCCTGAAATGCATAGCGTGCTGCAAAATGAATATGACACACACCAGAATGAATGTGCTATGTGTCAAAATAATTATGATACCTGGCAGAGTGAATCTGAATTGAACCATAACAAATATGAAACCTTGCAGAATGAATATGCTACTTAGTGATTAATATGAATAACACACACACCAAATTGCATAAGAAACATACTGAAATATATATAAATCATACTGAAATTAATATGGCCCTCACTGTAAACAATAAAGCAATCACTGAAACTAATACAATATTCACCAAAAAGAATGGGGCATTTTTTTAAATGATTGACTTATGCCAAGAGAAATATGACATACACTGAAATTAATATGGCAGATTGAAAATAATAAAAAGTATTGAAATTAATATATTATATTCTGAAAAGAAAACAATGCACATTGAAACTAATACAATCTACATTGAAATGAACATTAAGCATGTTGCAAAGAATTTGAATTGTGTTGAAATGAATATTACCGAGATGGCAATGAATATGAGACACACAGAAATGAATAGGAGATGAATGAAAATGAATATGGCTTGTGTTGAAATTAATGTAACCCCATTGAATTGAAGTTGACATGTCTTCAAATGAGTATGACCACAGCTGAAATTCACATAAGATTTGTTAAAATGAATATGGCACGCCTTTAAATAGAAATGACACATATTCAAACTAATATGATACATCCTCATATTAATATGATATATGTTAAAATTGATAAGTTGCATCTTAAAATTATTATGACAAGTGTTAATATGAATATGACATCCATTGAAATAAACTTAACATTGATTGAAAAGAATATAATACATGTTAAAATGAATATGACATACGTTGAAAAAAATATGACCTTCATTGAAATTAATTTGACATGTTTTAAAATTAATACGAGTAACGTCAAAATGATCATGACATTTATCACAATGAATATGTCTTGCATTGAAAGTGATATGATATACATTGACATGATTACAATATATGTTGGAATGGATTTGATTCATATTAAAATTAAGATGTGTTAATATGAATGAAGCATTCATTGAAAGAAATATGACACATGCTAAGATGAATATGACATGCATTGAAACAAATATGAGCTCCACCTAAATGAATTCAACATGTCTTAAACTGAATATGACCAATGCTGAAATTAAAATGAAACTTGTCAAAATGAATATGTTGTACTTTGAAATTGATATGATACACAGCAAAATAAATACTGCATATATTGAAATTAATATGACCTATGTTGAAATGGATATGACCTGTGTTAAAATTATTATGACAGGTGTTAAGGTGAATATGACATCCATTGAAATGAATGACCTTCATAGAAAGGAATATGACACATGTTAAGATGAATATGAGCCACTTTGAAATAAATATGACACCTGATGAAATTAATATGGCCCACGTTAAAAGTTATATGACATTCTGTAACATGAATATCACACTTTTTGAAATGAAAATGAAACTGTGAGATAAATGTAACATGATTTGAGAGGAATTAGGCAAATATTGAAATGAACACAAGCCATGTTTAAATGAATATGACTGCTGTTTAAATGAATATGGCTTGCTCTGAACTTATGTGGATTTGCTTTAAAATTAATATTACATACTGAAATTAATGTTACATATTCTCAAAGGGTCGCATTACGAGTTTGGCGGTTTGTGCACCACCATGGCGGCAGTGTGACCGCCATCTGCTTGGCAGTCAGACCACAGTATTATGATGCTGGCAGTCCCATAGGGAAAGACTGCCGCAGTCCCGCCAGCACCACCAGGCAGCGCAGACCACTGTGGTGGCGAGGCAGGCCATAGAGGCCGACTGAGCCGGTGTTTCGGATGGAAACATTATGATGTTGCCTACCGCCAAAGTGACTGTGGCAATCCAACCACCACATCCCAGCAAGTGAAAACGGAAAGCATAAAGGAAGCAACTCACCTGAAGGCAGTGTTACATGACCTGTGCCGCCAAGGAGCCCATCACACACACGTTCTGCTGCAGGTGCTGCTCATCGATGGACCCACACAGCACCCACATTGCAACACAATGGAAGGTCAATGGGATGCACAATAGGTTGTGAAACTAATATCCAAAGCTCACAATGCAAACAATACCTGCATAATAGTGATGGCGACATCAGGAGCATTCATGGACACATTTCACTTTGCACATGTCCCTAAAGCAGCATTTACATAGGAACTGACCCTTCATGTATCTCAGGGACAAACAATATTTGAGCCAAGTGATATGCCTAGCTGCCAAACGTGTAAGTGCAAGTCAAGAAAGCACATACAACGGCAATAACATGGTCCAGACATCTAGATGATGTAGCTGTAAGGTACACACATCAAAGTGGACACATGGTCAGTCAAATCCAAAGGAAGCTACCACAATTTAACACCCTGCATGTGTGGACTAACAAAACTCTAGCTCCTGCACATGAGACGGAAGTACAATCTATATCAGGGGACAAATGTACACCATACATGCTGACATTGGCCAACAAAAGATGAAATACTTACCCTAGTAAGCATAACACAATGCAATGACACTCCAATTGGATCAAGACCCGCATATCCATACAGTGAACATCTACCCTTGTCTTGGGTGACCAACACTTCCCACAAAGTCAGATATTAAAAAACAACAGCAAATGTGGTGGAGGTGTCTGTGGGTGTTGTGGTGGTGTCTGAGGGTATGGTGACTGAGGTGTGTGGGGCTGTGAGTTGTGAGCTGTTGTAGGAGGGTGGCATGGCTTGTAGTGGGTACCTTGGGTACTTACACCTCATACCAGGACAGTTATCCCTTATTAGTGAAGTAGTAGTGTTCTACCAGCTTAGGCTGATAGAGGTAGCTATAGCAGAGCAGCTTAGGCTGAACTAGGAGGCGTGCAGAGCTCATGCAATACCACTTATAGTTACACAGTACTGATACACAATAAAAGACAATACTCAGTGTTACCAAAAATAAAGGCACTTTATTTTAGTGACACAAGACCAAAATTATCTTAGAGGCAATACTCCTTCTGGAGGTACGTATTACACACAATATATACACTAGACACCAAATTCAGGAAAGTAAATAGTCATTGGATAGTCCAAACTATAGAAAATACCATAGAAAGCAATAGGAAGAAATATGCCTTGGGGCAAAACACAACCATATCCTAAGAAAGTGGAATGCGAATCACAAATTCCCCCCTAGGAAAGTGTAGTGTGTAGAGGGACACTGGGAGTGTAAGAAAACCACAAAGGTTGGTAAAATCCCCCACCCCAGAGCCCAGGAAAGTAGGAGTAAAGTACTGCAAGTTTCCTTAGGACACACTAAAAGTCGTGAATAGAGTTATTGCAAGAACCAAGCAAGACTGCAAGCAACAAATGGTGGATTCCTGGACCTGAAGACCTGTAAAGAGAGGAGATCAAGTCCAGAAGTCGCAGAAGGTTCCAGGAAGGACAGGAGCCCCTGCCAACCTAGAAGATGGTGCAAAAGAGGATTCTCCGGTTGGAAGAAGTCTGCAGAAGAGCACCAAAGAAGATGGCTGTGGGTTCCTGCATGATGCAAAGGATATCCCACATGGAGATGTTGGATGCAGGCGAGTTGTAGTGCTGGATTAGTCCAACAAGCCTTGGTTCAAGCAATGTCACAGATTGTGTCAAAATGGCACTGCCTGGACCCAGGAGGGACCTGGGGGCCTCAACTCAGACTGAGGAGGCAGAGGGGGCTCCCAACACTGGAGGGAACCCACAGATGACCAGGCAGCACCCACAGATGTCCCAGGACAAAGGGACAAAGAAGGTGCAAATTCCAGTTGCTGCAGCACTACAAAAGAAGGTCCCACGCCGCCAGAGAACAACTCAGCGAATTGAGCGTCACAGGAAAGAGTGCTGGGGACCTGGGACAGGCTATGCATGAAGGATTCTTGCAAATAGTGCACAGAGGCCTCAGGAGGTGAAGATGACGTGGTGCACAGGGGTACTGTCGCAAATGGGGAAGGCAAGCTCTTACCTCCTCCAACTTTGTACAGCTGGCCCTTAGGACAGTCTGTGTCAAAGGGGTCCACCATCTGTGTTCCAAGGAGCACGCTCATCATCAGGAGAGGAGTCCCAGAGAACCTGTTGTCGTCTTAGACGGTGCCTGCTGGAGCCGGGAAGTGACTATGTCACTCCACTGGAGATTTCTTTGGTCCTTCTGGTGCAGGGTGAAGACAGGGAGTCCCCAGAGTCACCATGGAAACTGTTGCAGTTGTTGGCTGGAGCTGAAGTTGTAGAGTCACAGTAGCCTTTCTGGATACTTTGCTGCAGTTACAACGGTTCCTGGAGCTGTCTGCGGTTGATCCGAGGTCAGAGGATGAAGCAGGAGTTGCAGAGGATTCCTGGAGGAAATTTGCAAGCCAAATCTGAAGAGGAACCCACAGGAGAGACCCTAAATAGCCCCGAGAGGGGGATTAACTACCTACCCAGGTATGCACCTATTAGGAGGGGTCTCTGACATCACCTGCTGGCACTGGCCACTCAGAGATCTCCAGAGTGTCCCCCCACCTTGGAAAACAAAATGGCTAACGCAAGGGACACAATGCAGGAGCTCTGGGCACCACCCCTGGAGTGGTGATTGACAGAGGAGTGGTCACTCCCCTTCCCATAGTCCAGTTTCGCGCCAGAGCAGGGACAGGGGGTCCCTGAACCGGTGTAGACTAGCTTATGCAAGGAGGGCACCATCTGTGCCCTGTAATGCATTTCCAGAGGCTCTGGAAGGCTACCCCTCCCAAGCCTGTAACACCTATTTCGAAAGGAAGAGGGCGTAACACCCTCGTCCCAAAGGAAATGATCTGTTCTGCCTTCCTGGGACTGGGCTTCTCAGACCCCAGGAGGGCAGAACCCTGTCTGTGAGGTGGCAGCAGGTGTAGCTGCAGTGCAAGCCTCAAAGAGCTGGTTTGGCAGTACTGGGGGTCCATGGTGGAGCCCACACGATGCATGTGATTGGCCCCCTAATACCTGATTTGGAATGGGGCGACAATTCTATGATCTTAGACACCTTACATGGCTATACTCGGAGTTACCATTGTGAAGCTACATATAGGTATTGACCTGTATGTAGTACACGTGTGTAATGGTGGCCCCACACTCACAAAGTCTGGGGATTTGGCCCTGAACTGTGTGGGGGCACCTTTGCTAGTGCAGGGGTGCCCTCACACTTAGTAACTTTGCACCTAGCCTTCAGTAAATGAAGGTTAGATGGATAGGTGACTTATAAGTTACTTAAGTGCAATGAAAATGGCTGTGAAATAGTGTGTGCACTATTTCATTCAGGCTGCAGTGGCAGTCATGTGAAATGGTTTGTCTGAGCTCCTTATGGGTGGCAAAAGAAATGCTGCTTCCCATAAGGATCTCCTGGAACCCCAATGCCCTGGGGACCTAGGTTCCATATACTAGGGACTTATAAGGGGCGGTCCCGTGTGCCAATTGGAATTGACGTATGAAGTCACCAAACTATAGTGACTAATTTGGAAGCAGAGAGAGCATAAGCACTGAGGTTCTGGTTAGCTGAACTTCAGTGACACAGTTAAGCACTGCTGACAACACACACAGTAGGCCACAAACTATGAGCACTGGGGTCATGGCTAGCAGGATCCCAGTGAGACAGTAAAAACACACTGACATAAACTCACAAACAAGCCAAAAGTGGGGGTAACTATGCTACAAAGAGGCTACTTTCTCACAGGTGTTGTCTGGGTGTATGATGGGTGTGATGGATGTGTCACTGGGTGTTGTTGTGGTGTCTGTGGAAATGCTGGATGTGGTGTGTGGGTCAGTGGGAGTGTCTGTTGAAATGGTGGCTGATATGGTGTCTGTGGGTAAATGTTGAGTGCCTGCATGCCGGTGTGCCTGTTAGAGTTTGTGTCACTGGGTGCTGCTTGTGTGTGTTGAGGTTGGTGCATGCGGATGTGTCTGTGTGCTTAGGACAAGTAGGGGAATAGGGAATTTGGATAGGGAAGAGAGAGGATGTGGGAGGGAGGTTTGGGGATAGATTGCTCTCATCAATGAGGAGGCCAAGCCTGAAAAGATTTCTGTAGGCCAGACACCATTGAAATCATGAACACCATCCAATCCGGCTCTCCATATGACCTGTGCGCTCACCACATCCTCAACAAAGCAAGATCCGTCATCGCACCCCAACTACGGAAGATCATCAACAGCTCCTTTGAGTCTGCCACCTTCACGGAGAGCTGGAAACACGCCGAGATCAGTGCCGTCCTCAATAAATCCAAGGCGGACCGAAAGGACCTCAAGAACTTCCGGCCTATCGCCCTGCTCCCCTTCCCGGCAGAATTCATAGAGAAGGCTGTCAACAGACAACTAACCCGCTTCCTCGAGGAAAACTGCACCCTGGACCCTTCCCAATTCGGATTCCGCAGCAACCACAGTACCGAAATCGCCCTCATCGCCTCCACCGATGACATCAGAACCATACTGGACAAAGGCAAAACTGCAGCCCTCATCCTCCTGGACCTCTCGGCCGCGTTCAACACCATCTGCCACCACACCCTACGCTCACACCTCAGCAATGCAGGAATCCGCAACAGAGCCCTGGACTGGGTCACCTCCTTTCTCACCGGTAGAACCCAGACAGTCCGCCTCCCCCCATTCAGCTCGGAGGCCACCAAAATCATCTGCACTGTATCCCAGGGTTCATCCCTCAGCCCGACCCTCTTCAACGTCTACATGGCCCTGCTTGCTAGCATCACCCGATCCCACAACGTCAACATCATCTCATACGCCAACAACACTCAGCTGATCCTATCCCTCACCAAGGACTCCGCCAAGACCAACCTCCACGAAGGAATGAAGGCCATCGCCAAATGGATGCCTCAAACTCAATTCCGACAAGACTGAAGTCCTCATCTTTGGCTCCACTCCCTCCTCATGGGATGACTCCTGGTGCCCTGCCACTCTCTGAGCCACTCTGACTCCCACCGACAGCGCACACAACCCAGGATTCATCTTGGACTCCCCATTATCCATGACCCAGCAAGTCAACGCCATCTCTTCCTCCTGCTTCAACACCCTCCGCATGCTCCAAAAGATCTACAAATGGATACCCACCAAAACCAGAAAAACAGCCACCCAAGCCCTTGTAAGCAGCAAACTGGACTACAGCAATGCCCTCTACGCAGGAACCACGGACAAACTCCAGAAGAGGCTGCACTGCATCCAGAACTCCTCTGCACGCCTCATCTTGGACATCCCCCGCCACTGCCACATCACAAATAACCTGAGAAACCTGCATTGGCTCCCAGTCAACAAAAGAATCACCTTCAAACTCCTCACCCACGCTCACAAAGCACTGCACAATTACCGGACCAGAATACCTCAACAGACGGCTCTCCTTCTACACCCTGTCCCGGCATCTCCAATCCGCCAACCTCGCCCTCGCAAACGTCCCACGCGTCCGAAGAACTACAACCAGTGGTAGAACATTTTTGCACCTCGCCACCAAAACGTGGAACACTCTTCCAACCCACCTGTGCCAGACCAAAGACCTCCTTACCTTCAGGAAACTTCTGAAGACCTGGCTGTTTGAGCAGTAGGAACACTCACCCTTTCTCTCCCCCTCCTCAGCGCCTTGAGACCCTCATGGGTGAGTAGTGTGCTTTACAAATTCCTGATTGATTGATTGATTGACATGTCACTATGAAGGTCTTCCAGGAAAGCATTTGTCTGAAGTTGGCTTACCAACCCCTGGATGGTATTCACAATGGCAATATTCCCCACAGAAGGCTATTGACCGCCTGATAGTCCTCAGGAGGTCAACAGCCTTCTCACTCAGGGCAGCAGGAGTAACAGGGGCTGGCACTGAGCTACCTATGGCAAAGGAGACCCCCACCTTCTTAGGTGAGTGGGCATGGCCAATTGGGTGGGGAGCAAAGAGGAGGGGTGGTGCTAGTAATGGAGGTGGCGGACAAGGATGGTACAGGAACAGGTCCTGATGGGTCCCCCACCAATAGGGAGTGGCTACTGGAGGTAGAATCTAAAGATGAAGAGGTTGATCCTGTGTCCTCGGTGGCACTCCCCTCACCTTCCGGGCCACTGGGTCCCTCTGTGTCGGTGGTGTCATGACTGGAGGTACCGTGGTCAGATGCTTCCCCACTTGGTTTCGCCCTGTCTCCTTCACTTGCCTGGGATAATGCTCCAAATACAAAGGGGAAAAGGGTCTCCACATGTTCCTGGTCACACCTGAACAAAAGCTGTGATTTACAAACAGTACCATGATGTCAAGTAGGCCCAGGCAACAAACTACTTCAAGATGGCTCCTACATGAATCATACATATGCACGTATGTCATATGAACTGTCAACAGTTGCCCACAGACAAATCAGGTCTCAGATCTCCAATTGCATGGGTGAAGTTGTGCAATCATAATAACCATTGAACAAATAGAAGACCATATCACCTTCAATGCTTTGCCTCATGGAGCATACCTTTACCTCTTGTCATACAATAGTAGGCCAACGCCAAGTTCGTTCAAATAGATCCCACACAAGGTCATGCAGACATCTATTTGTCACATACACAATAACACAACAATAAGAAATGATGCTCCAAATCCTGCCATGTTGCTGGCAGCAGTACAGTATCCTGAAGAAGGTGACATGGAAATACTCATGTCACACTGGAAACATATCAACAATGCACACTTCACCATGTGTAAATTGTCCTAATTGAGTCATGGAGGTATTACTAATGTTGCTCAGATATACTACATATTTGGCAAGGAAATGCACAGTGTAGTAAAAATGTGCAAATTGACAGGGAGATATGTTGCTAAAATCCATAACACAATGAAACAGCTAGCCCCAGGAAAATCACCACTACTATATGGCCCGCCTTACAATGACAAACTCTGATTGCATCAGTAGAAGCCATTAGTTCTTTGTATATTGGAGAGGCCCAGGGATTTACAAGAACTTGTAGAAGGCCCTGGACATGTTGCCCAATGGGAAGCTACATCACTGTCTCCATTTTGGTCCTGCAAACCCAGATGTCCGTTGATGAATCGTTCTACCCAACCACATGTGATTCCAACCAAACTGCAAGTCACTCCATGATGTGTGCCAACAGTCAGGCAACACATCTTTCCCATTTAACATGTGCAGTGCACTTTGCCACTTGATGCCACATCAATGGCATGGAAATGGACATTGTGTGTAAAAACTCTAGTTCTACATGTTATATCTCTCATTGCTACTGAAGTTGTACATGCCAAATGACATGCAATGACGGGTGAGAGCATGTGTGACACACTCCTGTCTGTGGCACCACATAAAATGTCACCCCATTGCATATGTCCAATTTCAAAGACAGGTTGGCATGCAACTATATGTGAGGGAATACAGAAATCTTCCTGTGAACACAGGTGGATGAAGCATGAAACAGCAGTGTACACATTTTGTTAAAAGAGAATGGGACATATGCTAACATGTCAGCACAAGGAATTTTGGCAACAGTGAAACAGGGACATCAATCTTGTCAATGGACATGCACCACTTACCAAGGGAAAGTTTTGATCTGTAGCTGCACCCAAAGAACAAAGTATGCTCTGTCACATTTGTGATGCCACCTTCACATGTCAGACAGTGGTGAGGCACCAGCAATCATCACACACTGAAAACAAGTGGCCTCTTGGGAGCAGATGCCAATTTACTCACTTAACCAGACACAGGGCTGAGGACAGTGATCCATCACTTCTTTTTCTTTGGACTGTAACACTGAGGAGTAGTGGTCTGTTGTGTAGAATTTAGACCCACTGTTGGAAAATGGGTTATTGGTAAGGGCAGGTAGGTACCTACACTTAGCAATAGGCCACTAACCTCCACTAAGGTCCAGTTAGGTCTCAGTAAATTAACCCCAGCTCAACCCTTGGTAGCTTGGCAACGAGCGTCAAGGCTTAACTTAGGAGACAGAGTGTAAAGCATTCAAATATCACAAAACAGTAATTAAATAAAACACAGGAAACAGTTTAAAAATCCAAAACCAATTTATACAAATAGAATATATTTTTATCTTTAAAATGACATCAAAACGAATATAATCGGATAAGGGGAACTGGAGATATGAATTTCTAAAGAATTATTATTTATTTAGCGCCTAGAAACAAAAAGCGCCATCGGGTCATCTGGTTGCACCTCGACCGGGGCAAAGTCAAAGTTTAAGGCCGACCACGATGGAGCCCTGCTCGGCTACAGGCCACGGGAGGCCTTGGTTAAAAGTTTACCTTCACACTTAGGGGATCATTCTGACCTCGGCGGTAAAAGGCGCTTACCGCCGGTCAGAAGCCCGCCATAACACCGCTGCGGTCGCGGTAAACCGCCACGGTCATTCTGACCCGCAACTGGCAAACCACCAAAAACCCGACATCAACAAAAGTCCGCCACAGCAACGGCCAGCGAAAAACTGGCGATGACCAAACCTCCACCGTCACGCCAACAGAAATACGCCCATTCCATTCCGACCCACAAATCCCCGCAGCGGTCTTTCAACCGCGGTATTCCATTGGCGGTACACACCGCCGCGGTCAAAATACACACACCTTTACAAAACACTACCACATTGGACAATTCAAAATACACACACCTGAGACACATACACACAACACTCCCACACACCCAATACAATATAAAACACACACTCACATCACCCACAAACCCTCACGACCACAATTGCGACTGAAGGCCAGAGAGAGACAGCACAGAATAGAGTAGACCATCACACAGAGGCAAATCACTACATCACCCACACCACATCCACGCACAAAACACCACACACCAACACACTCACCACACTCTACAACACATACCCCACCCCACACCTCATCCACACCACCCCATGGCACCCCAAAGGCACCCCAGGTTCTCTGACGCAGAACTCAGGGTCATGGTGGAGGAAATAGTTCGGGTAGAGCCCCAGCTCTTCGGGATACAGGTGCAGCACACCACCATTGCCAGGAAGATGGAGCTATGGCAAAGAATAGTGGACAGGGTCAACGCTGTGGGACAGCATCCACGAAATCGGGACGACATCAGGAAGCGGTGGAACGACCTACGGGGGAAGGTGCGTTCCATGGTATCAAGGCACAACATCGCGGTGCAGAAGACTGGCGGCGGACCCCCACCTACTCCCCCAGAATTTACAGCATGGGAGGAGGAAGTCTTGCACATCCTGCATCCTGAGGGCCTCGCAGGTGTAGGCGGAGGAATGGACTCTGGTAAGTCAAATCTTCACTACTTCATTCCCCCCACCCCACCTGCATGCCAAATCATACCCCCACCCACACCCCCACCCCCATCAGACCAACTCCTTGCAAATGGCTCACCATCACAACCCACCCATCCCAAAACCTAGCCCTGCATGCGTCCCCAAAGCATGGACACCCATCACCAAAGCATGGCCACTGCACATCCCCATCTCCCCCACAAGCCACCGTCACAACAGCCCCCACAAGGGAATTCCAGCACTGGGGTACACGGCCACCCACCCATTTCACGAAATGGCACACACAGAAGCAATAACCATACTCTTATACCCCTGCAGGACCCGAACGCCACCACACCGCCCAGGAGGGTCCAGAAATGTCCATCCCACCCCCAGAAGAGGCCCCCAGTGATGACAGCAGCTCTGTCTCTCTGGACCCAGATGACCAGCCCGGCCCATCGGGGACCTCTGGACAGTCGGTTCCCCACAGACAGCCACAGGCTACAGCAGACCTAACCCCCTCTGGGAACACCAGCACAGCTCCCACCCAGCGGGCCCATGCTTCTGTCTCCAGGACACGTCAATCAGCGGTGTGTCCACCACTACAGGGCACCCAGGTTGACCCACCACCCCAACAACAACAGGGACCTGGGGGCAGTGGTAGTGGGCACATGGTCCAGGGAACAGAGGCCCAGGGAAACAGGGGAACTGGGAGGGCTGTTGTGCGACTGGGGGGGGACAGGCCCAGGGAACCCACTCTCCAAGAGGCCCTCTCCTCCATCATGGGAGCATACCACCGCTCCCAGGAGACGATGGCTACGGTACTGGCCAGGTTCCAGGAGATCCAGGTACTGCAGGAGGAACAGTACATGGGGTTCAGAGAGGAACTGAGAAACATTAGTTCCGCAATGGGGACCATCGTAGTGGCACTTAACCAGATAGTCACCACATTGCGGGACCATGTGGCACCACAAAGGGCCCCTGTCACTAGCATGGACCAAGACCAGGCTACCACCTCCGCCGGCGCTAGTGGACAGGAGGCCCCCACACAACGACAGGCCACCAGAACCCCACCTCCTGCAGAAGAAGAACCACCCCGCAAGCGGGGCCTGAGATCTCAGAAGAAGACAGAGTAGGATGCCAAGACCCCCGCCAGCTAAGGATACCCCCTGATGTCATGCCACTGTCCCACATTGTCACCCTGTCCAACCTTAAACTGCCCCAGCTCCATCCTTCCACAGGCATATGCACAATGCACCTGTGAGAATGAAAACTGGACTCTGCCATGGACATTACTCCACCATCACCCATCACCGTTTTTCAACCATGTTCCAAAATTTAGCACTTTAATAAATTCACTTATTGCACTTAAAAAATCTGGAGTCTGCTTGTATTTTGAACAAATGTATTAGACATAACGGAGCCAAAATGTTCAGTTACATTGTGATGACAACATACCACTGTCACACAGCTGTAGTCCATGGTCAAACAAAGCAGAGGTCACGCAGTGGGGCCCACAGCTCTGAAATTGGAAGGGAAAGTCACAACTCAGTTAACAGAAACTGGGGGGAAACACAGACAGTAGAGAGGCAGGAGACTTTAAGTAAATGTAAAATGGCGGGGTTGTTTCGTACCTGTGTGCTACTGAAAATACTGTTGTATCACTGTGTCCCTGTTGTCTGTGTCGTCCCCGTCGTCTTCCTCCTCTTCACTCTCCACAGGCTCCACAGCTGCTACAACACCACCATCTGGACCATCCTCCTTCAGGAAAGGCACCTGGCGTCGCAAAGCCAAGTTGTGAAGCATGCAGCAGGCCACGATGATATGGCACACCTTCTTTGGTGAGTACATTAGGGATCCACCTGTCATATGCAGGCACCTAAACCTGGCCTTCAGGAGGCCGAAGGTCCGCTCGATCACCCTCCTAGTACGCCCATGGGCCTCATTGTAGCGTTCCTCTGCCCTGGTCCGGGGATTCCTCACTGGGGTCAGTAGCCACGACAGGTTGGGGTAACCAGAGTCACCAATTAGCCACACACAGTGTCTCTGTAGCTGTTCCATCACATAAGGGATGCTGCTATTTCGCATGATGTACGCGTCATGCACTGACCCAGGGAACTTGGCATTTACATGAGAGATGTACTGGTCAGCCAAACAGACCACCTGGACATTCATCGAATGATAACTTTTTCTGTTCCTGTACACCTGCTCACTTTCACTGGGGGGAACCAAAGCCACATGGGTCCCATCAATGGCACCAATGATGTTGGGAATATGTCCACGGGCATATAAATCACCCTTCACTGTAGCAAAATCACCCACCTCAGGGAAAACAATGTAGCTCCGCATGTATTTCATATGGGCAGACAACACTCTGGACAAAACCTTAGAAAACATAGGTTGAGACATCCCTGATGATATGGCCACTGTTGTTTGGAATGATCCACTTGCCAAAAAATGGAGTACTGACAGCACCTGCACCACAGGGGGAATCCCTGTGGGTTGGCGAATGGGGGACATCAGGTCTGGCTCCAGCTGGGCACACAGTTCCTGTATAGTGGCCCGGTCAAGTCTGTATGTCAGTATGACATGTCTTTCTTCCATTGTCGACAGGTCCACCAGAGGTCTGTACACAGGAACATTCCTCCATCTCCTCGCAAGTCCCAGCGGACGGTGCCTAGGAAGGACAACATGGAGCACAGAGTCAAGCAACCCACAGGTACGTAACCACAGCTTGCACAGAACCCGATTCGCTATGCATTGATTGGCTTGTATGAGTGGCAATGCAAGGCCTAGGCCTGTGTGACGCAGTAGAAATTAAGCCATGTGGGCCCTTGAAATGGCGGCTGCCTGACCTGTGAAGTGTGACAATGGGATGTGAGGTCAATGCGCTGGCGTGGCACACCATGGCGGTAGGCGGTCGAAGACCGCGGCGCAAAGCAGCATTGGTTAACATTGAACCCTATGGGTCTCAGGAGCCAATGACGATGTGCGCCGGCGGTCGCGGTACGCACCGCCGCGGGCGTGACCGCCATTTTCTATCTGCTTAATCACTCGAGACCTGATCATCCACAGGAGAGGACCTATACTGAAAGTGCTGCTGTGACCTCGGTCTGGAAGAGACAATGGCTGCTGCGACTGGGGAAATGGCCCCTACCTTCACATCTGAGGAATTGGAGAAACTTGTTGATGGGGTTCTCCCCCAGTATGCGCTACTCTACGGTCCTCCAGACCAACAGGTTAGTACACTGGGACCATGCTTTGTGGGCAATGCCTGGGTTGAGTGGGGTGAATGAACGATGGTGCGGAGGGGAGCGTATGAGGCATGCATCAAACGACAGATGAGAGCACTCACATCGAGCATGCAGAAAATGTTGATATTGTATTTTCTCTCCCTGTACGTGTCACATAGGTCAGCGCCCATCAGAAAGTAGACATTTGGCGTGCCATCACCAAGGACGTCCGGACCCTGGGGGTCCACAACAGACGGGGCACCCACTGCCGCAAGAGGTGGGAGGACATCCGCCGCGGGAGCAGAAAGACCGCGGAGGCTCTGCTGGGGATGGCCTCCCAACGTAGGAGGGGTGCCACGCGTCAATTGACCCCCCTGATGTCTCGGATCCTGGCGGTGGCCTACCCAGATTTGGATGGGCGCGTGAGGACATCACAGCAGACACAAGGGGGTGAGTACACTCTCATTCTGCTGACTATGCGCGCAGTGGAGGTGTCTGGGTGGGGGAGGAGGGCTGTGGATATCCCTAGGCCAGGGCGATTTCTGTAGGCTAGGCCCCTCCGTAAGGCATGGCCCTGTGCCCCCGCCCCCCACCTCTGTAGGGTGCCAAGTACAGCTATCCATGGCCCTGTGTCACCTATGTGTGCAGTTGTCGTCCATAGGCTTGTAGGCCATGTCCCACTGATTGAGTAGTGTACCCCAAGTGCGCCGCGTAGTGCAGGGGGCTTCTGTGTCTGTCCTCTCCGCCAACTGTGTTGCCAATGCATGCACTCAACATGTCTTCCCCCTCCCCCTTTTTTGGTCTGCTCTTCCTGTTCATGTGTGCATTAGCATCATCTGGCGGAGGAGAAGTGGCATTGGAGCACGAGGGAGCTGCATCTCACATGGCCCCGGAGGGCCATGCAACGGACTCTGATTTGACCAGTGAGACGGAGGGCGAGGGGGGCTCCACAACGGGGACACGTGGAGACATCAGCGACACCGACACGTCCTCGGAAGGGAGCTCCCTTGTGGTGGCGGCAACATCCGTGCCCACTGCAACAACAGGTACAGCCGCCACTCAGCGCACCAGCTCCGCCCTCCAAGCAGCCCCTCAGCGTTCGCCCCGTGCCCACTCGCACACCAAGGCGGGCATCTCCTTCGCCCCAGGCACCTCAGGCCCTGCCCCAGTTACCCCTGCTGCCCTCAGTGAGGAGGTCATTGACCTCCTCCGGACGCTCATTGTTGGGCAGTCTACCCTTTTGAATGCCATCTAGGGGGTGGAAAGGGAGGTGCATCGGAGCAATGCATACCTGGAGGGCATTCATTCGGGTCAGGCTGCCCATCAGCGATCGTTCAACGCTCTGGCCTCAGCACTGACGGCAGCCATTGTCCCTGTCTCCTGCCTCCCTCCTCCAACTCCCTCCACCCAGTCCCACTCCCCTGTTCCTCTGCCTATCCCAGACACACCTACAGACCAGCCTGCACACACCTCAACACCCAAGGGCAGCTCATCCAAACATAAGCACCACACATCCCACAAGCATTCACACAAGCAACATCCACATGCAGACATGCCAACAGCCACTGCCTCCTCTGTGTCCCCCTCCTCCTCATCTCCCTCCTCCCTCCCTGTGACGTCCCAACTCACACTTGCATGCACCACTTCATCAGCCACTACGTCCATCACCAGCACACCCACCAGAACACTCCGCACACGTGCAGTCACCACCCCCACTGCCATTTACACGTCCCCTGTGTCCTCTCCCAGTGTGTCTGTCACCCCCTCTTCCAAACCACACAAACGCAGGCAGCCACCCACCCAACAGCCATCCACCTCACGACAGCCTCCGTCACAAGCACCTGCACCCATAGACAGCACACTTGACTCTCCTACAACCACATCCTCTTCCTCCACTCCCATACCCACTGCACCTACCCTAAAAAGTTTTTCCTCTCAAAAATTAACCTCTTTCCATCACCTGACCCACCCCCTCCATCTCGTAAAATTCCAATCTGCACCTCAGCCACCACAACCCCTGGACCTACAAGGACCATAGTCCAGGGATATTGGAGTACCCCACCTTCGAGGGCAGCCACATCGGCCAGCAGCAAAGGGACAGCCAGCCCACCCCCTGGGAAAAAATCAAAAAAAGCAAAGGGCCGGCGCGAGAGAACAGAGACGCCAGCCTCCACAGGCACCACCCTGGCACCGTCAGGGAGTGGGGTGCCACCTGGCACATCTCCAAAGGGAGGCAAGGGCCACAGAGGATCAGGCAAGGATGGCAAGGGCAGCACGGCCGACAAGTCCGGCAGCAGGCGAGCTGCCCAGGAGGGCCCCACCAGCCCCATTCCGGGGATGAAGGAGGACACCCACGGGCACGGGACACCAGCACAGGAGGGCCCAGCAAGCGAGAAGTCGGATGGCGAGTGAACACCATCTATTGCCCGGATCTGGTGCCCTGGAGACACATGTGAAGAACCGCTGAACAGGCCCCCGGCGTGTCAAGAACCGCTGAACAGGCCCCCGCCGTGTCAAGAACCGCTGAACAGGGCCCTTCAAGACAAGCACCGCTGAACAGGCCCCAGCCGTGTCAAGAACCGCTGAACAGGCCCCCGCCGTGTCAAGAACCGCTGAACAGGGCCCTTCAAGACAAGCACCGCTGAACAGGCCCCCGCCGTGTCAAGAACCGCTGAACAGGGCCCTTCAAGACAAGCACCGCTGAACAGGCCCCCGCCGTGTCAAGAACCGCTGAACAGGGCCCTTCAAGACAAGCACCGCTCCGCTGGGCACCGCCGTCTCTGCACCGCTACGCTGGGCCCTTCAACTCAAGCACCGCTCCGCTGGGCCCTTCATCTCAAGCACCGCTCCGCTGGGCACCGCCGTCTCTGCACCGCTACGCTGGGCCCTTCATTTCAAGCACCGCTCCGCTGGGCACCGCCGTCTCTGCACCGCTCCGCTGGGCCCTTCAACTTAAGCACCGCTCCGCTGGGCCCTTCATCTCAAGCACCGCTCCGCTGGGCACCGCCGTCTCTGCACCGCTCCGCTGGGCCCTTCAACTCAAGCACCGCTCCGCTGGGCACCGCCGTCTCTGCACCGCTACGCTGGGCCCTTCAACTCAAGCACCGCTACGCTGGGCCCTTCAACTCAAGCACCGCTCCGCTGGGCACCGCCGTCTCTGCACTGCTACGCTGGGCCCTTCAACTCAAGCACCGCTCCGCTGGGCCCTTCAACTCAAGCACCGCTCCGCTGGGCACTGCCGTCTCTGCACCGCTCTGCTGGGCCCTTCAACTCAAGCACAGCTCCGCTGGGCCCTTCCTGTCAAGCACCGCTCCGCTGGGCCCTTCATCTCAAGCACCGCTGACACATTGGCAGAAGGGGCAGGCCCGGATCAGTGTCGGACAGGGCTGCACGATACACTCTGGGCACCAAGAGTCCTCCAGTACCGCTGGAGTCTGTCATCCACTTGAGAGACTGTGGCTTTGCACTCCCCAGGATTGCACAGTGGGCAAGCCACCCACTGTAGAGACTTGAGAGACTGTGGCTTTGCACTCCCCAGGATTGAACATTGGCCGTGGAGGCCCCTCGTGGATCTGACGTTGTGGACTCATGTGGCTGAGGTGGCCCCCCTTCCCTTCCCCCTGAGGTGCCTGTAGTTTTCCTATCTGATGCCCCTGCAGTGTTCTCTCCAATGGATTCGGGTCTCATGTGTGGGCTTTGCCCATGTGTTGAGGACCATTGGCCCACGTACGATGACATGACAGAAAGCCAATTCTGACGGGACAATATACATATGTGTGCATAGTTATGGGATGTTTGTCTTACTTATTTACTTTGCCTTACAATATATTTGTATTACGATAACTTATTATTTTGTCTTTGCATTCTTCCGGGGGGTTTGGGGTGTGTCACTCTGAGTTGTTGCTCTGCATTGGTGTGTAGGTAGTTGGGGGGTTGGGGGGGTGTCACGTATGTGAGTGCCCGTAATCTTTTCTCCTCCCCCCTCCCCTGTGTCGTAGGTGCAGTACTCACCGTTGTCTTCTGCGCCGGCGTTCGTGCTCCTGGTAGAGGAGCAGGTAGACAATAGCTGGTAGGATGTGTAATTCTGGTTCCATGCTGTCCAGATTCCTCGTGGGGTGTGTAGAGGTGAGCGTTTTCCCGTTCGTAGTCTGTTTCCGCCATGTTTTTATCGGCGGGGCTCCCGCCCCGGAAAAGGTGGCGGATTGGTGAGTTGTGATAGGGTGGGCGGTACATTTTCTGCCGCCTGTTTGTTGGCGGTGACCGCCGCGCTGCTTGTCTGTACCGCCGTGGCGGTCGGACTGTTAAAGTGGCGGGCTGTGTTGGCGGTTCCCGCCAGGGTCGGAATTCCATTTTTTTGGCCACCTGCCTGTTTGCGGGTTGGCATCCGCTTTAACACTGACCGCCAGGGTTGGAATGACCCCCTTAGTCTCTTTTTCGAAGATTTTTCTTCAGCGGGACGAACCTGCCAGTCCAATCTGACCTCCTGGAGCTCTTCTCCGGATACGCAATGCGGGAATCCTCGGTGGAGATTTTTACCTTCGGACTTAGTCGTTTTTTCGAGGTGACAATCCTTCGACCGGGTTAAACCTGGATCTTGATCCGACGTCCATGGAGCCCTCCTCGGATACGCTGGCTGGGAGGTCCCGGTCAACTTTTTACCTTCGGACTTAGTCTCTTTTTCTGAGATTTTCTTTACCGGGACGAACCAGCAAATCAGGCCGGGTCGCGGTTGAGGCAAGCCGGCTAGAGTTGCCGCGGCGGGTCGGTCCCTCTATGGAGCTTTTTTACAAAAATTCTCCAAACTTCTCCAAACTTCTGGGGCTTCTCCCAGATGTCCTTTTAGGGTTCTTTTGGGGTCCACAGCTCACCCCCAGGGTCCAGAAGTTCTGAGATGGTCCTTGGGGGGGGCGGACTACAACTCTCAGAATGCACCTGGCGCAAACTCCTTTTTGGCCACTGGACAGTGGTCAGCTGGTCGCTTTCTTCAGGAGTTGGTGCAGGGGACTCTGGATAGCAATTTTTCACCTGTAGCAAACAGGGAGTCCCTCCTTGAACCAGTTGATGCCAGGCAAAGTCCTTCTTGTGGTGAAGCCCAAGTGTGCAGCTGGTGCAGTCCTTCTGAGTGCAGGTTCCAGGTGCAGGCCAGGGGTCCAGCAGGGCAGTCCTTCTTCTTCTGTTGTTCTTCCTTTTTGGATGTGGTAGGGAACTGAGGTGTGGGTGCAGGTCTGCCAGTTTTATCCTTGCTCCTGGGTGAAAAGCAGGGGGGTCCTGGTTCTCCAATCAGGTGCAGGGTCCTTCCCCCTGTGATGACCACTTCCTGGGAAGTGTGGCAAAAATCAATCCCAGGAGGCAACATTCTCTAAAAATCCATTATGGCTGAATCTGATTTTTGGAGGTTACATCTGGCTGAGCCCACCCACTGGTGTGGCTAAAAATCATAAACACACCCCTCTCCTGCCCTCTCCTAATCTAATCAAGGGGGCACCTAGTTGTCTGGGGTTGCAGGATGTGGGGGTGTTGCTGGTCGCTCCAAATGTCCTTCTCTGCCTTTGAAGACCAGTTTGGCAGCCCTCCCCCTTCCTGCCTCACCATCTGCTGAGGGGAGATTCCTTCCCACAGGCACATTCCTTTGTGTGAAGCCAGGCCACTTCACACCTCATCAAGGCAGCTTGGCCAAGCTGCTCTGAGGCTGGCCAATCAGAGCACAGCAGCAAAAACAATGCAGGGCTGAAATTGGTAACTTTTCAGGTAAAGTTTAAAACTCTTTACCTGAACAAGTTATATTAAATCCAACAATTGGAAGTTGTGGGATTTATTACAACAATTAATTTGATACCAAACTCTTGGTATGCATCATTTAAGGAGACTTTAAAAATTAAAATAAAGTCTCCCCATTCTAGCCTATGAAGGCTATTTACTACAATGAGGGAAAAACGAAGTTGGCTGTTTTTACCTCACCAGGGCTTATAAAACTATTTTTATAAAGTCCCTGCTTATAGTTACATGGCACCCAGCCCTAGGGGCACATAGGGCCCACCTTAGGGGTGACTTATATGTAAAAATAAGGTAGTTTAAGACTTTGGAACTACTTTTAATTCCAAAGTCGAATTTGCATATAACTTTAATTTAAAAGCAGCCAGCAAGGCAGGCCTGCCTTTAAAATGACACTGGGCACCTCAGCAGTACACCTATTGGTGCACCACCTATGCTGTGGTCCCTAAACCTACATGCCCTACCATATACTAGGGACTTATAGGTAGGTTTACTTAGCCAATTATAATTAGCCTAATTTGCATATCCATTTTACACAGAGCACAGGCCCTGGGACTGGTTAGCAGTACCCAGGGCACCATCAGAGTCAGGAAAACACCAGCAAAAAGTGGAAAATGGGGGCAAAAAGTTAGGGGGCCTCTGCAATCAGCCCTGTTTTCTCACTACAACAACAAACTTTCCTTGATTGATCACTGTACAAAGCAATGTGTTGTCCTCTGAGAGGAATTGGTTTGTGGATTGTACTAGGCAAGGCACATCAATATGCACCAAATTACATATCTACACAAACAGTTACTCATCTTG
Source organism: Pleurodeles waltl (assembly GCF_031143425.1). Lineage (NCBI taxonomy): Eukaryota > Metazoa > Chordata > Amphibia > Caudata > Salamandridae > Pleurodeles > Pleurodeles waltl. The sequence continues at coordinate 172,227,708 of NC_090448.1, read as the reverse complement.
TGTGTCACACATGGTCCATCCCCAGTTATCATGAGGAGATGTCAGAACCTAACACATTAACTTGGCTGTGTGACAGGGAGTAATATGTCCTGTACCCATTGTGGTTGCTGTGCTCCCTGCAAATGCCCATCAAGGTCTGGGTATGCTACTACCAGAATGTGGGCCCCTAGGGGGGTTATGCTTTGAGGTGTGCCCGCCCACGTTGGGAGAACAGCCCTATCTGAATCTCTGAGATCTTCTGGCCCAGCACCTCACGTTCTTTCACCTCTTGCAACAGTGGGCACTTTGCCAGCTATGGAACCCCAGGGTCTGCACCTCCTGGGCGATGGCTCTCCAAATCTCCTACTTTCGATGGGTGTTTACCTTTATGGATGCAACAGACAAATCAAGCGATTACAAACACAAGTTTTTGCTCAAATGGCTGTGTCACTCACATCAGAAACACCAAGCACAAAATGGGCAATTTGTCAACACACCACAAGTGTGAAGCACATGCCAACACGTCAGGGACATGACTACACACTTTTGGATTCATCTGCTGACTAACCCACTACCCTGCTCAAGGCCTACAATGACTAAGAAAGCCTAATGACATCAGGTATTCGATGCTCCAACAACATGTACTATGATGTGAGCAACAATGAAACACCACACAGCAATGTGGTTTCTGAATGGTAAACTCGTTAGGCCTGACTGGACAAACACATTTACACTCTGCAACACTGACTCAATGCCTACAGTCCCTACAGGCAACTATCATAGTACAGACTTCACCCTTACACTTGAGTGACAATGAAAGAGCGGCATGGTGGGCACAGAAAGTATCTTCCCTGTGCATGTGTGGACATGTGGCCTAGCAAATGCAGACTCATGTCACTTCAGAATAGGTTTCGGTGGTATGTACCTGTACCACAAAACACTCCTTTAAAAATATGTTTCTAACCTTCAAAGAGAAAAACTCAGCGAGTTGAGCGTCACAGGATGGAGTGCTGGGGACCTGGGCCTTGCTGTGCACAAAGGAATTCTTCAAATAGTGCACAGAGGCCTCAGGAGGTGAAGAAGATGCAGTACACAGGGGTACCATCACTCTCAGGGAAGGCAAGGTCCTACCTCCTCCAAATTGCGTCAGCAGGACCTCAGGATAGCCTATGTTGATGGGGTCCACCCTCTGTGTCCTTAGGAGCACGCTCGTCACTGTGAGAGGAGTCCAAGGGTACCGGTCGTCATCTTGGAAAGTGCCTGCGTGAGCAGGGGAGTGAATCTGTCATCCCATGGGAGATTTCTTCGGACCTTCTGGTGCAGGATGAAGACAGGAAGTCTCCAGAGCGTGCACACTGTGGAAACTGTTACAGTTGCTGGCTGGAGCTGAAGTTGCAGAAGAAAAGTATGCCTTTTGGATACTTTGTTGCAGTTACAGCGGTTCCTGGAGCAGGCTGCAGTTGATCTGAGGTCAGAGGGTGAAGTAGTAGTTGCATAGGATTGTTGAAGAAAATTTGCAAGCAGAATCTGAGGAGAACCCACAGCAGAGACCATAAATAGCCCTGATAGGGGGATTGGCTACCTCATCATGTAAGGACCTATCGGGGTCTCTGACGTCACCTGCTGGCACTGGATACTCAGAGCCCTCCAGAGTGCCCCCCACACCTTGCAAAGCAAGATGGCTGAAGTCTGGGACACACTGTAGGAGCTCTGGGCACCACCCCTGGGGTGGTGATGGACAGGGTAGTGGTCACTCCCCTTTCCTTTGTCCAGTTTCACGCCAGAGCAGGAGACAAGGGGTCCCTGAACCGGTATAGACTGGTTTATGCAAGGAGGGCACCATCTGTGCCCTTCAAAGCATTTCCAGAGGCTGGGGGTGGCTACCCCTCCCCAGCCTGTAACACCTATTTCCAAAGGGAGAGGGTGTAACACCATGCTCTCAGAGGAAATGCTTTGTTCTGCCTTCCTGGGACTGATCTGCTCAGACCTCAGGAGGCCATAACCCTGTCTGTGAGGTGGCAGCAGCTGTAGCTGCAGTGCAAGCCTCAGAGAGATGGTTTGGCAGTAGTGGGGGTCCATACTGGACCCCTCCAGAATGCATGGAATTGGCTCCCCAATACCAGATTTGGAATGGGGGGACAATTCCATGATCTTAGACATGTTACATGGCCATATTCGGAGTTACCATTGTAAAGCTACATATAGGTATTGGCCTATATGTAGTGCACACGTGTAATGGCGTCCCCGCACTCACAAAGTCCCAGGAAATGGCCCTAAACTATGTGGGGGCACCTTTGCTAGTGCAAGGGTTCCCTCACACTTAGTAACTTTGCACCTAACCTTCAGCAAGTGAGGGTTAGACATATAGGTGACTTATAAGTTACTTAAGTGCAGAGAAAATGGCTGTGAAATAGTGTGTGCACTATTTCACGCAGGCTGCAATGGTAGGCCTGTGGAAGAGTTTGTCTGAGCTCCCTATGGGTGGCAAAAGAAATGCTTCAGCCCATATGGATCTCTTGGAACCCCAATGCCCTGGGTACCTAGGTACCATATATTAGGGACTTATAAGGGGGGTCCAGTGTGCCAATTGAAATTGTTAAATGAAGTCGCTAGCCTACAGTGACAAAGTTAAAAGCAGAGAGAGCATAAGCACTGAGGTTCTGATTAACAGAGCCTCAGTGACACACTCAAGCACTATACAGACACAAACATTAGGCCATAAACTATGAGCACTGGGGTCCTGACCAGCAGGTAAAAACATACTTATATACAGGTAGAAATGGGGGTAACATGCCATGGAAGATGGTACTTTCCTACAGCAGTATTTCATTATCAGGACATGTAAAATACCACAGTATATGTCCTACCTTTTAAATACACTGCACCCAGCCCATGAGGCTGCCTTGGGCCTACCTTAGGGGTACCTTACATGTAGTAAAAGGGAAGGTTTGGGCCTGGCAAGTGGGTGCACTTGCCAGGTTGAAATGGCAGTTTAAAACTGCACACACAGACACTGCAGTAGCAGGTCTGAAACATATTTACAGGGCTACTCATGTGGGTGGCACAATCAGTGCTGCAGGCCCAATAGTAGCATTTGATTTACAGGTCCTGGGCACACATGTTGCACTATACTAGGGACTTATGGTAAAACAACTATGCCAATCATGGATAAATCAATCATCAGGTCAATTTAGAAAGAGAGCACTTGCACTTTAGCACTGGTCAGAGTCCAAAAGCCGGCAAAAACTAAATGCAGCAAATAGTCGAAAACATATATTTATTTTAGTTAATTAATTTGTGTTCATATCATATCCTTTCAGAATATGTAATATTAATTTCAATATGTATTGTTAATTTTAAAGCAAATCAACATCGATTCAAGGCGAGCCATATTTAAACAGTGAGCATTTTAATTTACACATGGCCTGTGTTAATTTCGATATGTGCTTTATTAATTTCAAAGCATGCTATATTTATCGCATATAGTTTCATATCCATTTCAATAAGTGTCATATTAATGTTAATGACTGTCATATTAATTTTGATATGGGTCATATCAACTTCATCAGATATCATATTCATTTGAAAATGGTTCATATAAATCTTAACATGTGTCATATTGCTTTAAATGAATGGCATATTCGTGTCAGTGGATGTCATATTCATCTTAACACCTGACATTATCATTTTAATATGGGTCATATCCATTTCAACATAGGTCAAATTCATTTCAATACATGCAATATTCATGTTGCTGTGTATCATATTGATTTCAAAGCATAACATTCATTTTGACAAGTTTCATTTTAATGTCAGCATAGGTCATATTCAGTTTAAGGCATGTTGAACTAATTTCAAAAGGGCTCATATTCATTTCATGTCATATTCATCTTAGCATGTGTCATAGTCCTTTCAATAGATGTCTCATTCACATTAAGGCATGATATTGATTTTAACATGACTCATACCAATTGCAACACATATTATAATCATGTCATTGTGTATCATATTACTTTCAATGCAAACCATATTCATTTTTTTTATAAATGTAATGTTCATTGCACACTATATTCCTTTCAGAATAATGGATTTTCATTTCAGTACCTTATATTCATTTCAAGCTGTCATATTCATTCCAATGTGTGTCATATTCATCTTGGCATATGTCAGTCATTTCAAGAAATGTCTCATTCTTTTTGACAAATATTGTATGTGTTTCAGTGATTGCTTTATTATTTACAGTGAGGGCCATATTTATTTCAGTATGATTGATATATATTTCAGTATATCTCTTATTCAATTCTGAGTGTAATTCATAATAATCACTAAGTAGCATATTCACTTTGCCTTGTTTCATATTTGTTTTGGTTCAAGTCAGATTCACTCTGCCAGGTATCATATTTATTTTGACACATAGTACATTCATTCTGGTGTATGTCATATTCATTTTGCAACATGCTATGCATTTCAGGAGGTGTCCTATATAGGGAGCAGTCATTTTGACATGAACGGCTTCCCATACACTGCAACCCACTGCATTTCTTGAATGAGATGCTTTATAGGTAATGGTCAATCTAATGAGGAGAACCCAAACCCTCTGTCATCATAAAAAGGCACACTCAAAAGCAAGGTATGCTCCGTCTGACCCGCAGTTTTAAGTCCCTGGTACAAAGGGCCTCTTTATCTCATCCCACATTGTTCTTAGTTTATATATTGCATCTGAAAATAGTTCAACATTTTCAGGATAAACAACTAACTGAAAGGTTTTGGTAGCATTTCATTCACATTCTGTGAAACCTTGCCTACCTTTTAAAATCAATAAATAAGCAGTGAAGACATGAGTTTCTATGCAGTCATATTTATTATTTAAAAACAATCACCTGAAAACATAATTCCACACAGGAAAGCATCACTATGTTCAAGCAGAGTTAATAACCATGACACAGTGAATAACGATGTGTATAAATATACATTTATATTTGAAATCTATACCTAAACAAACAACATATCTGTTTATTTTATTGAAAACACAGAGATAGAGTGTCTCAGTGACCTCATGTATTAATGGATATCTGGACACACCAATGTTTAAGGAAATTGAAGGGCAACATTCTAAAAACAGTCAAGCCATGACAGGTGAGAAAAGCATGTGTGGCCTCTCATTCCTACAGAGCACGTATAGCACTTGTTCAGGACTGCTACTCACACGCTGCTCCAACTCCTCATGATCTGTGTTGATCTTCAACAGTGACAACTTCCCTATGGATGTCTCCTGGTGGCCCACAGAACTGGACCCACTCCAGGTGGAATAGCAGGAATCTCTGTATCATCTTGGACAGCAAACTCACTGTGAGGTCCCAAGTCAATGCAATGTCATCCTCCTGCTTCATCATCCTGTGCTTGTTCTGTACATTTTTCAAGTGGCTTCCATAAAAGGCGAGATGCACCATCCCCCAGGCCCTCATCATCAGTCTACTGGACTACTTTGCATGGGAATTGAGGCCCCCCTAGTTCAAAGATCACAAACCATTCAGAACGCCACAGCAAGAATCATCCCAGATCTTCCTCGACGCACCCATATATCCCCACAACTCAAAAAAACTCCACATGCTCCCAGTTCAGAAGAAATACCAGTTCCACCTTCTCATCCAGGCCTTCAAGGTCCTCTACGAGTCCATCAATCACTACCTGAGATTCCACAAACCATCCAGATATCTTTAGCCCATGCACCCACATACAACGCAGCAGAGCAGGAGGACGCTCCCTTGCCTATTTTGCATCCAAAGCCTGATCCGGCCTCCCCCTGCACCTCAGGACCTCTTCAACTCTACACAACTCTCATAGGATGCTGAAAATATGGCTCTTCGACTAAGGCCCTGGACCCTGCCAGCCCCTGGACACCCTCACAGGTGACAAGTTGCACTGTACAAGTTGACTGATTGATTGAACTGTCTCCTTTATTCCAGGTTCCAGATCATAGTCTGAAAGCATATTGATTCCTAAGAGAAATTGTTCAAGATCTCCAGAATATGCCCTTCAATGGCACCTAAGAGTTTTAAACCATGCATTCCTGAGTGTTTGTGTGTCGATTTTTCACAAATCAAAACCCAGGTTCTCACAAAGGAGAAGATTCATGAAAATACATTTTCAAATCTGTTTGGGCTGTAGATTTGCATGTAGGGGGAAAGCTGCGCTGGGTGAGCATGCACTGTGCACCCTGAAGATTTTGCTAAAATAGTGTACATGAGACTTATACTTTGTCATGCAGTGGCAACCATAATCCCTATGAGGGTGAGGGTCAATCCAAGTGGTGAACATTTGTGCCTCTGCGTGCATTACATTAGCCCCAAGCGTCAGTTAGTTCCTGACAGTTGGAGAGGAAAGATATCAGCGAGAGCAAAGAACATATGTCTCTGAATAGCTTGTAGTCCTGTGCATACAGCACACCTCCGGATCTTATCGCCATTTTGTGTACGGTCAGTTTGCATGTGCTCAACGTATTTTGTGAATTGGCCCATGCCCCACGTTTTTTTTTTTTCAATGTGTGGTGAATTTGGCATCTGCACATTGAAATAAACATTTTCTAACTCTAGCCATAATTGTCGCGTTGTTTTAACATAATGTAAGACTGACTACCTCTGGCTTGTTTTTTATCTGTAAGTGTTCCTTTATATTCTTGTCCTGTATTCTTTTGCCTGCGGTGTAGCATTGCATTTCGTTTTTGTTGTCAAGTTATCATTCAGCACTTGAGTGACAATATGACTACAAAAATAGAGTTTTCATGCAAAGAAAATCAACTCTGGCGACAAGAAAAGTTAAAGTGGTCACGCAAGGTCTCTGTTCATTCTGTGCATGAAAACACAGGCTAATGGAACTCTTGATGTATTACATTTTCACAATTGATAATATTTTAGTTGTGGTTCTCTGACACTTTCACCGTTGTAATTTCTTCTAAAACCTAGCCACATGTTGTCCCCTGCTGGTGTATGAATGTTTATCTTCATCTAAATATTCTTGTCATTTTATGCTCCTGGGTTGGAAGTGAAATTGTTAACAAGCAATTCCAAAAAATTCAGTTCTGATGACCTTTTCTGCCCGGAGTGCCTGTATTTTCACAAGGAATTACATTCACTAGGATGAGCATCCTGGTGTCATGATGAATGTCTTCTTGGGAAAATGTATTAATCAAGTTTGTTTAATCCAGGTTCACCCAATCCTCAACTTTCTGTGCACATTTTTTGTGGAAAGCTCTCGTTCCAAGTTCCTCATATTTTTTTAATCAACTCCCCTGTATCTCAATGATCAATCCCTACCTCCCCGTTTTTATTCCTCTGTGTGTGGATTAGCACTTCTCCCTCACTTTTGGCCCTTCCTCAATACACCTAATCTCCTGGTACTCCCCTCCACCTTTCGACTTGCTGTTGTGTTTTTAAAAATGTTTTAATTTTTCCACTCCATATTTTTTGGTAGCCCCTATCCACCAACTCACAGGTCTTGAGTTTCTCTGCTGTTCTATTTTTCTTTTTGTAATGTCTGTGCCAGGGCTTCTTTTATTTTGGAACACGGAAGACAGAGAAAAAAGACCAACCAACCCAACCCAACCCATGTTTTCTTGTCTTTACCTTTCACCAAAATGGAGATTCACCACCTTCTGATCATCAGTCTGATTTTATCCAGTTTGGGTTTTCTTCAAAATAAAATACAAACATGCCCTTATTCTGTATGTGTGTTCCAGAAGTGATATGAAAATGTAATCAGCAACACATATAACGTGTTCTAATGTATTCCTGTTAATGTGATGCATCGAAAAGTCATGTTAGGTGCGAAAAGGTAGATGCTTGTTTCTGTAATGACATTTATTGACTGAAAAACAATACATGTATGCATTTATATTTTATCTATTGGGATTATGGTGTCATAGTTAAATGTTATATCATTACATTTATTCATCATTTATTGCACTTATAAAAAGAATTACACATATAGCTATGCATTGAATCTGCATTGAATTCAATGTTAAATTGACGTGGGAAGGCCTGAAATGTTTTTCAGTGTTTAACCTTCAATGTGGAGTTTTGCTCGTGTCACATTTTCTTTATTTGCAGGTGCATCTGCACAGGTCTACAATTGGTGAAAGGCCTGTTGTGAGTTTTGAGATAAAGGGGTATGGGAGGGTATGTTGGAAAGGACAAGAAACGCTAACTAGAGGATGTAAAGAAGAACTCCTCTCTGAGCTCCTGCACACAGGAGGTTCCCAAGGTTGTCCTGATGTTCGATAAGTAAGATGAAAGTCTAATGGGAGTTGCAGATTCCAAACTGTGCACAGAAGATGTAAACTACTGGTGATACTAGCGTGAACTCTCAAAAGTTCTACAAGGTCTAAAGTGGTGTTTAGTTAGTTAGGTTTGACAGTCCCTTTTTACCCTCTGACTGGAGCAGATCCCTGGAGACTTAGGCCCTCATTCTGATATTGGCGGGTGGCGGTCGCCGCCCGCCAATATCTGGCCGCCGAATGACCGCCCTGCGGTCAAATGACCGCGGCGGCCGTTCCAACTTTCCCGCTGGGCCGGCGGGCGCCCTCCAAAAGAGCGCCCGCCGGCCCAGCGGGAAAGCCCCTGCAACAATGAAGCCGGCTCCGAATGGAGCCGGCGGAGTTGCAGGGGTGCGACGGGTGCAGTGGCACCCGTCACGATTTTCACTGTCTGCTAAGCAGACAGTGAAAATCTTTGTGGGGCCCTGTTAGGGGGCCCCTGCACTGCCCATGCCAGTGGCATGGGCAGTGCAGGGGCCCCCAGGGGCCCCACGACACCCGTTCCCGCAATCCTGTTCCTGGCGGTAAAAACCGCCAGGAACAGGCTGACGGGAAGGGGGTCGGAATCCCCATGGCGGCGCTGCAAGCAGCACCGCCATGGAGGATTCCCTGGGCCAGGGTAAAACCGGCGGGAAACCGCCGGTTCCCCTTTTCTGACCGCGGCTTTACCGCCGCGGTCAGAATAGCCCTGAAAGCACCGCCAGCCTGTTGGCGGTGCTTCCGTGGTCCCCGGCCCTGGCGGTTTGAAACCGCCAGGGTCGAAATGACCACCTTAGGGCCAGATGTAGCAAAGGGTTTTACCCATTCTGTATCTATGGGAAAAAGTGTTCGTACATATGGCCCTGAGAGTGGTTCAGATATCTCTACTTTACTTTGGCTGAAGTGGCAATATGCTACGCACATATCTCTTGCAGAACTTCTACTGAGGTTTCTGTTATGCTGACACTCTTGTTTATATTTATATTTCTGGCATTTCTGGAGAAATCTATAGGTTTTTCCATAGCTAATTAGAATAGGTAGAATTTATTAGCTTTCAAATGGTTAGACAGGAAGATCGCAATTTGGATTCTATATGTGTTATGTCATATCTTCTGTATAGCTACAACTGAAATATTGGTATGTCTTATGCTGATTCAATTTAATCTGATTAGGCATGTTAATTCACCTTTTGTGAGTCTGTACATATATAGTATGTTTCTGAGACTTATTTACATAAGTCTGGCTTTGAATTTGTAATAAAACGTTTGATCTAGACTTCCATCTCTGAGATTCAATATGTGACCAAATGGGTTACACTGTTTAATGTTTGAATGTGTTGATGTGTTCCTCCTTACCCCTTGGATTTCCTAAAAAGATTAATAGGAACCAGAGAAACTAGAAGATGGGCCAGATGTTTTCTCATATGGTAGCAGTGTAGGATGGTTAGGATCCTGAAGTAAAGAGAGCTAGAATCCTGCTTTGTAGATTAGTTAGTCTCCAGAGCTCAGTACCCAGTGTCCATGTCTAGGATCGTCGGAGCTTTGGAGATTTGTAAGAGTGTTGTATCAGAAATGGAAGAGTGAGTACCAAAAGACTGGTTAATTGCAATAGTTCATGTTTAGTTTGTGATGTTTGTGAATTTGGATTGTGTTTTGCGGAGCTATTTTGAATGTTGTGTGAGAATGGTGTTTAGTGAAGAAGTTGAAGTGGTTATCAGGTCCGATGTGGCCTAAGTTCCCAGGATAGTATTAAAAGGTGTAGAAGACACCATATAGTAATTGTCTGGTAAGGTTGGTGGTGTTCGTTTTAAGATGTTGATGGTACAATTGAGATAGGGTTTTATCTTTGTGTGAATGTGAGGCGATTGGTATAGCAGATCTTAGTGTGCAGAGTGAACCTATACTGCTTTGAATGATACCCCACAGGTTGAGGTTTCATTCAAAGTGTTTGAAACTCTTGTAGCAATCAATCAATCAGTCATTTGTAGAGCAAGTTGCTGTCACCCCTGGGAGTATCTGGCTGCTGGAGTGCAATATTTTAGAGTCTAACAGTGAGTCTGCCAGTGAGGGTACAGTTCAGAGGGGAAGGAGTAGGTCGTTTCAGGCCTTGGCTGTGATGTAGGAAAAAAGCAGGCGCTGGTGTGGCTGCATCGAGTTCTGGTTGTGTGTGTGTTATTGCCAGAGAGGAAGAGTGCATGTGTATGGTGGGTTGGAGGAAGTATAGATTGTGGCTGATGTAGTTCAATCCTTGATCGTGTAGGCATGTGTGAGGAGCTTGAAATGACATATTTTCTGGACAGTGAGCCAGTGGAGGTTTCTGAGGTGGGGGGTGATGTGTGGGTGCCTGGGAATGTCCAGGATGAGTCTGGCAGTGGTGTTCTGTATTTTCTGGAGTCTCTTTAGGAGCTAGGAGTACATGTCGAAATGGGTGGTAACAAGGGCCTGAGTGACAGTTTTTATGGTCTTCGCAAGGATCCATCTAAAGATTCTGTGAAGCATGTGGAGGGTGTGAAAGCAGGAGGAGGCGACTCCATAGATCTGCCACGTCATGGTCAGCTCACTGTTGAAGATGATGCCAAGCTTGTGAGCGTGGTCTGTAGGCGTGGGAGTGGGTCCCCCTGCTATGGTTCCATACGAAGGTGTTTTTCCTAAAGGTCAGGACTGTCATCCTGTCGGAGTTGAGATTCAGGCCGTCTGTTTTCATCTAGTCGGCTACAGTGGTCATGATGTTGCAGAAGTTGCTTCTGGTGGTGGAGAGGTCTTCAGTAAGCTAGAATATCAGTTGAGTATCATCTGCTTGGGAGGTCGAGTCTGTGGGATCTAACGATGTCAGCTGGGTGGTAATGTAGGTATTGAACAAAGTGTGGCTGAGGGATGAACCTTGGGGTATGTGGCAAATGATGCTTTTGGGTGCGGAGATGAAAGGTGGGCTGTCAGAAAGGAGGCAGTCCATTTGAGGGTGTTGTTTTGTATTCTGATGCTGTGGAGTCTGTTGATAAGGATGTGGTGGGAAACAGTGTTGAATGCAGCTGATAGATCAAGGAGGATCAGGGCAGCAGTATCCCCATGATCGAGGTGTGCTCTGATGTCATCAGTGTTGGCGATGAGTGCAGTCTCGGTGCTGTGGTTCGAACAAAAACCTGATTGGAAGGTGTCCAGTAGGTTGTTTTCTTGCAGGTAGCTGGTGAGCTGCTGATTGATAACTTCTCAAGTACTTTGGCCAGGTAAGTGATTAGAGAGATGGGTCTGTAATTCTTGACTTTGTTGGGGTCTACCGAGGGTTTTTTCAGGAGGGGTTTGAAAGTCACATGTTTCCATTTGTCAGGAAAAACTGATGTGATGGAGGTGTTGGGGATGCTGGTAAATTCTGTGCTGATTGGGTTCTGAGGTTGAACAGATGGTAGGGGACTGGGTCAGTGGCTGCCCCGGAGTGAATGGATGACATGATGGCTGAGGTGGATTGAGTTGGAAGCGGTGCCCACGTGGATATAGTGCTGTTAGTGTGCGCTAGGGGGGGTCGAGAGCTGAGGTTGTGGTTGATGGGTTGGGGTGAAAGTTGTTGTACATAGTGGCAATCTTGCTGTGAAGGTAGTCTGAGAGAGTGTTGTGGAGTTTTTGGGAGCGGTGGATGGTGTTCTCTGTGGCTATTGGGTTAAAGTATTCTTTGTCTTTTTTTAAAAGTTCTTTTATACGGTTGGATGCTGAGTCAATGCAAGTCATGATGGACGCTCTCTTGGCCTCCTTGATTTGCCAGTGGTAGTTGCTTAGGACTGCTTTGTGGGCTGTTCTATTGGAGGGATTCCTGGAGGATCGTCATTGTTTCTTGAGTTTGTAGCAGGTGCACTTGGTGGCTCTGAGCTCCGAAGTGTACCAGCTGGCATTTGTAGGGTTTTGTTGGTCCTGGCTCGTTTAAGCAGGGCAATTGAGTCAGCACATTTGGTGATTCAGGAGGAGAAGTTCAGGATGGTCTGGTCAAGGTTTGATGAGGCCTTGGGTTTGGATGAACTGAGGGCCTGCATCCACTGTGATTCAGTAACTGCTAAAGTTGCGGTAGTCAGCTTTGTGATTCTTGGTGGTGGTGTGTTGGGTTTCAGAGATGGTGAAGTGAACTATTCTGTGGTCGGACCAAGAGAGTTCTGTGATGTGGCTGGATCTGACTCTGTACCTATCGGTGAAGAGGGGGTCAAGAGTGTGTGTCCCCTTGTATGTGCATAGGTTGGCCAGTTGGGTGAGGCTTATGTTGCTCAAGTTTTTGAGGAAACATCACTGGGATCCTCGATGTGAAAATTGAGGTCGCTGAGTAGAATGCAGTGGTTGAAGTTGATGACTAGTGGTGTGATCATGTTGGGGATGGCATCACACAATGCCGGTCAGGGTCCTGGGGATCTGTATATGAGGATGCCTCTTAAGGTAGTTTTGGCATCTGTTTGTAGTTAGAAATTGAGGTGTTCCATGAGGGGTGAAGTGTAATAGTTTGTGGCGATGCATCGAATGGTGTTCTTTAATATGATGGCGATGCCACATCATGTTTGTTAGTTTAGTCTCAGTGTATGATCTTGTATCCATCGGATGTTGCAGTAGCTATATTGGGATTCAAGGAGGGGTTTAGCCAGGTTTCATTGGTGAAGGCTTCCTCTGGTCCCAGATTTCCGTGTCTTGTTTGCAGAGGGAGGGGGCGTTGAGCAGGATACATCAGAGAGGTTCTGCGTTAAACATATCCTTCCTTGTGGGTGTGGCACGGGGTACTGTTTGGGATGCTTGCTCGGTACTGCAGCAGACGCTGCAGTTTCAGCAGGTGAAGGGTCCTATGGTAGCAAGAGGGGATGTGGTACAGCAGTTGTTGTTGTGGCACCCAGGATTCATAGCTCTGAGTTCCTCAGTGGAGAAGCTTTTGGTGGCTGGAGAGCCAGGGATCCTGGTGCTGGGCATGGTCTAGACACAGACAGGCGTTGACAAGCTTGCCTTTGGTGCCCAGCGGCGTGTCCACTGAGCGCCGCCTTATGGTTTCCAATAATGAGGTCCTGGGGGGAGGGCGTGGCCCGGGGTGGCGGGAGGTGGGAAACGGTGGAGTGAGGGAAATGGGTAAGAGAGGAGAAGATGCAGTAAAAACAAGCAGGGCTGACATTAGCAGAAAAGAGTGAAAACAGAGCAGAAAAACAAGCAGAACTGCAGAAAAAATTAGCAGACAAACAAGCACAAACCAGGCAGCAGATGGTGACAGTGGGCAAGCTGGACAGGAGAATGTAAGTAACAGGGGGAGCTGGCATAAGGAACTGGTCAATAGGGTTGCACTGCGGACTCTAGTAAGTAGTACCTGGGGAAGGGTGGGGCGCTGGGTGGTGGGAGAGGGGGGATGGGAAATGGGAAATGGCAGGGGGAAGGAAATAGGGGGAAGAGAGGAAAACAAGATGAAAAGGCAAGCAGGGCAAAAATGAGTAGAAAAGAGTGAAACTTGAGAATTGTTGAAAATTTGAGGAGCGAGTTGTAAAAGCTGAAACCACTTCCTAAAGCCTCACACTATGAGCCAGTCAATGTTTAGGAACATGCAGCTTATGCCAGAGAGAAAGAAGAATAACAGGGCAGAGCCCAAAGAGTTGTGTGCACTTATTCCGAAGCTATGTGGGATGCTGAACAGAGGAAATGGAGAACTGAGGAAGATAAATTGCATCCAACTTTAATGAGTGAAGCATTTGAGTTAGAAAAAGAAAATAAAAAAGATAAAAAACAAAAGTGAAAAAAACAAAAAGAGAAAGGAACCAGAATGGAGGTCAATGAGACAGTCTTTTGGATGTGTTATTGTCTGAACATCCACCCCTATATAATGAAGTTAAAATGTCATCAGTGGCAATGGAAAGGTTATAGTTGCAACTGCACCAGGAAATGTGACTCCCAGTCCTGTGGGGGTCACTCCAGTTAATGTACCTTATGAGACAAGAGGAGGAGGTTCAGGAATTCGTGCCCCAGTTGGTTCTATCCTAAATACTATTAATGCTCTTACTGTCCCAGTTATTATTGGTCCTATGGTTCCTATGTAGAAACCTGAAGGTCCGGGATAGACAACTTATAATGTGGCTGCCCCAAGTGCAGTTGGTCTGCCTAGTAGAGTTGAGGCCAGTCCTAATACTAGAGAATGTGTTCCTTTGGTCTCAATGCATACGAGTACTCCATGTGTGACGAGTGCAGACCTTGAATCTCTCAGGGTGTACTTCAATAGGTACTTGCCAGAAAATGCCAACTGCTGGAACACCCATATTGGAACTGCCTTTACATCCTATTAGAGGGGCACAGGGAGATAGAAATGTGTCTTTTTACCATAGTAACACTGACTATTTGTGCCAAAGAAATTGATGAGTGGGTGAAGGCTTTCAATGCTGACACCACTTCAAGGGAAAGTGTGAGTACAGAGTTGAGTCAGGGGACAAGAGAGGATTTGGTAGATATGTCAAAATTTAAATTATAATTAGATGAGATGATTCATGGAAGTCTTGCATTGGCTCATTTAGATACTTATCATGAGAATGAACGTGTGTTCATGTGAAAGGACATTACTAAATGTGCAGGGCAAGTTCATAGAAATCAATCAGAGTTCACCTAAAGGTATGAGGTAGATTTGAACAAGACCAAAGCCTTGAAGAGGAGTTATCAGGTGTGTTTTAACAAAAATGACATAATTGAGATGGGAATTTCTGGAACGAAAACACAAATTAAATAATTGATTCAAAATATTCAGAAATTGAATGAATTGGACAAGTGGGAGACTTGATGGGCGAGAAATAAAGATTGCAGGAAACCCCCAGGGGATCCACCTCTTTTAGTAGGAAGGGGGACGCAACAAACTTCCTGTTGAGAGAAGTGCCTGGTGGAGGTTACTTGCATGTTCCTTTGAGTATAAGTGATCCTGCATTGTTTACTAATGGTTTCCTAAAGTTGAGAGAAAAGCCATTGGCATGGTACAAGCAAGTTGAGAGGTTTGTGCAAATATTGTAGGTGTTGTGGGTTGACCTGAACACTTGGTTTTAAATTGTGGTTCCCAGTGATTTGTGGGCAGAATGTAAGGTGCCTGTTCAGTTGCCTGAATCAGAGCCATCAAGAAGCTTGGTGGTGAAAGGTCCTTCGCCGTTGGTGATGAAAAAGTAACAGCAGGTCATGACACTTTTTAAATCAAAAGTACCACCTCAAGAAAAAGATTGGATTAAGACTGATAGAACAAACCCAAGGAATCTATTCATGCTTACTGTGAGAGACTGTTGCTGACATTCAAGCAATATAGCTGAATGGAGACACTTGAGACCAAGGATATAGGACATTTTGTGTTGAGGTTTGTGACAGGATTGAGACCTGAGATTAACATGATGATGTAGCAGCATTTGATCTGTTGGCAGAATAAATCAGTTGACAATATTTTGAAATATGCAAAATACTGCAGTGATGAACTTGAGATGAAGAAGAAGCTGAAGTAAAAGTTCCTAAACCTATCCCTCTCGGGAAAATTCTCCAAGTTGTAGGAGTAGCCAATAAACAGATGACAACCCAAGACACTGCAGTAATACTGGTGAAAATAGGGTCCTCTGAAGGGAATCACCGATCTGTGGTGTGTGATTCCAACTCACTAAGTCTTCTGGTAAGGGATCTTCTTTGCAAGTTAAACTGCATCATCTACTGTATAGAGACATGCATATAGATGGAGTCTCATGATGAAGGTGTTGTCTTTAAATTGGTAAATGACGGACCTTACAGTACAATATTTCCTTTGTTGACCATTGATGACTTATGACCAGATCTGAAAGAAATAGTTAACCCAGAAGTGCAGAATTTTTCAGGAAAGGATATCAGACTGATTAAAGGTGTTGTGCCTTTATGAATTACTGTCAAGCCAAATGGTGAGTAGCCAAGGACATCTCTATATAATTTGACACCTGAGACAAATGCTGGAATAACCCCAGTGATGGAGTCTATGATACAGCAGGGCATCCTGAAGGAAATTACAGGAAGTCCTTACAATTCTCCTATTATGGGATTACAGAAGCCGAGTGGGAAATACAGTATTGTTCAGGACCTGCGAAGGGTGAATAGCATTGTTGCCCCATGGCATGAATCCAGCTGTGATATTGTTTCAGATTCCATGTGAGGCTAAGTGGTTCACTGTCTTTGATTTGTGACAAGCATTATCCATGAGGACAGTCAGTTCCTCTCACATTCCGGTTCAGAAATCATTTTTTGGCATGGTGCCAAGTCCCACAGGGATAATCAGAAAGCTCCTCCCTTTTCAACCAGATTCTTAATAAAAATCTGGAGTCCTTGGTCATGCCGTGTAACTCGGTTGTGATACAGTACATCAACAACCTATTGGTAGTGTTGAATACTGAAGAAGCTTGCAAATGAGACACCATTGCACTGTTGAACCACCTGTCTGAGAATAGACCTAAGGTATGCCCAGGTAAGTTGAAGTACTGTCAGAAAGAGGTTCAGTCTCTTGGACACCACATTGAGAAAGGAGTGAGGAAAGTGTCACAAGAGAGAATTCCAGCCAGCGTGAACCCACCAACCAAACAGCGAGAAGTCCGGATGTTTTTGGGAATGATAGGCTACTGTCACCAGTGGATACCCAACTTTTCCCTAGTGACCAAGCATTTACAGAGGCTGACAAATAAGGATATGTCTGATCCGGTACCCTGGGATAACGATTAATTGCCTTCCCAGAGCTGAGAGAAAGTCTTTGTTGTGCCACAGCACTGGGAATTCCTGATTACAAAAAGTAATTTGTACTTTTCTGCAGTGAGAGGGAGGGTTGTACTCTCTCAGTACTTACACAAACACATAGAAACACCAAAAGGTCTGTGGCTTACTACATTAGATTGTGTAGCTTCTGTGCTGTCTGACTGCCTTAAAGTGGAAGCCCCAGAGAGTGTCAGCAAAGAGAGGTGTGAGAATATAATTATGGGTCACCTATTAACTGTGTATGTTCCACATTCAGAGGACTTGTTATTGAACAGAATTAGAACACAGCACCTGACTAGAAGCCACCTTACCAAGTATTAGCAAGTCATTTTTGTGGTGGAAAATGTGACTGTCAAGCGCAGTGGTGTTCTAAATCCTTCAACCTTGTTACCTGATCATGAAAATGCTGATGAATGTGAAGTGGATAATGATTGTCTTGATGTTACTGAACTGTGCACCAAGCCCATACCAGACATACGAGTAGAGCCACTACCTGAATCTGATTTTGTGCTCTATGTTAATGGTTCATGTTTGTGAGACACTGGAGGAACTCTAAGAGTAGCTTACGCTCTCTACACCATTTCAGGAGTTGTTGAAGCTTCCTGGCTCCAAGGAGTATTCTCTGCACATGTGCCCACACTGACTGCTCTTACTAGGGCATTCTGTGGTTTGGACCCGCTGAATGTAACAATTTTTACCAATAGTCAATGCAGCTTTTGTGTTGTTCAGAACTTTGGACATTTATGGTCCCAGAGGGAATTTAAGACATCTTCTGGATCTCTAATCCAGAATGGTGAGTAAGTGAGGAACCTCCTTGAAGCATTGCAATTACTTTAACAGGTTGCAATGGTCATGTGCCCTGCACATCATACTGGGTCTGATCATGTGACATTAGAAATCAACTATTTAGACAAAGTTACAAAATATTGTGCTCATACTGTTTAAACTTTTAATGGAGAGTATACCAAGGAGGGTATGAATGAGACCAATTACAGCCTTTTGGGGACGACCTATTTTTGGGAACTCTGACACGGGCCTTGCTGTTCGTGGGGTTGAACTACGTCCCCCAGGCTCCTTTGCTGCTGACTTTCACATATAAGCGCTACTAGGCCCCCGCAGCACGGGATGCGTTATTTTTGGGAACTCTGACACGGGCCTTGCTGTTCATCGGGTGGGACTATGTCCCACAGGCTCCTTTGCTGCTGACTTGCGCATATAAGCGCTACTAGGCACCTGCCTCACGGGATGCGCTATTTTTGGGAACTCTGACAGGTGCCTTGTTGTTGCTGGGGTGGGACAATGTCCCCCAGGCTCCTTTGCTGCTGACTTCTGCATATAAGTGCTACTAGGCCCCTGCAGTGTGGGACGTGCGTGGGATGCGCCCGGGCGTGCGCCCGGGCCAAGACCGGACCAAGACAGGCCCGCCTTCGCCCATCAGAGGCTGGGCTGGGTGTTTCTATCTGTTTCTATCTGATTGTTGAGAAGTAAATTCTCACTAAAGGATTTGCTTTAAGCTTGATTCACTTGCTCTTGTTTACTCCTTACTGCTTACTCCTCACTGCTATTCAGAGATGGGGAAGCGTAAAGCTGTGGATGTTCTTGCTCATACTAGTGGCCCAATTTTTTTTTAAAAAATGGCCAAATAATAAAACGAGCTCCATATCCAATCAAGGAAGTCACTCCCTAATGAAATAGATATTCTAATTGAAGAAGTGGAGGCCATCTTAAGAAGTAATTACAATTTACCTTCTTCAAAAAAGGATACCCCTGTTACAAAAATCCCTGATATATTTAAGAAAAGGCTGCACCCGCCTAATCCCTCTAGGGAGACTGAACAAAAGGTGATTGCCCAAGTTTTAAGATCGGAACCATCCTCTGTGCCAACTGTTACCCAGCGTGGTGGGTTACAGGTGTCCTTTCTGCGGGGGATGAGGCCTTCTGCCTTCCTTTTAAGTCCTGAGGCTCTGATGATTCCCAGTATCCCGTGTTCTAATCGGTATGGGCCCCTGGTGGAGAATGAGGGGTCCTGCGATACTGCTACACAGGCATACACTGGGGTATGTGTTGATGTTGATGCTGCGGCTAATTTATTCTCGGGCATGGAAAGACCGCCAATGCCGTGTGGCATCCTTGACTTGTCCTCTGTTCATCAGAAGCTGTACGAAGTAAAGAGGGAACCTGGGCTGTTGTGTGGTTGTAGGTGTTTTATGCCAAGTGCGGATGGGCCCTTGCCTCTTATGGGGGGTACGCCTACTGTCACTGCTGTACCTGAACTCGGGCCTCAATCAGGCAATCAATTTTTACAACCTGTTACCACTCCCCTCCCTATACATTCATCTGTTCCCCATATTGAAAGTCCACAGGCCCCTCCTGAGGCCACTAGGTGTAAGTGTAGTATTGGCATTAAGGGCAGGATCCTTACTGGGTCTGATAGGCCCGTTGAAACTAAATCTGTTGACCATACTAAGGGTCTCTGGGGTGGCTGGTTCCCAGGTACTGGCTAGAGCAGTCATTTCTCCAACGTATTACATTAAGCCACCTTATAGTGCTTTACATCACGTTGGAATGAGATGGCCAACATTCAGGAAACAGGTCCGAGCCCCTGGGAACAAAGGAGGTACCATATTCATGGTTGGGGTACCCAAGCTGCCTCTAGGGTCTGTGGAAACTCGGGATTCCTTGATAAATAAGGTCATCTATTATCAATATCCAGCAAAATTGTCTTTCTGTTATTTGAGCAGATATCTTAGAGGTGGGAAGATACTTTCAGTTTGGCTCCAACTTCGATTTTATTTCTATCTGCTTTGCGGACAGGCTGTTGGTGGATAACCTTATTGATTTTGAACTGCATACATGCTATCCTAGGAATCCTAGGGGGGTTGGTATTAGACTTAAATCCTCCCCGCCTACCGTTAGTTCATCTACAATTTGTGGTAAACCAGCTGGTGGGAAGTCCGATATTAGCCACAAGCATGCTTCGGCATTGGTAGCAAATAATTCTCATTTACTATCAGACATTGACTGACTATTCACTGACTCCAATCTAACAATTCCTATCCTGGGTTCTGTGGGTCGGCTTGTGGTGTCTAGTGAGCTTGCAACTGTGGGGAAGTCCGGTGTCCCAGGCCTAGAGTTTTGGAAACTAGTGCTGAACTTTCTATTATGTCCTGGAATCTGTCTGGGCAGGAAACTGCTGGATCCTGAATGCATTAAGTATATAAATAAGCAGGATATATGTGTATTCCAGGAGACCTTGGCCGTGGACCCTGTTATGCTGGAAGGGTTTTTATCATATCATGTGGTGGCACAACCTGCAGACGGGGTACTGGTTGTGCCAAGGGAGGTTTACTGATATTGCTAAATAAGAAATTGCAGTGCGACCATTCTGTATTAAAAATTGCCTCCCCCAATTTATTAGGTGCTCAGCTTGTATTTAACAGAGGCTTTAAGGTAATTATAATTAACACATATGCTAGGTCAGTGCCACAGGGATTGGCGTCCCAGATCATGTCTCAGCTGTTTGAATATTTAGACACTTTGCATCCTACCACCAACTTAGTAGTTGCAGGGGATATGAATTGCACATTTGAACCCTCATCTTTAAGCAACGATCTAATGGTCGAAGAGGATGAATACTGGGGTATCCCACAATTGATGAATGAGTGATCTTGTACCTGTTCCCCTGCTGCCCAACAGTTGACATCACTGTGCCTTAAGTATAGACTCAGGGCTTGTAATGGTCGCACGCGTTCCAATCTAAATATTGTCCCCACCTTTAAACGAGGCCAGTCATCTAGTGTTATTGATTATTTTTTATTGGATGTCAGGCTATGGCCAATGTTGGAAGATATGAAGGTGGATTTCCACCACTACAGTGATCATAACTTCTTGCTTCTTACCTTACATAGGTGGTCATTCTGACCCTGGCGGTCTTAGACCGCCAGGGCGGACGACCGCGGGAGCACCGCCGACAGGCCGGCGGTGCTCCAATGGGGATTCCGACCACGGCGGTAAAGCCGCGGTCGGACCGGCACCACTGGCGGGGTCCCGCCAGTGTACCGCCGCCCCATTGAATCCTCCGCGGCGGCGCAGCTTGCTGCACCGCCGCGGGGATTCCGACCCCCCCTACCGCCATCCAGATCCCGGCGGTCGGACCGCCGAGATCCGGATGGCGGTAGGGGGGTCGCGGGGCCCCTGGGGGCCCCTGCAGTGCCCATGCCACTGGCATGGGCATTGCAGGGGCCCCCGTAAGAGGGCCCCTACATGTATTTCACTGTCTGCTGCGCAGACAGTGAAATACGCGACGGGTGCAACTGCACCCGTCGCACAGCTTCCACTCCGCCGGCTCGATTCCGAGCCGGCTTCATCGTGGAAGCCTCTTTCCCGCTGGGCTGGCTGGCGGTCGGAAGGCGACCGCCCGCCAGCCCAGCGGGAAAGTCAGAATTACCGCTGCGGTCTTTCGACCGCGGAACGGTAACCTGACGGCGGGACTTTGGCGGGCGGCCTCCGCCGCCCGCCAAGGTCAGAATGAGGGCCATAGTGTCAAATTTAGGAGGTGCCAGAATATCCATTATACTGCTGCCCCAAAGCCACTTTTGGATAATAGCTATATCCGTGTTAGCTGGCCAAAAGTGATGTCTAATCCATATATGATTAGGGAGATTTATAAACTGTTGACGCATTGGCTGACTATGAGGAACACGAGGTCGCTAAAATTCCAATTCTCATTATTCATGAGATAATGACACACGAGCTACAGAACAACTTTTATAAGAAAACCTCTGCTAAGCAACTCAATGCCACATATAAAATCAGGGAGGGTTTAAAAAGGATTGCTCTAAGGCTAAACTTGCACTAAAGCTAGCCATTGTGTCACGTTCACAGAGGGTGATCAGAACAGCTAGATCAGCCTATAATAAAGCCGTAGCACAGGCAAAGTAAAGTTGGGATGATTCAATTTGGCAGAATCTGCTAGATGCAACTAGATATAACAACAACGTGACCTTTTGGAAATTATTGTCTGATAGACATAGAGAGGGTAAGAGCATAATTCGCACTCATATTCAACCTGAGAGTTGGGGTACTTTTCTAATCTTTATGCTCTGCCCTGTAATTTTTTCACTCAAGATTCTTTCTCCCAGCAGTTAGCTAAAATGTGCCCACCATCTGACGACTTAGGAATGGATGGTCGCAGTCAGGATTGCATTTACTTTGGAGGAAACAATTGTTGCAATTAATTCCCTTGAAATTTCTAAAGCCCCATGCCCAGATAAGATACAGAGGGATTTATATAAATCTGAGCCAGTGATCTGGTCCAGTTATATAAATATGATATCAAATGCAATAGCAGCTGGTGGTCCAATACCTCCAAAACATTTTTTCTAAACAGCTTTTGGATAGGCTGTTGGATTGGGCTGATACCCATTATGTGATGTCTCCACTTCAGGCAGGTTTCCTCCCCAAAACAAATACGGTGGATCAGGTTTTCAGGCTGGCGCTCCTATATTGGAAATATATAACGCTTGCTAAATAAAATGTATATGTTGCTTTTGTCAACCTTCGGTCTGGGTTTGATGCATTTAATTCCCTTGAACCTTCTAATGCCCCAGGCCCAGATGAGATACCAGGGGATTTATATAAGTCTGAGCCAGTGATCTGGTCCAGTTATATAAATATGATATCAAATGCGATAGCAGCTGGGGGTCAATTACCCAGTACTTGAAAAGGGGCTGAAATAATTCCCATTTACAAAAAGGGAGTTGTGAGCTCTCCTGCTAACTATAGACCCATTAGTCTTATTGATAATCTCCACATTTTTTTTGCTAAACAGCTTTTGGATAGGCTGTTGGATTGGGCTGATACCCATTATGTGATGTCTCCACTTCAGGCAGGTTTCCGCCCCAAAACGAATACAGTAGATCAGGATTTCAGGCTGGCGCTCCTATGTTGGAAATATGTAACGCCTGCTAAACAAAATGTATATGTTGATTCATGGACCTTCGGTCTGCGTTTTAATTGGTTCCCAGAGAAAAACTATGGGGTGTACTATATAGAATAGGTACTCCATTGAATATAATCCATCTTTTACAGCGGTTACACAAAGGCACATATGCCCAGGTGAGATGGGGTAATCAGGGAGAATTAACTGATCACAATGCCATCCAGTGGGGGGTTCGTCAAGGTTGTGTCTTGGCACCAACACTATTTACTTTATAAATAAATCAGGTGGTACAAGCTGTATCTCTCTGACAAAATGATGCCCCCTCCTTAAATGCACAAAAAATCCCTCTACTGCTTTTCGTGGATGACTCCCTCCTCATCTCAAAGACTCCAATGGGTCTCCAGACTCTCGTTGACAAGTTTAGGACTTTCTGTGCAGACCATGGGTTGGAATTGAATGCTAGCAAAACCAAGCTAATGGTGTTTAGCCCAGGACGAGCTAGGAGATGTACTATCACTTTAGCTGGGGCTCCCTTGGAAAAAGTAAGTTTGATAGACTATCTGGGTGTGAGGATTTCTAATAAATTGCACTGGGAAGATCAGATCAGTAAAAGTGTGTCTTTACTCCAACACAGATCTGGTGCCATTTTGCACTTTTATAAGAGTATTGCCATGAAAGCCATTTCTCCGGCTATGAAGATTTATTTGGCTGAAGTGCAAAAGGCTGCTATTTATGGCACTGAGGTGTGGGGTTTTCTTGTAAAACTTCTAAACTGTCTGTGGGTGAAAATAGTTTTGCCAGAGCCCTACTTGCGTGGCCAGGCAGTAATCCGTTGATTCCCATTTTTCTGGACCTTGGTTTTATTTGTATCTCCAATACGATAGCTTTAAGACCGTTACTCTTTTGGGTAAGGATCTGGACGACTCCTCAGCTCATTATTTACAGGGATTCTCTTCTTGATCTTATAAAACGACCTAATGCAGCCTGTATCCCATGGTTCAGGCAGGTGTCTAACTGGTTTCGTACCCTGGGACTTGGGAATTACTGGGAGAATCCACAGGATTTATGGAAGGCCCACAAACTATCCCTGAAAACAGTTTATTGGTTCTATGTTAGGAACAACTATCTCCTTGGAACATCACATGGACAACTGACCAATACATTTCTTAATTTCAAGTGGTACCCCCAGTATGAACCTTATTTAGATCTTATTCCCGACTCTCTAGGAAAGAGTCTGTATGCTCGTTTTCGTTATGGATGTTTACCGTTATTGTCTTTCACTGGTAGTTGGAGGACTCCGCTAGTGTCTAACCTATGCCCAGGCTGCAATGCTGCCCTGGAATCAGTTGAACGTTTTATGTTCTTCTGTACAGCGTATGTTTCTCCTTGATGCAAGTGGATTTGTCCAGTTTGTCAGATGTTGGGTATAAGACAATTTGCTATTGCCTTTAGGATTTTAAAGAGCAAAACTGCTATTGCTCTGATTCTTGCAGTTAGCAAGTTCCTTGTGTCTGCATGGTATATACAAATATTTTTTTTTAAATACTGTAGTTTGTAAATATGTATGTTTTAGGGCACGCACTGAGAGATTTATATATTCTGGTTTTATCGTTAGTATTGAATGGTGTTTTTACTGTTTTATTATTTATCTTTTTTAATCCTATTTGTAACTTGCAATTACATGGAGTATTGTGGTTATCGGCTTTGATGGTTTTCTTTATGACCAAATAAAGCTTGTGTTATACATAGAGCCTTTTGTGACTATAGCAGATACTTGGGAAGAGGTCAAGAGGTTTCAAGAAGAAGTGACAGAAGAAGAACAGCAGAGTTGGAAGTCAAAAGAGATGATGTCATTCGGGTTTCAATGGACAGAGGACCAGTGTTGCCAAACAGTTTGTTACCCCCTTTGTCTAGGTATTTCCACAGTCCAGCCCATGTTGGTAGGGATGCCATGGTGAGATTGTTTAGGCAAATGTGGTTTAATCCTAAATTCAGGTTGATGGATGAAGCATTGTGTCAGAGATGCGTTGTGTATCAATAGAACAATGTTGGAAAGAGAATTGCAGTAACACTGAGTCACATTGGGAGGTCAATAGGACCCATTAACAGAATGCAGTTGGACTTCATCGGGATGCCTGTGTGTAATGGGCTGAGATATTTACCAGTGGCTGTATGTACCTTCTCGTGATGAGTCAAAGCCTTCCCGACCAGGAGAAATGACAGTCTCAATATGGCCAAATTGCTATTGAGGGAGCTTACACCTAGGTGTGACTTCCCAACTTCTCCGGCATCAGATCGCAGGACTCATTTCAATAATGAAGTCCTGAGATTTTTGTGCTCTGTATTGCAAGTGTAAGAGAGATTGCACTGCAGCTATAGACCTGAGGCTTTGGGTCTTGTTATGCAAGTTAATGGTACACTGAATTCCTGACTTGCAAAGGTGTGTGCTTCAACATCTGTGAAATGGCCTGATGCGTTGCCTCTTCTATTAATGAGTCTTCAAACCTGGACTGTCTCCCTGTGAAATCATAATGGGGAGGACAGTTAAACTGTCAACAATTGGGGCATGCCATGGGTAGGTCGCACAGCACCAGCCTGAAAAACACTATCCTGCTTGTTATAAACAGCTCTCTGCCCGGTACAAGGGGCCAGAGGGCATCCTGACACCGAAGACACCTCCGTAACAGATAACGGTCCCACCGTTGGGGCCTGTACTATCAGAATCCACCACAGGAGTGGCCCTCCCCCGGGGGCTAAGGATGGCACTGGACGGTGGAGACTGATCTGCCCTCCACATGGCAACATCCAGGGGAGCAGAAACCTTCACTCCTCGGAATTTCTTGGGGACCAATGACAAACCCGGACCCCTACACAGCAAAGAGCCCAGACCCGAGGAATAGGAGGCCAAGGTGGGAGCTGAGTGCCATTGGTGGTGCCCTGACTGGAGTGCTGGAGGGGGATGGGACCCTCCATCGGCATTCATCAAAGACGAGAAGCTGGTCACCACACAGAGGGCCTCTTTCTGACACAATGGCCAAGCTTGAGCTCGGACTCAGGAACCAGTACCGACCAAGGGAATGTGCAGAGACAGTTAGGGAGGGCACCCTTGGACAAGTGCCCCCATGGGCCTTAATAACCCCCGGAAAGCCAGGTCTCTTTCCTGAATGCCGATGCTCGGGGCCGTGATCCTCAGACATATGCTGAATTTCCCCTGACTGGAGCCCCTGAAATGCGGACACAGTAAGGTATGCCACAGGCACAGGCCGAAATTAAGAACATTGGAGAGGGATGGAGACAGAGGGGCTGACCCACGGGGTTGACATGCAACCACACAGGTGATCTGTGCAGAGCCGAGACGCGCTGGGAGGCATGGGATGACATTGA
This sequence comes from Pleurodeles waltl, assembly GCF_031143425.1. Taxonomy (NCBI): domain Eukaryota; kingdom Metazoa; phylum Chordata; class Amphibia; order Caudata; family Salamandridae; genus Pleurodeles; species Pleurodeles waltl. The sequence continues at coordinate 172,201,397 of NC_090448.1, read as the reverse complement.
AAGATAGAGCCTAATACGCTTTTCATTGTGGACATACTCGCAGCAGATTGCTCGGGACACCCTTACGCCAGAGGGCCTTGTCTGAGAGACTGGAACCTGAGTGACGAATCAGATGCTATCGAGTGCATCCTGGCCCATGAACGAGGGGGGTAATGGAGGCCACCCTACACCACCAAAACTAAAAAGAAGGCCCCTGCACCCTCTCCCCCTTAATGGAGTGACCCCACTGGGACTGGAGTCTAGGAACTAAAACCCTCCCAAGGAATGCAGTGGAGAGTACCCCCTACCTTTGAGACATTTGACCCAGGGCCCTACTGACGCACGACTGCCTGACACTCCCTCCCTGCCACTCCAAAGCTACAGATAGCAGGCACCTATTAACTCACCCTGGTACTGGGCATTTCACTATGGTGGATGAAATAAGATACCTATCCACAGACCCCTAAACAGTCACACAGGTGCAGGAGATAGGTAGAGTGGCTGACCACACTGATATACAAGAGGCACCGGAAGCTGCTTTTAACCCCCTCCAAGGACATCCGTATGGACAAGGGAGCCAGAGGCAAGTTCCAAACAAACTACATATGCTACACAGCAAGTAGCCTCTTTACATCCCCAGCAACCCTACCGGCCTATTGCCCCGTTACTGTGAATCCATCATGATCACATAACACCCTCCTGGAGGGGCTCCTTGTCGATGTTCCACATCCCCCAACCAGGGATCCAATCCAGAAGTCTCAAAGGCACCCATCATTGTCTTCACGAAGCACAACAAGCCTCAGGCAGGCCCAGTGGGCACGATGCACGAACAGGCAATGGGAGCAGCTCCCTCCAGAGGAGATTCTGTAGAAACAATGCTAGCTACTCACTCCCACAGATTCAATGAAATTCTGTCTGCGGTCCTAGATGTTAAAACCACATTGGAGCTGAAAATTGATACACTGAAGATTAACGTAGACCTGCTTTGGGGTGATCACAAAAAGTAGCATCCATCAGGCCGACAGTGACGGAAACCACAACACAAATTAAAGCTCTCCAAGATGGATGAGGTGGACTACTTCAAGAGGTGTGCAGACAACCAGGAAGGACTCTCCAGATAGAACAACCTATAGATTGTGGGCCTCCCTGAAGAGGTGGAAGGCCCTGGTATGGAACTGAATCTGGAGACTGGTTCATATCGTCATTTTACAAGGTAGACATTCAGCCTTCTTCTCAGTAGAGTGGACCCATAGGGTACCTAATAGAATACCACCACCTGGACCCCCCCCCACTTGCAGTGGCCACCTGGCTGTTTAGTTACAGCGTGGAGACCAAACCCTCCAGGTCAACCGAAACAAATGCCCATGGACATTGGAAAACTGCCAAGTCAACATATTCCCTGACTACACTCTAGAAGTGCGGCATTGACATTCTTCCTTTCTCCCTGTGAAATGCTGCTTATGAGACCACAACATCAAATATGCACTATAGTTCCCGGCCATACTTAAGATCATGCACGGCGACAGTGCTACATTCTGCAGCAGGAGGCCAGGAACTGGCTGGAGGCTAAGGGCTTAATGGAGACATCATCTGGGAGGACCGATGCCTCCAAGGGTCGGAACATGCAAAAGCACTGCAAACTCCGCAGGGCGCACTCCAGTCTGGGCCTCACTAAAGAGCAGACAGCTAAAGAAAGGGGGCAAGCCATAGCAGAACTCGAACAGAAGGAATCCACTCCATCTCCCTCTGTATCAAGGGCTAGTGGACTCAACGATGCTGCAGCACGTATCCCACATGCCTTGTTAGAGGCCATACTTGGGGTGGCCTGGAGGTTACCATACAAAGAGTAAAAGAAATGCTAAGAAGGTAAGGGGGGTACAACACTCACACACCCACTTCACACAGAAACTGTACCTAGGGGGCAATTCGTGTTGAACTTGGGATGGAAAGCCTTACACTAAAGCCACGGCAGGGCACTGTGCCACTTAAACCGAGCAGCCATTGTGACTGATACGTCTGCCTCCCCAACATTGACAAAGTCATTGTAACAGATCAGTTAACACTTACTTTTCCATACAGCAATTAAGTGCAAATGGCTAGATGCCCATTGGTGCACCAGCCTGGGAAGGGGTGTTCTATGTTAAGGATTTTTTTTCATCACTTTGATTAGACTGTTTTTATTGGTATTTGTTTTTAGCATGATATGTGATTCGAATATTGCAGATGCAGGTGGGACCATGCAGGGGAGGGGGGCAGGATTTGATCACAACAGGGATGGGAGCAGGGAAACAATTCTTGTTACTGACCTGGAATGTACGGGGGATGGCTGTTTACACTAAACATTACTGGATCTATCAATACCTTTGTGGGCGATACGTAATAATAGCACTTCTACAAGAAACACACCTACTAGCATCCAATCTAAACAACATATGCACTCGCTGGCATGGCACTCTAATAAGAACCACATACTCTTGGTTTGCCAGAGGGGCCCTCATTTGGGTGGCGCCTCGTACCCCACTGGATATCACATGCACTAACATAGACACAGAAGGTAGATATGCAATATTAGAAGGGATGTTAGATGGCCTTCCCATCACATTGATTTCCCTTTTTGTCCCCAACACCAGCCAGACACAATTCCTGCACTACCTTACCTAGCTACTGGGGAGGCGACTTTAACTGTGTACTTGATATCACCCTGGACCGATCCCGCCCCCACATCAAAGGGACAGAATCAATAGTGATCTCTCAACACCTGAAATGCTGGGCCATTAACACGCAGGTTAAGGATGTATGGCTTAGCCTACATCCCGTCCACAGGGAATACTACAACTACTCAGATATACACGATGTACACACCAGGATAGACCTACTATTTCTGCAGTGCAGAGGCATTACCGGGGATTACTAGTGCTGAATACTTGGGGCGCACCACTTCAGATCATTGTCTGTTACTGATGCACCTGAACTTGGGACATGCCTGCCCTCGTATACCTACCTGACGACTTCCACCTGAAGCACTGCAAGATGCCCTCTTTTGAGTAGTTATATCTTCCCACATTACCACATATTTTACCGATAATTTGAGCACTGAGTCCAACTCTGGAACCAATTGGAATGCCTTTAAGATGGTCCTATGGGGCCACTCAATTAAAACAGTGTATGGAACTCGGATGGTCTTACACACAGTACTGACTACCCTAGAAACCAATTAACGTGACCTTGAGTGACTACTCCCAAATGACCGGACGGTAGTGACTCCACTTGCTAATCTGTGTCTAGCACACAAGAAGACCCTAGAACACTTATGTCTTGTGGACTATAGGGAATTCCGAGAAAAAAAAAACACACAGAGGGAGATAAGGTGGGTAGACTGCTGATGTGGCTTTTCAGATCCGAGGTGCATACCCAAGAGGCCATAAACACAACCTTCCGGTCTTACTACACCAATCTCCACTCAGCCCAAGGCCCAGTGAACATCACTCCGATTCATATATTCCTAGACTCTATCTCTTTACCCCGCCACCAGGCGACACATATGGACAAACTTGAAGCTGCCCTCTCCACTGATGAGATAGTGGAGACGATCCAGCAACTAGTGAGGGGCATAACACAGATGAGAGATAGCTGGCTGGCTGAGTTTTACTCTGCGTTTTATTCCAAACTTTTACCACACCTACTCAAACTATACAACAGGGCTTTCATCAAGGGAGCACTTCCATCCTCACCTTTTGAAGCTGTTCTAGTAGTCCTTCCCAAACCGGATCGTGAGCCACTCCTCATGGGCTCACATCACCCTCTTTCCCTACTGAATATGGATTATAAGATCCTGGGGATGTTTCTGGCCAACCAACTGACTCCTGTTGTGCAGCTTTTGGTTCACTGAGACCAAAATGGGTTCATCCCAGAATGAAACACCTTCCTAAACCTTTGTCATCTAGTCCTACTAATGGATCGGGCAAGAACCTCTGGAGCCAACCCTTGGGCTTAAACATAGGAAAGGCATTCAACACCCTTGGGTGGTCCTACTTATTCGTGATACTCAAAAAAATTGAAATCGGCCCCTTGTTCTAATGGTGGAACAAGCAGCTATACCACTCTCCTCAATTGAGGGTCAGGACCAGATGAATCATATCGGAATCATTCACCATAGAGTGAGGCACTCAGCAGGGATGCTCCCTGTCCCCTATCATCTTCCGATTACCCATGGAACCTCTGGCCTGCGCTCTATGAGCATGCAACCCAGACTAGGAAAACATGCCAATGGCCCCTGGCACATCATCTCACTATATGCAGACAATGCCCTGAGATACCTCAAACATGAACCCTATGTCTTTCCTCGTCTCATGGACACACCACAATGCTTTGGAGAGGCATCTGGTCTGTCTCACTTGTTCCCGCTAACGGAAATATCGGTTTCTCAGAAAAGGGATCTCAAACATTCCCTACTCCCCTGGGAGTATGTCTCCATTAAATATTTGGGGTCTGCGTGTATCACTCTACTGTTGCATTGATAGAAGGCAGCATATGTTGAGCCTTAAGAAGAGAGAGAGCCTCCCTTCCCTTCTGCCATCCCTCCCTCTCTCACCGATGGGTAGAGTCAACATCTCTAAAAATGCTCATCCTTTCTATAGTGCTATACTTTTTCTCCACCCTATTGTACTGCTAATGAAAAAACTCTTTGTGGACCTCTGCACTCTTCTTACTGCATTGATATGGGGCACATGCAGACACAGAGTAGGATTAGCTAAATTATTCTCCCAAAGGACAGGGGAGGACTAAGCTGTAGTGTGGTCAGTTTTACGTATCCTTTTGTGCATTAGCTTCAGGCTTTAGGCCTATGTGCATTTTGCCCTGGATATATTTTGGCCCATATTTATACTTTTTGACGCTAAACTGCGCTAACGCAGTTTAGCGTCAAAAAGTTTTGCGCCGTCTAACGCCATTCTGAAGCGCCATGCGGGCGCCGTATTTATGGAATGGCGTTAGACGGGGCAATCAGACCGGCGCTGCCTGGTTTGCGTGGGAAAAAACCACGTAGACCAGACAGCGCCGGCGTAGGGGGAAAATGGCGCATGGGCGTCTTAAAATGGGGCAAGTCAGGTTACGTCGAAAAAATCGTCTTAACCCGACTTGCGCCATTTTTTAACGACGCCCATCCCCCATCAACATGACTCCTATCATTGTAAAGATAGGAGTCATGCCCCCTTGCCCAATGGCCATGCCCAGGGGACTTCTGTCCCCTGGGCATGGTCATTGGGCATAGTGGCATGTAGGGGGGCACAAATAAGGCCCCCCTATGCCACCAAAACAAAATATAAAAAAAAATAAATTATACTTACCTGAACTTACCTGAATGTCCCTGGGGTGGGTCCCTCCATCCTTGGGGGTCCTCCTGGGGTGGGCAAGGGTGGCAGGGGGGGTCCCTGTGGGCATGGGAGGGCACCTGTGGGCTCATTTTGAGCCCACAGGCCCCTTAACGCCTGCCCTGAGCAGGCGTTAAAAAGTGGCGCAAATGCGCCGTTTTTAGCCACGCCAACTCCCGGGCGTCTCTTTTGCCCGGGAGTATAAATACCACGTAAAGGCCTGGGAGTCATTTTTTAGACGGGAACGCCTCCCTTGCATATCATTAACGCAAGGAAGGGGTTCACGCTAAAAAATGACGCACATTCCGGGAACTTTGGCGCTATTCGCCTCTAACGCCATAGTATAAATATGGCGTTAGTTGGCGTTAGTTTTGCGTCGAAATTGCGTCAAAAAAACGACGCAATTTCGGCGCAAACGGAGTATAAATATGGCCCTTTATTTCTTTGCTCACAGCTTAGAGCCTGTGTCCCCTTTGCTCTAGATGCTTTTATTCGGCTTCGTACTGTTATTTTTCAAATAACCAGTTCTACGGTCTTGTTTTATTTTTAAATCACACTGTTTAGCCTACTTCAGCACTGGAGCTCTCAATAACACATTTTTTGCTCACTCCAGGCTCCAGTCAAGGATACTGTCTGGGACATTGCCGATAGACGTGGTAGGAGTTTAGTCTTTAGCATTCCTGCGTAGGGACATTTTGTGATCACGCTGACATGTTAGTTATAAAAACACTTCCTTGTCCCATTACATGCAAGAGGGAGATTCCGACCAGGGAACCACAACTAGACGCTGACTGCCTAGTTGCAGATGCTGAGCCAGATCACAGGCCTTTACTCAGGTATGAGGGCTGATGTCTCCTAAGGGATCCAGAAAGGCAAGTTAGAAGCTTAACATGCTGTGCTCAAAATAGAACTAGATGAGTGAGAATAGAAACTGTTAAACACCATGATAGCTTTGTTTTTATGTTTCACTCTCCTTGTGACTATTTCAGTCCTACTATGTTGTATGGTTCTGGTTATTGCGGCTCACGCCTTAATATCTAAAATGCAGTCGTTTTATTAGAACATGATATAAAACTTATACTGCCTTTGTCATTTGTATATGAGAACATATTGTAAATGAGAGAGTTGGTTTGGATCTGAGTGACCACGACTTCCCTGAGAAGTTCCAAAGATGTCATGCGCTCGGCTGCCCAATCATCTCTTCCCTGTTGGAGAAATGAGGCACTGCTAGTTAGCTGGAGCAAAACCGGATTTAGGGTAACAGAGGTCCTTCCAAGTGGGTCAGACTCAGTCCCGACACCGTGAACGATCCTGCTGCCTAGAAATCCAGTAGTCTCATTTAGGATAATGAGAGCCCACGTGACATGGCGCCGCCAACGATTGGTCTGGCTCTAATTTTTGGATCCGGTTGACTCACTCGGTCGCATATATATTGACTCCTCGGTTCCATTTGCGAAGACGTCCGTGGGGCTGAGGATTTCCGCCGCCACGGGATAGGTGCATCCTATTACTTAGTGGTCAGTTCTTCAAGCTTGAACTTTGAAAGGAAAACCCAGATATTGGTGTACCTTCTCTGACCTAGTGCTGTTTTTTACAAATGGCGAATCCTAATGTAGTAAACATTGCGCTTAATATGCGACAACCGCTCACAGGACATCTGATAGCACATGGACTGACGGTCCAAGGGGGTCCGGTCACTTTTGTGGTGGACGCCCATGCAGCCTATAGAACAGAACTTTTTTATTCTTGGGTCTTATTTCAGGAGTTGATGGGGGTACAAACACTTTTCACGAATACACTGTTGCGAATGTCCCTGGACAATACAGGGCTTATGCATACTTAGAGATACCTTTATCTTATCAAGAACACCATAATTGGCTTGATGGCGCCCTCCCACACACAGTTGCACAAGTTAGGTTAGGTCCACTGAGTAATGATGGTCCGACTTGGCCTTTATTGGCTACATATACACCATATCCTGCGGTTGCTAATTTAGCAGTGGCTGAAGTTCGTCGTTTATATACAGATTTAGCAGCTACGTACAGAAGACTGGTTCAATTTGTAATGCAGGCTTTAAATACTAATGCAGCGCGTGCTGCTCCTGCACACCCACAGGCGGTGGTTCCGGGTATTAATCCGGCCACTGTGCACTCAGTTATGGGTAAAGTACCGGCTAAGCGTGAGGAGACTCCATTTTGGCTGGCACAAAAAATTAATACGATGGAAGCAGTATTTCCCCATACGGGACCTCAGGATAAACATAGAATATTGACGATGTGTTTGCCGTATGGCATGGTTCCCACTGTGGACCACTGTAATACCTGGGGCACGGTGTTTGCCACGCTCTACACAACGGCACATGGTACTCCGACTTTGGTTAATCTACCGGAAGTGCTTAAACAGATTCAAGATGAATATGGGGCTGCCCCGGCCTTAGATTTGGGGATGCAGCTCATGGGCAATTTTGCCGCAGTTTCGTCTATTATTTTGAGTAATCTCTAAGGAGAGGCAGTGGTGCTGGCCGTGCGTATGCGTCTTCGAGACGTTCTGCAACCTAATCAGGAGCGGGAACTGCCTAGAATAATAGCGGAAACATATTCAAGTATCGGTCGTGATAGCCTTGGGGCTAGACCGCAAAAAACCCAATTACAGGGTAAAAATAATAAAGATAATGCTAAACAACAGCAGCCTGAGGGTGCTAAGAAGCGCTGGGAAAAGAAACAGCAAACGCCTATGAAAGATGGGGGACAGTCTCCGCAACCGGAGACCCCGCAAAATAGGTATAATCTCAGGAATAGGGATAATCTGAAGACACCTGATAGATATCAATATACTGATACACGCCAATCTCGTTCCTTTCAGGACTTCTCGGACAAGAGAAGTGAGAGAGGTGGGCAGTCAGGGCAGAGAACTGAGTACGTGAAACCGAGACAGGAATCACAACGCTCAACTGAGGTTTCTGTTAAACAGGAAGAGAAGCCGCTCCAACAAAAGCAACAATTTAAAAAGAAAAAAAAGGCAGCTTTCTCCGTTAGACATGCCGCTCAAGAAGAGAGTTCTCTTGACGAACAAGACATGGGCATTGGCACTGTTAGACAGCGCGGCAGAGGTCACAATAGTTCGCCGGAGTCTTCTAGAGCATCTGGAGGTGAAAGCAACTGATGACTTCATACAAGTCGAAACGGCAGATATGCGTGTCTCTGATCCCGATAGAGTATATAAAGTGACTTTACAATTAGAAGGGGACATTGACCGCATTGTACACGCCATCTTTTGGGACCATGTGGTAAAATCATATGACATTCTGCTGGCCGAACAAGATTGGCCACCTGACTTTGTTCACGACTGTCCAGTTGGGGAGGAGGTTATTACGCCTTCATTCTCACCGCTTGTTCCGAGAGAACTGGCGGAGTCCTATAGTAAATCATGGGCTCTGGCACAGGCCCCCGCCCTATATAGAAATAATGTGGGGTGGGATAGACAATCACCTTATCATGTAATTCTGATAAAGGGCGAACCTCAGCCGCAGCCTCCTATAAAATTTGAGGCAAGGGCACAATTGGAGTACCAGGGAGTAATCGAACCCTGTGTCTCGCCGATGAATAATCCCTTATTTCCAGTTGCTAAACCGGACCATTCCTATAGGATAGTGGTGGATTACAGACATTTAAATGGACATACACGCACATATGCGATACAGAATTCACATAGAGCAGCGCTTATGAATAATATTGTGCGTAAGAAATACAAAACGACATTAGATATCTCGAATGGATTTTTCTGCCAGAATATAGCGCCCGAAAGTCGGGACTATACCAGTTTTAGTGCGTTTGGCTCTCAGAAAAGTTTTGTTGTTTGCCTCAGGGGTATAAGAATAGCCCAGGACTATTTTCGGCTCGTGTGACTGAAATTCTACACGAGTTGGACCCTGAAGCGTTATCGTATGTTGATGACATATATTTGACAGACGATGAGATTCTGCAACATCTAAGGCGTGTAGCACGCATTGTTGCGGGGTTTGCTGAAATTGGCTATAAGTTTAATTGTAAGAAATCGAAGATTGCCTTCCTCAGCGTCATTTTCCTGGGATATGAGTTGTCGAATGAGGGCAAGAGCTTAGCGCCACATTTTTTGGAGAAATGTGCTCAATTGCAGCCTGCTAATACGGTTTGGAAGCTCCAGTCATTGTTGGGGTTTTTGAATTTTGGCAGAACTCACATTCCTGATTATGCTATGCGTATAAAACCCTTATACGAGTTGATTCGCCCAAATTTTTCGAGTAGGTTTTGGACGATTGAGCATACCCATATACTACAAGATTTGCAAACTGATCTCTTAGCAGTAAAACATTTACACACACCGGACAATAAAATGCATTTAGTCATCAGGGTTATACCTGGGGCTGTTGGGTTTACATATGTCACCTTTAATGAGGGTGAGACAGTCCCGATAGCATACAAGTCCCACTTGTATTCTTTTGCAGAACAACGATTTGCACAGACTGAAAAAATACTCACTGCTGTGCAGATGGCTGTTATTAAAGAAAGACCTCTTGCCCAGGGCCAACGCATCATTGTTGTTTCCCCGGTTCCAGCCTTAGAGGCTGTTACGAAAGCGAGTGTTCCTAATTCAAAAGCTTTACACCCGCGATGGATACAATGGGCTACGTCTTTGACAGCCACTGATGTAGATTACATATTTGACCCTAAACTGCAGACTCAGGAATTTCTTCAATATGAAATGGAGTACCCAGCTCCCACTGGCACGTTGCCTATTGACCAGTACAAAGTGGTCATGTATACCGATGGCTCTGCGCAACCAGCGGTTGGGACTAAACAACAGTATTCTGCTGCATGTGCGGTGGTGAGCGGCACTATGAAGGGGGAAGTGTTCTGCCCCCGACATACTTATACACAAACCTTGGGAGATTGTACGGCACAGCTGGCTGAGCTCAAAGCTCTATTGTTAGCATTGGAACACGCGGATCCAGCGACACTAACCTTGCTGGTCTGTGACTCCTACTACTGTGTTCAGTCTTTCAATGAATATCTACACTACTGGAGGTTAAATGGGTTCAGAGACTCCAAAGGCAACACCATTAAACACAAATTATTGTGGGGGAAGGTTGCAAGTCTGAAAGAAACGCTTCCTAAAGTCCATGTTGTGCATACACTTGGACACCAGCGCGTTGGCATACACGTTGCTGGGAATACTTTGGCTGATGAAGCTGCAAAGTCGGCAGTGGCGGTTGCCACTGTAGCCGCAGTGACTCATTCGAGTTCCAAACCAGACGTAGAGATTTCGGCTGCCATAAAGGCTACGTCTGATGGCACGCCATTTCCTAAAGGATTCCCTTCTAAATAATGTTACTGCCTGGGTAGTATGCTAAATGCTGTTGTTAAAATTCCAGGCGTTGGTGTACGTGAAATGCCCAATAAAGTTGAGAGACCTTGATTAATATCTGCAGCACATGAGGGGGCGGCATCTGCACATGCTGGTGTGGCTGCCACGATTTCGCTCTTACAGGCTCATTACTGGTGGCCTGGTCTCAATAAAGTGGCAAAGCAATATGTCCTTTGTTGTGACGTTTGTCAACAAATTAAAGTTTCTACGGTTAGATGCCCGCAGCAGACGCCCCTTCTCATTTCAAATAAACCTTTACAGTGAGTGTACTTGGATCATTGTGGTCCGCTGACACCAGATAGTGTATACAAATATATATTGGTTGCTGTAGATTCGTGCTCCAGATTTGTGTGGGTCTGGCCACAGCGCTCGGCTGACGCTCGGACTGTTATTAAAGATTTGCGCATCTTTGTCGATACATTTGCAGTTGCGGCTTTTCATTCGGACCAGGGCCCTGCCTTTGCCTCTAAGGCATTCAGGGACACCATGGCTTCATTGGGGGTCCAACTCCAGTTCTCGTCGCCATTTCATCCCGAGGGAAATTCTGTTGTGGAGCGTTTAATTCGTGATTTAAAGCAATCCTTAACGGCCAGAGTTATAGGTATGGGTCGTAGTTGGCTAGCCCACCTGTATGGAGTACAGAGAGCACTTAATAACTTGCCTAGAAGGTCCCTGGGGGGTCGTACTTCATATGAGTGCCTGTTTGGAACACAAATGTATGTTCCTGATCTAGATGGTCTTGGTGTGGAGGCGGCAGATACGCCCTTTGACATAAATGATCGTGTCACTGTTTTGCAGGATTTACAACAGTTCCGTGAAGATAACTCTTCTGCAAGTGCTGCCTCCACAGGAATTAAGGATGAGCCGGTAACGCCTACTGGTTGGATACCCAGGATTGGGGATCTAGTGCGTGAAAAGGTTGCAGTAAAGAAAGAATTTGGTCCTTCTTATCGAGCACCAGTCCCTGTGTTAGGGGTTAGCGCCACAAGAACTGTAATTTTACCTGCGCTGCACGGGGCCAAAGGAAATCGCTTTGTTTCTATTGATAATGTCAAGTTACAACATGTGGCCGATTCTGCACAGCAGACCAAGAGGGACACCCAGTAGTTCCGGAATCCCTCTCACTACTGGGGAAGACGTCCCACTGCAGGTGATTTGCACCGATGCTGTTTCCTCTCCGAGCTTGGGGAGGGTGGAAGCTGATCTTGCGATTGTTCCACAGACGATGATTCATTTGGAATCTTTTGATCAAGTTGCTGTACATTCTACTGTTTCTGAACATGTGGTTTATAGCGTGCCAAGGCGAGAGCCACCTTCTGCTTCTTTGTTCATGGTTGCACCTTTTGCAAGAACTGCCTCTGGCTGTTTCAACGACACTGATGATGCCGTGTCAGACTCCTCGTCCTCTCTATCCTCAACCCGAGGTCCACATAAGCTGATGTCTTGGCTTAGACACACATATTTTGTTCTTCCTTGGAACTATTTGTGGCTTTTTATGACTGTAATGACTCTTTTCTTGTGGTTGGGATTTGTGGTTACTTTTTTTTGGGTAATACATGGTCATTTTCTTCCTGAACGATCTGACATTGAGCACGTGGAGACGGTGTTGAGACCACATTTTTCGTCTCATATGGTTCGAAGAGACTTGTCCAATGTGAACATCTCTGCAATACCGATTCCGAATGGGATTGTGTGGGATAAAGTGATGTTTGATATATATGGTCCCGCTGAATTGATTCAAATACCGTATGTTCTCAAGTTATCAATGAATGATATCGTTATACCAGGCATTGTTTCTGATGATTGGGATGTGAAGACAGTAGATTCTATGCTGACAGAGTTACAATATTATGCTGTCTACGATGATGAAGATGCTTACCTGTTTAGAGATAATCATGGTGACATGTTTTTCTACAATTATTATGGACACCACTTTATACATAAAGCAAGTAGCCCTAAGTCGATATTTTATTATGTGCAATGGGAACATTGCCCGACTCCTCCACAGGGGAGTTCTAAAACGTATTATGATAAATTTGCATATTTTTCTGGGCATGATCAACAGAATGCTAAGTCTTACTATTTTAAAGTTACTCCGTATGCTAATAAGCAAATGTTATTGACTGATACTAAATTACTGTATTCAAATTTGTTTGTATCTAAACTTTCGGTTGAGGGGTAGGAATATTGGTTTAAGACTGTTGATTTAAAAAGTGTCTGGGGAACAAAAAATTGGCAAATGCGAGGCAGGGACACTTTATTTAGGGCCTGTATTATTCCTGTCCAGATGATTTTCCTCAATGACACTGTGCAACAGACTAGCTGTTTGGGCTTAGCAACGATTGGGAATTTGAATTTGCCTGGTATACCTGTCCCTTTCAAATTTAACAATTGGCAACGATATATTAATGCCACGTTTAGTGAGTTTACACACTGGGTCCAGAATGGTACGCTTAACACTTCATTGTTACATCCGGGAGGGTGGTTATTATGGCCCATAGACACTAATGGGTGTCATCAGCGTTTTGTCGCCTCTTCGGGGGGGTTCAGGACTAGTAGGGCGGACCCTCGCTACATATCACCAGAACATGCTGATATCATAACTACATACAGCGTGGGAAAGCTTTGTCAGCAATGGTTAAAATCATCCATGCTGGATGAAGTTAAATCACATCTCACGATGCTATCTAATGATACTGAATTACAAGATTTTTTGTCAGGACCGAAGATGCCACGGAAGAAACGTTTTTTATATGAAGTATATAATGAGATTTGGAAGCTTTCACAACAAGAGGCAGCGGCCCGGTTGAGACAAATTGATCAGGAAAATCTGATACAGGCTTTGTCTGTTGTGGATAATGGGATACATACCCTTTCAGACCGTGTTTACACAATTCACAATATCGTTTCCTCTGCTATAGACATTATTAAATCAGATATGTCTTCTTTATATCATGGGCAGAGTCAGACGCGGTCCATCATGCAGCTGGGTTGGACTCTACAGACCTTGAAGGCAGGTCACGTTCCGTGGCAGCACATTCGTGCCAGGGAAATATTTATTTCCTTTAATTTAACTCATCAACAACAGCTGATGGCTAAAAAGGAAGTGACGTATGTAATGTTAAATATAGAACATTTGGAGAAACTGCCTTTTACGGTTGCTGAGATTCCATCAGCTGAGTGGTTGATTCATGGGGTTATTAATCTGCCTATCTCCACTCTGCAATTTACTTCTTGTTTAAAGCACATTCCGGTGGGTAGATATGAACGGTTGGGAGACAGTTACATACACGAGGTGTGGGAGCTTCCCTTTCGATACAGATGTATTAATGGTTTTAGGGAGGTTTTTCTTAGCGGTAGCGAATGCGAAACTTCTGTCAGCCATTCCATGGTTTGTAAACAGCTGTCCTTGCACGGGGCGTGTAATGTCTCGATTGCTAACTTAGCTTGTTATCTGAAGGGAGTTCCAGTCCCAGTAATTAAAAACACTTTCCAGGTGCTTTCAAACTGCAGTTATATCATTCTTAACAGTGAACCCTGTTGTGGCCTGCGTGCCAGAATAGTTTACGTAGTCATTGTCACCAAGGCCGTTACGTGCTGCAGGAATGTGTTGTTTCCCCCCACTCAAATTAGGGAGGTAGCGGACATCTGGCCTCATATTGCTACTTCCAAGGTAAATTTCGACAAGTTGAGTCGACTAAAGGCTCTATTGTTTCAAAAGCATGTGGCCCTTACATCTGCTAGCGAGACCTACGCACTTCAGGTGGCAAGGTCATCGGCGGAAATACAGTCCCTTTTGAATACTAACTTTCTGAGTCACTTTGGTGAACTCGTGGGGCGTATATTTAATGCGTCCAGCACTGCTGGAATTGCACATTTTTTTAAAGCTGTTGGTGTTGGTTTTCTTTACACCTTCTCTTCTATATTTGGTTTAATACCTTCGGCTATTCACTCTATTTTCGGAAGCATTTTTGGGGGTTTCCCGATTACTTTGGCTTTATTGGCTGGGGTTTTGCTGTTGCTGCTGTTCTTCCGCAATAACTGTCCCGCTGCAACAAGATCCCATGTTGACACTCCCGTCAGCGCAGCTGTGCCGTGAACGCATGATGCAGCATTTTGGAGTGACACTCCTGGGACAATTGGAGTGTGACTGGTCTCTGACATTCGGCCGGTTTTGGATTGTGTGCAACCCGTGTTTCGGTGCTCGTTTGAACATGCACTGGCTCTCTGTCTCTCACTGCAGCGCCCTCCAGTGGTTGATGCTGATCTGTTGATGTTCCCGATTAGGGCTCATTCCCAGGCTTGTACACTACGGTTGCGTTTGCTTTGTGAGGCAGTTTATGAGATTCCCTTCCTGGAGGAAGATGGTGTTGTCTGATTCATAGACACTGCACGGGGTGCCACCCTAAGTGGTTTTGGGGCTTTGGAACACACCTGCTCCATGGTACTTTTTGGTATGGATCTTCCGATATTGACATATATCGAAGTGGAGGAACTCCTGCTTTCTATTGCTTCTATCTGACAATTGGATTTTTTTTTTTTGGGAAGAAATTGACATTTTATTGATTTTGGCTGTGTAGTCACATGCTTTCCAAATTTATGACTTTGTCTTGCTTTATTGTCCTCTGACCTTGTCGAAATATATATATCTTTTGATGTATTTTATATCTGGGGCGTGCTTTTCTTTTATTAGAACCACTTACTACCGACAAGGGGAGGGTGTAGTGTGGTCAGTTTTACGTATCCTTTTGTGCATTAGCTTCAGGCTTTAGGCCTATGTGCATTTTGCCCTGGATGTATTTTATTTCTTTGCTCACAGCTTAGAGCCTGTGTGCCCTTTGCTCTAGATGCTTTTATTCGGCTTCATACTGTTATTTTTCAAATAACCAGTTCTACGGTCTTGTTTTATTATTTATATCACACTGTTTAGCCTACTTCAGCACTGGAGGTCTCAATAACACATTTTTTGCTCACTCCAGGCTCCAGTCAAGGATACTGTCTGGGACATTGTCAATAGACGTGGTAGGAGTTTAGTCTTTAGCATTCCTGCGTAGGGACATTTTGTGATCACGCTGACATGTTAGTTATAAAAACACTTCCTTGTCCCATTACATGCAAGAGGGAGATTCCGACCAGGGAACCACAACTAGACGCTGACTGCCTAGTTGCAGATGCTGAACCAGATCACAGGCCTTCACTCAGGTATGAGGGCTGATGTCTCCTAAGGGATCCAGAAAGGCAAGTTAGAAGCTTAACATGCTGTGCTCAAAATAGAACTAGATGAGGGAGAATAGAAACTGTTAAACACCATGATAGCTTTGTTTTTATGTTTCACTCTCCTCGTGACTATTTCAATCCTACTATGTTGTATGGTTCTGGTTATTGCGGCTCACGCCTTAATATCTAAAATGCAGTCATTTTATTAAAACATGATATAAAACTTATGCTGCCTTTGTCATTTGTATATGAGATCATATTGTAAATGAGAGAGTTGGTTTGGATCTGAGTGACCACGACTTCCCTGAGAAGTTCCAAAGATGTCATGCGCTCGGCTGCCCAATCATCTCTCCCCTGTTGGAGAAATGAGGCACTGCTCGTTAGCCGGAGCAAAACCGGATTTAGGGTAACAGAGGTCCTTCCAAGTGGGTCAGACTCAGTCCCCCACACCGGGATCGATCCTGCTGCCTAGAAATCCAGTAGTCTCATTTAGGATAATGAGAGCCCACGCGACAAAGCATCACAACTTATCAATACTACTATGCAGCGGCCCAACTCCAATGGCCTAGGAGATGGCTTTCAAATCATAATACAATTGAGATGGGGATCCAGGGAATCAATGCGTTGCCCGACCAGATATTGCAATGGCTGCTGTGACCCAACTTGGAAATGCCAGGAATCCAAGAACTGGGGGACACTCTGGCGAGGCTGGCTAAGTCATGGTGGACCAAGTAGGTAACTGTTAAATGAAATTTTCCCCATACTCACCGACACTCCCCCTATGGGTACTCCCGGAGTGCAAGGATCTGCAGACGCGCCCCAATACAAAAGCATGGACCGATGCTGAACTGACGACCTGGGGAGACCTATGCACTAATAAGATTTTTAGCTCATTTGACAGTCTTTTAGACTATATGGGATCACAGAGGGCTCATTCCTCATTTATGCCACAATCTCCAGAATTTTACAAAACATGATGAAAGGCACATGACAAACCAGAGACCTCACTGGTGCTCCAGGTACTCCTTTACATACGGGATCCCCTGCAAGGCCATCATGCAATTGTACAACACTTTACGCTCCGAGAGAGAATCCCCTTGCACTAACTCTGAGCCTACTGGGAAATGTCACTTACTACACAACTGACGGATAAACAATTGTCACTATTTCTGAGAGCACCAAAAATAATTTCAACAAATGCCAGAATTAAATACACACAATTAAATTACTTACATCACACATACCTGACACCCAAAAGAGTAGCACTCATGTAGCCAGGAGCTACTGAAGTTTGCCCACGCTGCCATGCCTCCGCAGCCAAGTTTTTACACCTGGTATGAGAATGTCCGATACTCACCCCCTCCTGAGAGGAAAGCACAGGTTTCCTCACAGATGCCCTTGGCACCGCTCTTGGGAAAGGACAGCGCTCACTGACTACTAGGCATTACTACACAAACCGTGGCACATAAACAAACGATTGAATTTGTAGACCTCACACTGGTACTAGCTAAGCAAAGGATAGCCATGTCCTGGACATCCACTACCTCTCCCTTGATAAGGCTGTGGCTCTCCTTTTTACGATTAGCATTATTGGTAGAGCAACAAACACTGGGGGACCTCAGACCTAGCCAAACCACATCAACCACAACACCAGACTGGCAAACATACCTTGACAGAATCCAAATCCGATGAGTGGCCACCATTGGCCTCCCGAACTCACCCTAAGGTTAATAATTTCCCTCTCTATACCCTCAATGAACATGGAGAAAGCCATTCACAGGAGGCAGTACCTGCAAGCACAGGGACCACTCAAGAGTCGCCCTACATCCCACCGCCCCTTTCCTGTGAATTACCATCAGCGCCGAAACACGTCTCCTCTTATACCCATAACTACATTGTTTACTATCCACACATCTTCACCTACTGCCTTCATAGGTGAACAATTCCACACCTGCTTTAATGTTATGTTTCTAGTCTACTTTAATGGGGTATGGCAACACAGGAATCACAATGTGTATTGACAAGAATATTCCTGTTTTCGCTTAACCATGTATACTGTTTTATAATCAGAAACCACCCTCTTAGGCGCTGATACGTTGAATTCTACCGACAATGTAATGACAATACCTGACAAGCAATGGGTACTGTATTTTTATTACATCATGAGTATTGTGTCCGCATTCTCTGTGACCCTAAACAACCAATAAAGAAATATTCGTTATAAAAAAGAGATTGCCAGAACTTTCTGAAAATGCATTTGTCAACATTATGGATGATATGGTCCCTGAGTACTGTAAAGACTAGCTGATGTTGTATGTTCGGTGGATAATCAGGTTGAATCAGGCACAGCCCCTGTGCATCAGGAGCAATGCCATGACCTCATCCCTGCCGACTGGGTCTTGGTAAAGAAACACGTAGGAAAGATGTGTTTTGAGCCTCTTTGGTGCAGGCCAAGCCATTATGGTCACAATGACTTCTGTAAATTGTGGAGGTCTCCCCAACTGGATTCAAGCTTCCCATACTAGCAGAGTTCAATGTCCCACTGATGCAACAGCACCTGTTCCAGAACTGCTGGTGGTGACAGAGAGACTAAAGGAGCAGGTTAGTCAAACATTCGGGGATTAAACAGAGCCTGAAACAGCACATGATCGGTCTGAGTGAGATCTTGAGCAAGCCATAGTTGAAGCTGAAGCAGCTGAATCCCGTCCTATGGTTGTGAATGAATCAAACTCAGTTTAAGAACCTAGTGCTGTATGAAAGCAAGATGAAACTGGAGATTGATGGCTCCACAGGCAAGAAAGAGAGAAATTGAATTTGAGTTTAAAGAATGTGTGCCACAAACAATTCAGGAGGATAATGAGAACTCTGATCTAAGTGAAAGTGTGAGTGGCACTGAGGAGATCAAAGAGAATGAGAGTTTCCTGTCGGAGATACTCTTCAGTTAAATGGACATATTTTGCTGCAAATTGCAGAGAGTTTTAGGAGTTTTAGGATAACACTGCCGTTCCAACTGAACCTCCTTGAACTGAGTGTTAATTCTGAATTCTATTTTGAGGTTCCTGTGCTGTTGGATAGACTGAGACATCTGACTGTGGATGTGATTATCAGTGACTTTGAACTGTGCATATATTTGAGACTTTACATTAGCTTTGAAAAAGAATAGCTATGCCTGAGTACAAGAAGAAAAAGAGGGTTGCTCTTAGAAGGACACAGAGTAGTGCTAGGGAAGTCTCACAAAGGATTTGTAAAAATATCAGTTATTCATCGTATGGACATTGTTTTGCTGCTTCGCATAGGTGGAACTGACTAGGAATACTCTATTGATGTTGCATTCCACCCTAAAGATCATATTTCAGAGAAATCATGGTGAAAATCAAAAAAGTAGACATAGGTACATAATACGTGCAGTGTTGCTTATTTCTCCATAGTATTAGTAGTACTGTTAATAAGAGCATTTTATCCTACACCTGCTGTATGAATAGAATTACCCTTTAGTGTTCCCCCGCCAACACTGAGTCCTAGAGATAGTAACCTTTATAGGCTAGATTAAAAGGTTTTATATAGATGATTCTTGAGAAGATTATTCTGCAAATATATATTTAGAATGCTTTGTGAGCACATGAGCACTATGGATGCGAGGGACTGCTATGTGTGTACGCAATTGCCTGCCTTCTTTTCCGAGGGCATTTCTTACCATTATATTCCTTTGACTTATGGAATTTTGTGTAGTCTTTTGTTGAGCCTATTTTATAACAAGAAAAGTTTCCAGTATTATTTTCTGAAGCACATGTAGTACTTCCAGAAGTTCCTTTGTTTAAACATTAGAACAAGAATCCTTATCTTTAGGGAGCAGACATAACAGGGAAATAGTTAGTATCATTGAAGTCTTTAGGCATGGTGTTGGACCTGGCTTTTTGACAGGGTCATCCCCAAACTTTTTGCCTTCCTCCTTTTCTTTTTCTGACCTCAGTTTTGCTGGTTTTTAGACTCTGCGCACTTTACCACTGCTAACCAGTGCTAAAGTACATATGCTCTCTCCCTTAAAACATGGTAACCTTGAATCATACCTGATTGGACTATTGATTTACTTATAAGTCCCTAGTAAGGTGCACCCTGTGTGCATAGGGCTGGTAGATTAAATGCTACTAGTGGGCCTGCAGCACTGGTTGTGCCACCCACTTAAGTAGCCCCTTTTCCTTGTCTCAGGCCTGCCATTGCAAGACCTGTGTGTGCAGTTTCACTGTCACCTCGACTTGGCATTTTAAAGTACTTGCCAAGCCTAAACCTCCCCTTTCTCCACATATAAGTCACCTCTAATGTGTGCCCTAGGTAACCCCTAGAGCACAGTGCTGTGTGGGTGAAAGACAGGACATGTACCTGTGAAGTTTACATGTCCTGGTAGTGTAAAACGCCTAAATTCGTTTTGCACTACTGTAAGGCCTGCTCCCTTCATAGGCTAACATTGGGGCTGCCCTCATACACTGTTGAAGTGGCAGCTGCTGATCTGAAAGGAGCAGGAAGGTCATATTTAGTATGTCCAGAATGGTAATACAAAATCCTGCTGACTGGTGAAGTCGGATTTAATATTACTATTCTAGAAATGCCACTTTTAGAAAGTGAGCATTTCTTTGCACTTAAATCTTTCTGTGCCTTACAATCCACGTCTGGCTGGGCTTGGTTGACAGCTCCTTGTGCACTCACTCAGACACACCCCAAACACAGGGTACTCAGCCTCACTTGCATACATCTGCATTTTGAATGGGTCTTCCTGGGCTGGGAGGGTGGAGGGCCTGCTCTCACACAAAGGACTGCCACGCCCCCTACTGGGACCCTGGCAGACAGGATTGAACTGAAAGGGGACCTGGTGCACTTCTTAGCCACTCTTTGAAGTCTCCCCCACTTCAAAGGCACATTTGGGTATAAAACAGGGCCTCTGCCCTACCTCAGCAGACACTTGCTGGAGAAGAAACCTGAACCAGAAACTACATCCTGCCAAGAAGAACCACCTGGCTGCTCAAAGGACTCACCTGTCTGCTTTCTACAAAGGACTGCTGCCTTGCTGTTGGCCTGCTGCCTTGCTGAACTCTTGTCTGGCTGTGAAAGTGCTCTCCAAGGGCTTGGATAGAGCTTGCCTCCTGTTCCCTGAAGTCTCAGGACCAAAAAGACTTCCCTTTTTCACATGGACGCTCCGTGCACCGAAAATTTCGATGCACAGCTTGTTCCGCGGTGAGAAAAACGTCGCACACCGACGCTGAGCAACGCGACGCTCGAGGGACGACTGGAAATCCGACGCACGGCTTCGCAAGGACAACGCCGCCCGACCTCTAGAGGAGAAATCGACGCGACGCCTGCCGTGAGATCGTAATTTCAAGGAGCAGCACCGCAGAACGACGCGCAGCCGGAAAACAAGCAGGAAAATCCACGCACAGACCCGGGACATCTGGTAATCCCCGCGATCCACAGAAAGAGACTGTCCGCGCGCCGGAAAACGACACACAACTTCCCCGCGTGGAAAATAATGACGCAAGTCGATGTGTGCTGGGGAGAAATCGACGCACACACTCTTTTTCCACGCACCTCTCCTTTTGTGGCCCTCTGAGATTTTTCCACTCTAAACCAGGTACTTGTGCTTGAAAGAGACTTTGTTTATATTCTTAAGACTTAAGACACTTTGGGCCTGATTCTAACTTTGGAGGACGGTGTTAAACCGTCCCAAAAGTGGCGGATATACCACCTACCGTATTACGAGTCCATTATATCCTATGGAACTCGTAATACGGTAGGTGGTATATCCGCCACTTTTGGGACGGTTTAACACCGTCCTCCAAAGTTAGAATCAGGCCCTTTATATCACTTTTCAGTGATATCTCTACAATTTCCCATTGCAACTTTATTCTTTTTTGACCTACAATTATCCTGATAAATATTATATATTTTTCTAAACACTGTGTGGTGTATTTTTGTGGTGCTATATGGTGGTATTGTATGATTTATTGCACAAATACTTTACACATTGCCTTCTAAATTAAGCCTGACTGCTCGTGCCAAGCTACCAGAGGGTGGGCACAGGATAATCTTGGATTGTGTGTGACTTACCCTGACTAGAGTGAGGGCTTTTGCTTGGACAGGGGGTAACCTGACTGCCAACCAAAAACCCCATTTCTAACACATGGCATATGCACACAGATATAATTTGACCTGTTTAATGACAGATGTAGAAAGAAAATCCTAACTCTAGTGAGAAGGGATTTAGAATCTGAAATTGAAGGGGATATAGATCTGAAAGCACAACACAGATGGAATAGAGAGGAGATTGAACATCAAGTGAAAGGAAACCTACCAGCTTTAACTTCAGATTGGCAACACAAATGGATGTTGTGCACACATTGACCAGAGTTTTCTAGACCCATTGTTTATAGGGAAGAGTAATTGTGAGTATTTTTTTATGTAAGAGGAAAGAGTGAGTTCTCTATAGATTGGAAGGATCCTGTGATTCAAGGAGTATATTTTATTTGTGGACAATATGCTTCTTTAAGGTTGCCCAAGGAATGGCGTGGGACATGCTTTCTTGGCATATTGTTCCCAAAGATTTATCATGTGGAGCATTTTGAGAATCCTGTGTAGGATACAAAACCTAGAACTAGAAGTGGCACTAGTGCTGCAGTGGCAGTGGGAAACATATTTGGTACATTGATTACAAACTTAGGGGTGATTTTGAATGACCTGAAGTTTTGAAAGTTGCCTACTATTGTAGATAAGCTAGCCTAGCACAGTGAATTCCTTATTAGTTGTAAACACAGCAATGGTAGCGATAAGATCTATGGTTTTGCAGAATAGACTTGTGTTAGACATTTTACTTGCAAAAGAGGGCAGAGTCTGTCACATGTTGAAAGTTCAGCAATGCTGTACTTACATCCCAGACAAAGCTAAGGACTTGGGAAAGTGTATTCAGAACATTTCTGGATTGACAAAAACTTGAAGGAATTAGAAGTGACAGATGCATGGGAAGCAATTGGAGATGGATTTTGTGCTGTAGGCAGATGATTTGGAAACTTTGGATGCAGAGTTGTAGGTTTTGTTTTGAAGCCATTGCTGGTATGTGCAATAGTTCTGATGGTGGGATTCAAACATTTTCAGAGAATAAAGGTTGAAAAGGCAAAGTAGAGAAAGAGTACTGATGTTTGCTGTAAGACAGTCAGTGTAAATATTATGATAATATGTAGCGCCTGGAGGAATCTAGATGAAAGTGGATGAAAACGACAACGTTTTAGTCAGTTTTAATTTGAGGAAGGAGTATGTTTGTGATGATTTAATACGTCACCAGAGTGGGGGTTAATCAAGCAAAACATGGCTGTGCCATTATGGGTTCCAGATGTACATGAAAATGTAATTAACCACATATTTAACATGTGTTCTAATGTATTCCTGTTGATGTGGTACATCAAAAAGTCAGATTTCTGAGGTGTACTTACAAGCAGAAACGTATAAAAGTTATATGCATGCTTCTGCTATGAAATCTATTGACTAAAAGGCAATACATCTATGCATTTATATTCAATATATTGAGATTATAGTATCATAGTTAAATGTTATATCATTACAGTTATTCATCATTCATTGTACTTATGAAGAGAATTATGCATAAATAAATTGACTTGAGAAGGCATGAAATATTTTTCTATGTTTAACCTTCAATGTGGAATTTTGCTCGTGTTGCATTGTCTTTATTTGCAGGTGCATCTGCACAAGTCTACAATTAATGAGCCTGTTGTGAGTTTTGAGATAAAGGGGTATGATAGGGTATGTTGGCAAGGATGAGAAGCGCTAACTAGAGAATGTGAAGAAGAACTCCACTCCGAGCTCCTGGATCCTGAGGTACCCATGGTGGCCCTGATGTTCGTTCATGAGATGAAAGTCTAATGGGAGTTGCACATTCTAAACTCGAAACCTGCTGGTGATGATGATGTGAACTCTCAAACGTTCGGCAAGGTCTAACGTGGTGTTTAGTTAGTTAGGTGAGACAGACCCTTTGTACACTTTGACTAGAGCAGATCCCTAGAGACTTGAAGGGATACAGGTCTCTCTACTTTACTTTGGCTGAAGTGGCTTTATGCTACCCACATCTCCCTCTCTTACAGAACTCTTACTGAGGGTTTCTGTTATATTGACACTCTTGATTATATTTCTATCCCTGGCACTCCTGAAGAAATCTTTATATTTTCCTTAGTTTAAATAGAATAGGTAGAATTAATTAGCTTTCAAATGGTTAGACAGGAAGATCACAATTTGGATTCTGAACATCAAGTGTTATTTATTTTGTATTGCTGTGACTGAATCATTGGTATGCCTTATGCTGATATGATTTAATCTGATCAAATCCTGTAGTTCGCCTTTAGTGATTCTGTACTTATCTTTTACATAAGTCTGGCTTGAAATTTGTAATAAAACTTTTGAACTAGACTTCCACCTCTGGGATTCTATGTGTGACCAAATGAGTTACACTATTTAATGATTGAAAGTGTTGATGTGTTCCTTCTTAACCCTTGGAGTGCGTACAAAGATTTATTGGAACCAGAGAAACTAGAAGATGGGCCTGGTGCGTTTTCACTACCTAACTAGCTGGTAGCATGTGTTATAACTGGGTCTACCAGTTTTCCATGGTTACTGACTTTTACAGATAAATAAAGACAGAAAACAATGTGTTTCCTGTCTATATTTATTTTTAAAAGTGCAAAAATATAGAAATGTGTGCTTCTTTTGAGTGACTCCTTGTGTGTCTTTCATGAATTGTAGGCCAACAGTTGAGCAGATAGACATTCTGGAGAATTCCTTTTAATGCAGGCATATGTTGCAAATATTTGTATGAAATGCTAATATTTACCTGTGGGTGTAGTCTTTTGCTACATTTGGCTGCTTAATTAGAAAAAACATGACAGGTAGCAAAGTATGAGTGCATGTTTATCAGTTAAATAAATGCAAAAATATACCATTTTACTTCTCCATTTACTCTCAAATCACACAATATTGATGGAAAAATACCAATAAGATGTTGAAAAAATAAATATGGATAAATACAGATGGAAATGTTTAAAAAAATAAATACCATAAAACTGGGAGTCTGAGTTATAATTAAATGGCTGATTAGCTAGTTTACAAAATAAATAAATTGAAGTAACAGTTTTTACTGCACTTTTGCTTTGTCACATATGTACTGTTACTTATAGGCTACAATTGTAATCATCCAGCTTCTAAAAAAGCCAATTGAGGGACCAAGTAGTGATGGGGTGAGAGATAATTAAGCAGGATAGTAAAAGGTGTTGGGGAGAAGGAAGACATTCTCAGGAGCAGGGTAGGGTTGTTTCAGAGGGACATATAATGAGGCATCTGGCTTGTACTCTCTTTTTGAGGCCTGGACTTTGAGATAGCTTTATCTGGTATGTCAGACTATTGGTTTTACAAAACATTTCATACACAACATAGGTACGAAGGTTTTTTAGTCAGCAGGCGACATCTGTTGGTCAGTTGAACCTCATTCACATTTTGCTTCTGCGTACCATAGCATATAGCATGGGGCAGTGAATTAGTGCACTTTTCCCATTGACTCCGTTCATTCAGTGACTGCACAGTTTCTGAACATTGATCCACTTAAAATAGTTCCTTTCGCTTCAGTGACAAACAGCCTGATTTAGATCTCAGTGGATGTAATACTCACTCTCAAACGTGACGGATATCCTGTCCACTGTATTATGATCCCCATAAGATATCATGGAAATGTAATGCGGCGGACGGGATATCGGTCACAGGTGTGACGGAGTATTCTCCTCTGCCAGAATCTAAATCAGGCCCAAATTTCTTTAAAAGTGTGTTTTTTAACTTTTATTATTTATGCTTTCTTAAAAATACTGCCCTTTATTTAGCCTCCACCGAAGGTGTGTAGTTACATAGGGATTGAGGGCCTGATTAAGAACTTGGTGGAGGGGATTACTCTCACAAACATGACGATATCTCACCCCTCGTGTTACAAATTCCATATCGTATGGAACTTGTAATACGGCAGAAGGGATATCTGCCACGTTTGTGACAGAGTAATCTCCTCCACCAAAGTCGTATCCGGGCCCTGAGTCCCTGTCCCCTTTTTACAAAAGCTGTTATAATGTGTTTAATGGACATTATGACAACATTGTTGTATTCAATGTGATTGCTTGGTTGGGTGAGTATTTCTTCTGTTCTCCTTCACAAAACCAATAGTAAAATCCATTGCACAAAAAATATCACTATTAAGAGAGCCACATTAGTTAGCATTTTATTTCAATTTTGCATTTTTATTGCAAGATCATGATAGCCACACAAAGATGGTGGACTTTTTTCATTTTTTTTGTGGGGACATGCTTGCAATAAAAATTTAGAAAAGAATTACGCCAGTATGCTAAGGCCAGACCCATTGGTTTTGCCAATGAGGGTTGTACAGTAGGGACCATTCAGGAAATGTTACCTCAAAAGATGATCTGCCCTTTCAGAAGTAAATGTAAGCAGGGACCTGGATAAAAGTAGCCTTTTGTCTACCTAGTATCAGGTTGGCATCAAAACTGGTTGGGGGGGTCACTCATAGAACCATTTGTGAGTGACCATGAAGGAAGGGACTCCTCATTGCACATGGCACACCTTTCGGTAGGCGCACAGGCTCTATACAATGGAAGAAACGTTTCTACATCTTGAATTTTGGGGGTAAGGTACACTGTGAGATTGTTTGCTGTAGGGCAAACCATAACTGCTGCAGAAGTAGGTTGGGTTGCCTCTGGAAACCTTTACCCACTTGTTCGAGAAGAGCCAGGAGTCGTGCAACCACTAGCTGGTGTTAGACATAAATGTGGAACCCCAAGTCACCATCCACAGAACACTTCCTGGACCTGTGGGAAATCAGAACCTGCTGTCAGTGACCCAAGAGGAGCCCTAAAGAACTAGACCTACTCCGCTGTGTACCCAGGACAAAGAAATGGACTCAGTGGCCTGACCTGCTGTTTTGCTACAGGGACACAACAAGCTGCCTTTTCCCTAAAGTGCCCAGCTGACCAGTGGCAACAGAAACTGGACTGGACTTTGCTCTTGGCCTCTGCCTGACCGCCTGAAAATCTCCAAATGACTTTCCCTGAGGTTCTGGGAACTGTAGAAGTGTATTATGTGGTTGTTTGGCCACCAGAAGGACATTTGGAAACTTTTGAAACTTTTCCTCCAGATTTTCAGAGCTTCAGCGGGACCCACCCAGAAAAGCATCTTACAAGCAACTCTACAGCTTCGGATGGAATTTCAGCTTCATCCCTTAAGGAGACTTCCGCACATCTGGCAAAAAATGAGACAGTCCCATTTTTTGTTGGGAAACTTTCAGCGAGAAATCTCCAAAGTTCCAGGGAGCCTGCAAGAACAACCTGCATCATCTATCTGGTCTTTTGTTCCACGGCCACAGCTACAATTTCAGCAACATCCCAAGTGGGGAGTATTTGTTTCCCAAAAAATGACACAGTCGCGTTCTGTATTAAACTTAGAAGAAACGTCAATGTCTTTATTAGACCTGGCATCCTTGGCTTGGTTTTCCCTGACTTTTTGCATTCTGACCGCTTGTTTTTCTTTCTTCATTGTGGTTGGTTTTACGATTCTGTGCACTTTACCACTGCTAACCAGTTCTAAAGTGTAGGTTCTCTGTACTCTAAACACAGTGGCATTGGCTTATCCACAATTGGCATTTTTAATTTACTTGTACATCCCTAGGAAGGTGCACTATATGTGCCCCGGCCTGTAAATTAAATGTTACTAGTAGGCCTGCAGCACTGATTATGCCACCCACTTCAGTAGCATTCTAGACATGGCTCAAGCTTGCACCTGCAGAGCCTGTGTGTAGTTCTAAACTGCCATTTGGACCTGGCAAGTGCACCACTTGCTAAGCCCAAACTGTCCTTTTTAGTACATTTGTCACTCCAAAGGCTACCTCCAAGGGCAAGGTGCAGTATATTAAAAAAGTTGGACATGTACTCTTAAGGTTAACATGTCCTGGTAGTGAAAAACGATGACATTTGTTTTTCACTGCCTCAAGGCCTATCTTTCCCATTGGTTAACATTGGGGTTACCTTGAAGCAGCCTTTAAGTGTGTCTTCAATTTGGAAGAAGATAGAAATTTGGAGTTTGGGGTCACTGGAAATGAAATGTAAAATCACAATTTATGGTGAAAATTGGATTTTAAATTGTAAGTCTGAAAATGCCACTTGTGGAAAGTAACTATATATGTCACTATTAATAGTGCTATTATCAATGTACAGCAATGAGTCAAAAAATTCAGTTCTGGATGGAGTCACATTTCATAGTCAATTTTACATTTGAAGTATGTAACATAGTCAAATAGCTCAATGTTTGTGCCTTTACAGATGACCAAGATGTCATCTATAAATCTTGCCCAGAAGATATTATTCATCCAGATTTTAACACCTGTGCCCCAGGCATGCTGCCACTCGTATAGACCCAAGAACAGGTTCATGTATGAGGGTGCAAACCTGGAACCCATTGGCATATATGAGAGAAATGCTCAAGACTGGACAGGGTAGCAATAGTCATCTATCGAAGGCGAGTAAACAATGAGAGGAATATTAAAATCAATGATAAACATGGCTTACGATTTGCACGCAAGAAGCACAGTACACCCGCTTGAGTGTGCGAAGCACTACTGGATTGGGTAAAGAGGATCTCCCATAAAGCACTGTGCTGTATTTGTTTATTGTGTTCCAAAGGGGCACATGGTGTAAAAGTGCTGACCAAGAGTATATCAGGCAACTGGGACAATAATGTTAGCCCTTTGGGCATATTTCTACCAGCATAATGTATAAGTTAGATAAAAGCTTGAAAGATGTCTTTAGGATGATGTGGAAATTATGTCATTTAGTCCCTTTTTAAATATTTGAGTGTCCTCAAGACCATCATCTATTGAGCATGTTAGTGGTGATAATTCTTTTTTTTGTCCATGATATGCAGTTGTGCCATGCTATTTTTTTAGAATCTACACATATTTGATCTAGGTTGAGTCACCTGTTTATATTAAGGGGTGAATCCTCATTTATCGATGTGACAAGGGGATCCTCACCAAGAAATTCTTCCTAAATGTATTTGGTATGATATATAACTAGATGACGGAGTGCTGGATCAAATTGTTGTTGAGCTTGATGGGAATTTTCCAGAAAGACTGGTGAACTGGCCAACCTCCTAGATCCTTATGCACCCAAGAAGTTATTTCAAAACTGAATTGGTGATTGTGATAGGAGCAAATGTAACGGGGCCTCGGCCAGTTTATTTGTAAGACATTCATAGTACATTTTCCAGTGGGCTCTGCATGATTCCTGTAGCCGTCCTGCCCTCCAGCACTGTCAGCCTAAACTTTGGATTTACCCTGGTCTTCTTGACGCAAAAGCGGTGCAAAGTTACAATTATATTTTGTACGTTTGCGACGCTTTTGTGTCAACAAATATCGTAAATGTGGGGCAAAAAAAGTATAAATATGGGCCTTAGTGATTTTAGGTGCTATTTTTACTTAAAACTTTAAAAATTCATGTCTCCTGCCCCCATTTTGGATTTTTGTGTAATGTGTAGTATTTTTTAAATTTGGTTTGGGATTTTTATTGTTTGATGTTCTGACTTTATTACTGTTGTAGTAATCCATAATATTTTTTCCGAAAGTGAGCCCTTAATTTTCTGAGGTCTGTTAAATTGGGTAATAGTTGCATATTTTATGTCCATCGTTTAGTAAGTGTATCCTACAGAAGAAGGTTGCTAGCAGAATTGTAATGTCGTAGCCCTCTGCAATACATAGGAAAAAATAAGAAATGCGTATTAACAAAGGATTCACCTTATTATTAAAAACAAGTACAGGCAAGCACAGTGTTTGGCAATTTTGGAGGTGATCCTATTTGTAGTAAGCCCAGTCATCGGCGATGTAATCGTTCACACAAAGATTCAACTACATTGCAAAATGTGTAGAATGAAATATTTTAATAGGTGTTATTTAGGTGTTCGACATTTTAAATTGTAAAATGCAATAAGTCCACACATTTTGAACGTATATTTTAATCATCACTGACAGAAGCATAGGTTACTCTCATTTAGACCGCATTTTATTTTTAGAGTAGTTTTATGAACTTGAGTTACATTCTATATTCTGAATAGATTTTAATAAGCGCTGATAAAATCTGTGTATATGTAAATTGTACCACGAACGTTTGTTGAGCTTTTCGTTGATCAACAAATTCTACCACGCTTATAGGCCTGGCGTATAATGAAATGTTCATTTTTATTTGAATCTAGCTATAGGACGCTGTTGGTGTCTTCTGTTTTATTGTCGCCATTTCTGCATTAAGTCCCCCCTACATATCTATGAGGTGCAGTTTCAGACTATTCCAGCAGAGGGCGTCTGTGTATTTCAGTTGAGCTACGATGACACTTAAAATGAAAATAATTTTTGCAAGGAACATCTTGATTTCCAAGAGACCAAATCACAAATATTTAGCTATGAGTAAACGTGATTCACTTTTGTATCAATCTTGACTTACCTCAGATTAAAGGCAATAGTACTCTTGACTGACTTACAGGAATACAGGAGTAGTAGAAGAACTCGTTAAAGCAAAATATTTGTAAGTCAGGGATGTAATTTTTATAACGGCTAAAAAGTGTTTACAGACTGTTGCGTCGGAAGTTAGGCCGCTCCACAACGCTGGTATAAGAAAGCACACATTGTAATCATGGGCGGACACCGTTCCTTAGTTACTGGACAGCGGCAACATTCCGGGGTCCCTTTTATTTACTCCGGTTAACTCACCGGCTCAACCATTGTTCCACACTACAGTAGGGGAGATTAACGCCATTTCCCTACGTTAGTGAGCGTCATGGGCGGAACCATGACCAAAACATAACATTCTTCCTTTACCCACAACAGAAAATATAAACACATAACATCGTAACACATCTCAAAACGACTCATGAAGATAACACAGTGTTAATTCAGAGCTTTACATACAGAATACATAATTTGCATGATCAGTCTACCACAAACCCTTTTAATCTTATAGAACGCGATGGGTGTGGCTGTAAACTATAACGATCCAGCCCCTGCCTTACTGTGGGTGAGCCAACTGGTGCCAATCCAGGTACCTCAGGCTCTGAGAATGGGTGACGTTCAGAGTTCTGCACATCTGGGCTCCCCGGTATACCAAAGGATAAAGAGCTGTCAGCCTACAACCCTTGACTCTGAGATGTGGATTCACCTTCATCATGACCTACAATGCTCCCATTGTCTGAACCAGCTGATGACACCTCTCTAATCCTTGTCACATCACAGTCCAGCATACGCACCACTTTGAAAAATGAAATGTTTCTTGTGACCGTCTCCTGGTCTCTTCTGGGAGTGATCATGGTGCCTTTTATTTCACTCACCACCCACTGATCTTTCTCGAAAGGTAGCACAAATTTGCTTCCTCCTCTCCTGCTTCTTACAAGAACCAGATCCCCTATGTGGATAACTTGTTTCTTTGCTCTCCTTTTACTTGACATCTTATCGTTCCTGTCCTTTCTTGTGACAGCGCCTTCCCCACACGACTATGGAGTTCGGATGGTCACTAAACATGAGAAATGGTATCTTGTACCCTTTGATTTATGCATAAAGAACTAGGTGTCGCTCCAGTGGTGGCATGAGGAGTAAGTCGTACTCCCGCAAGAAGGCATAAACAGCACAGTCCACATTGTGACCACCAGCAGCATCGATTCGTAGCACTTTGTTGAGAGTCCTCATGAAACGTTCCACCTCTACATTAGCCTGAGGCCAACGAGGGGTGATCTTTTTATGGACAATTCCTTGAGAATCCAGGTACTCAGCAAACTCTTGGCTTGAGAACGGGAGCCCATTGTCAGTGCAAATCTCCTGCAATAACTCATGGATGGCCATAATCTTTTTGAGGCGAGGAATGATCTGAGACGCTGTGGTGGATTCCACAATCTCAACCTCGGGATACTTCGAGAAGTCGTCTATCACTACAAGCGTGTGACGTCCATCTGGCAGACTCCCAAAATCAGCACTGGCTCGAAACCACGGGACAGGATAAATAGGCTCAGTAAGAATTGATGAGGGATGTTCAGCTGGACCAGCCACTTGACACATCATACACTGACGCACTACTCTTTCAATGTGGTCGTCAAGTCCGGGAAACCACACTTTACTTCTCAATCTGGACTTTGTCTTAACCATTCCTTGATGAGAGGCGTGGGCCAGCTCCACTACGGGATGTTGTAATGACATTGGAATCACCAGCCGGTTTCCTCTAAGCAGACATCCTTCGGGAGACACAGCCAGCTCTTGTCTGACCTTGTGCAACAAGGACAGCATGGTTCGGGCCTCTGCCATCCTGAGAGTCACATTTTGAAGTATAGGACGCCATTTTCCAGGTACCACAGCCGACATCACCAACTGCAGACACTCATCACCATCTGTGGCTACCTTGATGTCATCAAGTGAAAGAGGCAGCAGCCGGGATCTCTGTACGATCAGTCTTACATACTCCTCTACTTCGTCCGCATCCGTGACCTCTCGAGGGGTAGCAGGCCAGGTATGTCGTGAGAAGTAGTCAGCAGGATTCAAAGAGCCAGGTCGATATACCACCTGGAAACGATAATCTTGCAATTGCAAAATCCACTTTTCTAACCATGGCTGGGGTTTGGAAGAAGATCCATTAAACAAAGGTATCAGGGGCTTGTGATCGGTGTGCACTATAAACGGTTAACCATACAGGTAGAGGTGAAAATGCCTGCAGCCCCAGTGCACCACGATGGCCTCCTTCTCAATTTGGGAATAAAGTTGCTCAGTCTCTGTCAGAGCACGGGTGGCATAGGCCACAGGAGCCCATTCCCCATCCAATTGTTTTTGTGCCAACACTGCCCCCAACCTGGTGGGGCTAGCGTCAATGGATAGCTCGGACTCCTTCAGAGGATCAAAATAGACCATGGTGGTGTGTTTGGACGACGCCGACTTGATAGCTTGGAATGCAGCATCTTGTTCCGGTCCCCACTGTATTGGCCTTAATGAGGTCTCTGAGAGGAGCCGTCAATGCTGTCAGGTTTTTGATAAAACACCCACAGTAATTTTGCCCGCCCAAATAGCTGCGAGCACCGGATACATTGGTGGAAGCCGTAGCAGATTGAATGTCTTTTACCTTGGCAAGATCCAGCATGAACCCTTCCCCAGAGAAATGGTACCCAAAAAATGCCACTTCCGTCTGTAAAAAAGAACACTTGTCTCTGTAAAGAGTTAGGCCATGCTCTTGAAGTCTATGGAATGTTGCTCTGAGCCGAAGAAGATGCGATTCTATGGTGGAAGCATGCACGAGTATGTCATCTCTGACATTGATGACTCCGGGTAGACCATCAAGCACCCAGCGAATGGTGTCTTGAAACACCTCTGCAGCGCTGGAGATCCCAAAACTCCAACACTTATACCTTCTGAGACCCACACGAGTGGAGAAAGTTGTTATACCTCTGGAGTCGGGATGTAACATGAGCTGGTGGTATCCAGCCCACAGGTCCATCTCCGAGAACCACCTTAACCCTGCAACCTCTGCAACAATGTCATCCATGGTAGGTGTTAGATGACGTTCCCGCTTAATGGCGACATTTGTCAGGCGCATATCGGCACAGATCCTCACCTCTCCCGGTTGTTTGGGTTTCCTAACAATGACAATGGATGATACCCCCGGAGTGGGACCATCAACCTTCTCTATTACATCAGCCTGCTCAAGCTTCCTGAGCTCTTCCTGCACCTTTGGCTGCAGATGGAAAGCAACTCGGAAAATGCTTTAATGCCACCAGCTGTATGGACTTGTCAATGTGCAGACGTAGCATGCGGTCCTTCGGGCAACCTATGCCTTCGAATAACGGCCTGAATTCAATTAACAGACTCTCTACAGTTTCAAGATGAACACTGAAGGCAGAAGAAATGAGATTGAGCTGCTCTGCTGTCCGGCAGCGTAGTGGCATATCAGATCCAGTTTTTGTGACAAACACTCTGGTTTGCACTGCGTTGTCCTCTTGAGACAGTGTCCTGATGAAAACACCTGCCAAAGGCAGTGGCTGCGACAACCCAAACGCATACACCTGAGTTGTTGTAGGTCACATCTTGGGTTGAATGGGAAGACCGTTCAATAACGATTGGGCCAGTATATTAATGTAGGCACCAGTGTCAATCAGCGCATCAATCTTTTGGCCTGCCAGAAGAACAGGACACTGTGGTACCCGCTTCCGAGGGTATCCACCAGGCTGTAAAGTGTGTATCACATGGACGGTCCCTTCATCTTACTCATCATCGTCCAGATCATCATCTTCTCCTGTTACCATGGGTGGTTGCACTAGGTTGACGGTTTTGGACTTCTGTGACTTTGTACGGACAGCTGACCGGCATACCTTGGCAAATGATTCAACTTGTTGCAACTCGAACATTTCTTGTCTTGCGTAGGACACCCACCTTGATGAGGGAATGGACCGCCACAAGAAAAACAGGTTTGTGACGATGTGGTAACCTTTAGCCGGATTTTCTTTCTGTCCACAGCAGTTGCAGTGATGGCATTCACCGGCTCCACTTTGACCTGGGTTTGCAGCGCTGCTTCCATATGAGCCGCGTGTACTTTAGACAGTTCCTTGGATCTTCCCAGCTTGAGGATGTTTACCATGGACATGCCAGGTACCTGCAATATATTTTCCCTCATTTTTACTGATGCACATCCCTGCAGGAATTGCACACAGACCTCATCTTCCACATCCAACAACGTGCAGGTGTGGGCTAGTTCTTTTAACCTGGCATAAAAAGTGTCAACTGATTAGTTTGGGAGTTGTCTGGCCTATCTTAATAAGAAACGCTCGTAGTCCGTATTCACCAAAGGTTCGAAATGAAATGAGCTGTTAGTGCCTTTATTAATGACTGCTAGGTTAAAGGTGGACCCTCTTCTGCCACCGACCGTCCAAGTTTATGAATGGCTGCACCTTCCAAGTGTAGGAGCATGGGGCGGTGCCTATCATTGTCCAGTGCCGTTGCCGCAAAGTAGGTTTCCGACCTGTCCACCGACTCTTTCCACTGAGCTGCTTGAGCGGAAGGAGAACCTTCCATGACAAAAGGTTCCAGCGCCGGGAATAACGAAATGACTGCAGCACAAGCTTGTGATGTGTTATCACACCTCTAGCTGTGATGTGCAGTTGACTGGATTACTCAGACGTCGTCTCTTGGAGTTGGGAGGTTTTCTGTCACACCTACACCACTGCTGAGCCAGCTCCTGTGTAAAAACTTTGTGTGTGCAAATGTGCTACGCAACTTCAGGTGACATGCAGTTGCGAAGAGTGCGTTCATGACTTTGGGACAGTGTCCTTCCAGAACTGGTGTTGCTTGCTGTACTGTACTCTGTGTTCTTGTATTCACACTTTATTAGTTCTGATGTGATGTGCCTTGCTTGCCTTTATGTCGTTTTTCTTCTTGTTAATTGTTGTGAATTTGCCATTTAACACGGTTCCTCAAAAAGAAATAAAAAACAACTCCAGCAGACTGCAGTGTTCTGGGGAGGAATACAGAACCTGCACACTTATTTACAGCCAAAAATCACTCTAGGCAGCGTCCTGCCACTGAGCATGCCAAAACGCGTGCACTAAAGAACAGCAGGGGACTTCCCACGCCCCGCGCCGCTCACCTCGGGTAAAGAATCCCTCCCGCCGGCTGGTTGCTCCAGCAACAGCTGAGAGACTCATCTGGGGCGCGCGTGGTCGGACTGCAAAGCTGCCATGCCCCCTGCATTTGGAGCCAGCACACCGCCCCAGACAGAGCGCAGAGGCAAACACGAGGCGGCAACACAGGCAGGGGCTGCTGAGCAATGAGCAATGAAAAACATGGCTCCAGGCGGTGCATGCAACAGGTGAGTGCGCGAGGGGCTCTGACACACAGGATCTCCCTCCTCGCCACCAATTTGTTGTGTCGGAAGTTAGGCCGATCCACAAGACTAGTATAAGAAAGCACACATTATAATCGTGGGCGGATACCGTTTGTTAGTTACTGAACATGAGAGAACATTCCCGGGTCCCTTTTATTTACTCCGGTTACCTCACCGGCTCAACCATTGTTCCTCACTACAGCAGGGGAGATTAAAGCCATCTCCCTATGATAGTGAGAATCATGGGCGGACCCATGACCAAAACATAACACAGACTACATTGACATAGCTAGAATCTATTTGTACACATTTCACTTTCTTGCATCATAGCTAATTGTACCAGTATTTGCTCAGAAACGTTACCTGTCTTCTTTGGAGACGCATTTCTGTTACTTGAACCTTCATTAGTAGTCAGGGAAAACTTTTGAGGCTAGATCTCAATTTTTTTATTTAAATGACAAAACAGCATTCCTACCGCCCGATATTTGCTAGCGAGCATTGCTTGTCCTTGCTTTCATGACTGATATCAGAATGCAGCACACATAGAAAGAGGAAAAAATATCCATGCAAGGTGTCCCTTCCTGCACAGAAACAATCCTGTCTCTGACGCAGGCCTCATTGCTCCATGGTGAAAGGCTGCCTGCTCTGGGTCATGGCAGCCCATTGTGTGCCAATATAGGGGAAGAGGGGATAAATGTGCTGTATCTTTTAGATATGGCAAATTTTTGCCCTTTCCCTGTGGCGCAAGTCAGCCCAGCAAGGTGACTTGCTGAGCTGCCCTGTGCCACGGGGATTGTAAATAAGCCCTTTAATGTTTTACTGATGCATTCCCTAACTGCCAGGAGTAAAACACACCATGCGGTTTCCTTCCCTAACTGCCACGAGTGAAACATGCCATGCAGTTACCTTCAATGTCGTGTCTATGTACGATTACTACTATTAACCATGTCATACAAGTAAGCTCATACTTGTTCCCATTTACTCCAAGCATTATATGTTGAAGAGGAGCCTTCTCCCTTTTGGCCAAACACTCGGGCACCTCCAGAAACAACCTCAGATAGCTGCTTTAGATAAAGGGGTGGGCTAGAGGAATTAATTGATATGACTTTACAGATAACATCATGCATTACATCTTGATTGACATCACTGGTGACATCACACAGAAATGAAATATATACTGTGTCATAACACAAAATGATGCCCCCCAACAGCATGTTTTTAGGGGCTTAGCCTCACATACCTCACACATATTTATGGACCTGAGGCTGAATGATGACCTCATGGTTGGTGGGTCCCCTTGCACCATATGGTCTGCAGGGGCCTGTGTTATACCCTTGCTTATTTTTGTTGCCCTCTTTCAATCACAAAGAAGGCGATGTTGATGTCAGGATCACAAAGCTTTTTGACGTTCCTGTTGGTGAGTTAGGTGTCACATGCCTAGTGGATCTAATGATGATGACCAGTAATGCACATCACGGAAGGATGTATCTAATCTCAGGCCTCAATCCGGGGAACTCAGAAGCTGATCATCTGCATGGTCTTTTCGTATTGTGCAGGTGGGGTGAATGTATTTCCTGGGATTATCTAGTCTACCTCCTGTGGAGACAGATTTGTGGGCATGATTTGTGTTCCTTTCTTTCTACTTTAGAATTGTTTGTTAATATTATACAGATGATGGGTGCAGGTTTGTAACTATAGAAGTGCAATGGACATAATAATTATTGGAAACCAGAAACCGCCAATGATTTACTAGTAGAATCTGGCCCGCCCCTGAATAATTTGCTGAATCCAGTGATACAGCCCTAAGCAATTTTGATGATTAAAACCACAAAAAATATACAAAATTACAGAAACAAGCATAATTCAAACAAATGTTCAAATGATTAAATATTTTATTTACATGACAAACAAAATTAAAATAAATCAAAATTTAATGGAAAGGTTGGAGCTTTTCTAAATTCAATCGAGGCCACTCATCATCCTTGACATATTCTGTCTGACGCATTTGATGTGCTCCATGAATCAAGCTGCGGATACTAACTTAATCGTTAGTCTTGAATTTCAAATTTTTTCACATTTACAGAACATCCTAAAAAATACAATTTTACATGTTGCTTCCTTATTTATATACACTTTAGTAATCTGTTATTATTATTTTATTTTCGAATGAGTTGTGTACCCCCTGAGTAGGCATCCGGGATCCCCAGGGGTCCCCAGACTGCTGATCAAGAACCCCTGTCCTAGAAGTAAGAGCTGCTTTTGACTTTCCATTCCTTTATTATTAAAATTGTTTTTTTTACCTCAACTGAGATCAACAATTCAAAACATCATACAATATTACACTATTCACATGTATCCAACTATTCACAAGCATTAACCATCTTTTGAAAACACATAAACAATTTAACAAGTTTAAAATCAACATTCATTCTGTGAAGTCATTATATAAGTAATGAACTTATCTAAATTTGTTATGTCAAATTTTATATTAATAAAGTATTTAAAAGTATTTCTGTGAATCTGCAAGTACTAAACAGATGGAAATTACATGTTTCAGATCTTTCTTTCCATCCTGACTAAGATGGCACAAAATCCTGTTTTTGATCTACCCGTCTAACCGAATAGGCCTTCAATGGAAGAATATCTAACCTATATGGTAGTATTAATCTTCAAACGCTAGTTTCCAAGGATAAAGATAGATATTTTTGAGGTTGTTTATAGCATCCCATATCTGGAAAGGACAGTAGATTATTATTATTAATCGTCGGGACAGAGTTTTTCATAAATAGTTTAAGTTGCCCATGAGTCTATGTGTGAATATATTCAATCTTGCAGTCTAGTCTTTCTAATGATAGTTGGAGATTCACAGTAAAGGTATAGTACATTTTTGATGCAACCAATATTGGGCATATGTACTGGCTGGGTTAAATTCCAGCCTCAGTTCCTGAACTGGAACCACTGCACTCACTGCACAAAAAGGTTGTAAATTCTTGCCCTCATGTGATATATTGAAAATTATTCGTAGAGCACACCAAATACCCAAAGGCATCTTAGCGCTAAAAAGAGCACTACCACTGACCCATGAAGCTGAATGTGCATAACCAGAACCAACCCGGTCCTTACGCCCATTGGCTGAACTGGAAAAAAGCCAGGTTTTAAGCAGCTTTCCAAAACCCAGGAGATTTGCTTTGCCTCTCAGTTGCCCGGGCAGGCTATTTTTACAGTTGGGCTGATTTCTTCAATTTACAAAGCCTGACCAATCTGGCACTAGAAAATCTTAACAATCTACTAGGGATGTACCAAACAAGATTGGCCTTGAAGTATTTTGGAACAGCTCCATACAGAGTTTTATGAACAAGGCAGTGACACTTGAACTTGATCCTTTTCCTGACTGTCAGCCAGTGAAGCTTATTTAAAGTGTCAGAGACGGACTGAAATTTGGGTATCTTGTTCAGAAGTCTGGCATCTGTGTTTTGTAAATATTGCAGTTTGTTTAACGAATACTCACGATTATCTAAATATAAGCCATTACTGTAGTCCAATCTGGACAAAATCAATGCTGTGACCAATGTTTTCTAGAATTCAAAGGGAACATATCTCAGGGTTTTCTTAATCTTACATAACAGACAAAAGCTGGAAGATACTAGTTCATTTATTTGTGCATTAAAGAACAAACTCGCATCAAATAGGATACCTACATTTTTCACCTTCCATCCTGTAGTAGGAGGACCCAGGAATTGAGGCCACCAATCCTGATTCCATGCAGGTAGATTTTTTCCAAACATAAGTACCTAGGTTTTGGATGGGTTAACCATCAAACTGTTTAGACTCATCCAATTTACAATAGCCTTTATACAGTTGTAGAATCTCTAGGCTTTGTCTTCTTTATTGTGGCAATGGAGACAACAAGCTGAGTATCGTCAGCATAAGCAAAGGGGGAAAAAGCCAAATGAAGAAGCTGTGTCAAGGGCGCCACATAGATTTAAAAAAAGAGTCTGGCTCAATGGTGTGCCTTGTGGCACTCTACACAGCAGGGTAAATGATTTAGATTTGGAATCTCCCACAGCTACAAATTGTTCTCTTTGAGAAAGGAAGGAGTGAAACAGCTGTAGAGCAGATCCTTCAATCTCCGTTTCTTCTAGTCGAGCGACGGTCATGGTCGACTGTATCAAAAGCCACCAACAGATCTTATAAGATCAAAGCCTCCTTACCTCTATTATCCAGAGTACTTCTCATTTGATCAGTCACCACCACCAGGGACAATTCTGTACTATGATTGGGTCCAAAACAAGATTGTGCTGTATTTAACAATTGATGTTCTTCAAATGTAGACAGGGTGGTATTCATGTGTTTTTCCAGCGCTTTGGCCAATAGGGGAAGACGGAAAATGGAACAATAGTCTTTTACATCTTTAGGGTCCAAAGAACGCTTTTTCAGCAATGGGAGAACGGACACTTTCTTTCAAACCTGAGGTAAAGATCCAGACTGCAGGATGGAAATAAATAACAATGTAAGCAGAGGTACAATCACTTCCATGATCTCATACACACATTTTTGGAGGACATGGATCTGAGAGAGCACCCGATTTAATCTGACTGATGAGTTTGGACACTCTATCCTCTGTAAGTAAAGGAAAGTTTACTAGAGAGCAAGGTGCCGACCTCCCCTTGTCACCAAAGGAATGGTCCACCATCTTGTTGTTGTGCTTAAGCTTGCTGAAGATATCCTCAATTTTTTTTTTTTTAAAACAAGCTAGTTGATTGCATAACCCTTGGTCAATGACGGATGCATAATTTTATGAAAGGATAGATGAGAACTCCACTGTTTTAAAAAGCTCTTTGGTGAAGTTCTTAGCTGCCAGTATTTTGGGGGAACAAAAAATAGTTTTTTCAGACTTAATATGACATTTATAATAATATATACAATTTTTATACTTTTTTTCTCTATCTAGTTAGACTCCTTCCTCCATAACCTTTCCTGTTTCCTACAGTTACATTTTAGTTCCTTGAGTTCCTGAGAAAACCATGGCGCCAGCGGTTTTGCCCAACCATTCCTGACTGATATTACAGAAACATGATCAGTGATTGCCGTACTAATCCATTCTGCAAAAGTTTCTGCTGTAAGAGTATCATTTGAAACAAAAGAAATAGACTGTATTAACTAAGTCTGCAATGCAAATTTTGTTTCAAACTTTAATGTTTGCCAAGGATATAGACATATTTGGATGATTAAACTGATGAGGTATCTCCAAACTAAAGTTCACTGCCTTGTGATTGGACCACAAGATTGGATTCATCTTAATCCATCTTAATCCATAGAGTACCATTTATCTATTGGGGTATATTCCATTATAAAGTAGGAGGGATTTAAATTTTATAAATACCCTATAAATATATTGAGTGTTTCTTTATTATTGAAAAATATAATGTATTTAAAGCACCAGCATGGGCTAGCTGTTTGTCCCTGATGTGTGGGAAATGGGGTATATGTACAGGGTCATGAGAAAGTATTCTACTGAAGTAGCTATATATCTTAACCTTGTCTAGTTGCTCAAGCCCTAAATCCCATTGAAACAGTTTGCTGTGAATGTAACAACTGTACTTTTAGATACATTAATTTTAAGGAAATTCTTCCTGGCATATGGATTGAGGGTATCAAGGTTACGCAGTATTCCAATCAGGGTTAAATCTAAAACACTCACATCATCAGGATGCATCAGTGAGTGGTGCAGCTAGGAGGAGACTTTAGGTAGAAAAGTTTCTTACCTGTGAGAATTGGACAGGTAAGTCATAAAGGAACAGGTGGCAAAGTAACAGTGCCAACAAGCATCCCTGTTACAAACCATTCCCCTTCTGTATGTTTTGATTTCAGCCTCTGCTTCCAGTAATGAATACTCAGCAGGACGTAGATGTGTTTAGTGCAGTGATTCTTAATATTAGTAGATTTGATGGAATGCCTAGCTTGCTAAGTGTACTTCTCAGGGTTGGCCTATCTACATGATCAAAAGCTGTTGTGAAATCTATAAAACGGTATAATGAATTTGCGGATTAAAAGTTATGTATTTGAAAGTTAGTATTTGCAGAGTCACAGTATTGTCAATGGCTGAGTGCTTTTATCCAAAACCAAATTGTTCTCTAGGAATATGTTTTTCCTGAAAGCCCAGCCTTGTAAATGTTCTTATATACTTCTTATAAAGATTATACCTGTCACATCTAAGAGGATGATAATAGAGGAAAACATAATTACCCCATGCATTTGAATCACCTTTCAGAACCAGCGCTGACACTTGGTCTGGGCCCTTAGCTTCAGAAGATCTGGCATGTTTTAAATATCTCAATATTAGCTGACTTTTCAGCAGAGAGAAATCA
This sequence comes from Pleurodeles waltl, assembly GCF_031143425.1. Classification (NCBI taxonomy): domain Eukaryota; kingdom Metazoa; phylum Chordata; class Amphibia; order Caudata; family Salamandridae; genus Pleurodeles; species Pleurodeles waltl. Next base: position 172,159,079 of record NC_090448.1, on the reverse strand, counting down.
TCTGAGCAATGAATATCAGGCCATATGTATGAACACATTTCCCCACAGACATAGAATGGGTAAAACCCTTTGATCCATCTGACCCATTGTTCCCATGTGGGATAGGTTCACCATTTTTTGTACGTAGAACATACATTGCAGCATACAACTTGGCCATATTGTCTTTCCATACGTGGGGTGGAATAGAGACTGTGGGAGGTGGATCCTTTGATGCATAGAACAATGTTACAATTCTCTAGAATATATTTGATTTTGTCTGAAAGCCACATAATGATGATCATGCCAGGTCTGGTTAAATACATTTTTTTTAGGGCAATTCAATATTTTTTTCTTTTTTTCTTGAGGTCCAGAATTTTGTTATTCCTTGTTGTGGAATGCTGCATTAATTGCTTCTATGTTAGTCTATTTTTTTCTGTTGGCAATTCTACACCTATTTGATCTTTTATTTATTTTGCCTACCTTTTTAAAGATTTGCTTAATAACTTTAACTTACTTGTTGAATACAGTCCCCACTTCTCATATATAGGAATTAAACTATCCTCAGGAAACTGGTCTTGAGTAGGAATAAACATTTTTTTTAATGATTTATTTTAAAAGCTCCCCAATGCAAAGAACCATGTTTTCAAATCAATTTATGTTTGCCCATATCCAACTTTAAGTGACCAATTCATGGTGTGCTGAAATTGACACTCAATAGTGATTTAAGAATTGCATGATCACTAACTTCAAGAAATTTCATATTTAAATCTGTAATTTGACAAAACAGGACATTGTCAGAAATGTTGAGGTCTAATAATAATGTGCCTGCAGTGCCTCTTTGAGTTGGTTTAGTTGGCATATCTGTGGACTCTTCCATTAATTAAGACCCCGTCTATGATAGTTAGAGATTCGAGCAACATTTTCCCTCACCTATCTGCTTTGTAATTACTTGGAAAAAGTGCTTTAGGGATATTCCATTCTTTTGACGCTCAGTTGCAACACCAACAAGCTGGCTTCTGCAAAGATAGAATCTGCACAGACCAGATTGCAACACTTGGCATCATTGTTGATCAGTCAGTGGAATGACCCCCATGTTAACAATGAGAAGGCATTCAACAGCATGGTCAGAGAGACTCTTTGGCAAATCCTCTACCACTATAGTGTGGCAGAGAAACTCCTAAGAGTCACCAGGAGCTCTTAGGAGGGAATGACATGCAAGATAGTCCACGGTGGATAACTCATGAAAGCCTTCAAAGTGAGGACCGGAGTCTGCTAGGGTTGTTTGCTCTTGCTTCTCTCTTCCTGTTGGCCAGAGGCTGGATCATGAAGACATCCACAGCAATGAAAAGAAATGGGATCCAGTGTAGACCTTTCATGCATCTTGACGACCTGTACTTTGTAGAGGACCTGGCACTATTCAACTATACCCATGTTCAAATGCAAGAGAAGACTGACAGTGTACCAGCCACATACGCAGAACTTGGCCTCAACATCAACATGGGAAGATACAAGATACTGAAGGCTAACGAGGCCAGCACAACTGCCGTCACTCTTGCAAATGATGTACTGGAAGAGGTTGAGGCATTCATCTGCATTTCCAGGTTCATAGACAAGCAGGGCAGCACAGACACTGATGTCAAGGCAAGAATCGGCAACGCAAGGGCTGCCTTCATTCAGTTAATAAGATCTGGACCTCCAAAGACATAACTCTGCAAACAATGATCAGGCTTTTTAATACCAACGTAAAATCATTCTTTCTGTATAGAGAAGAAACTTTGAGGACAACAGTGTCCACCAACAACAAAGTCCAGACATTCATCAACACTTATCTAAGGGAAATCCTTCAAATCCGCTGGCCAAACAACATCAGCAACAATGACCTATGGTAGCAGGTTTTCCAACTCCCTACCCATGAAGAAATCCTGAAAGGCTCTGTAGCTGGATAGGTCACATCTGAACACCACCATGCAAGCCCTGACCTGGAACTCTGAAGGGAAAAGTAAATAAGGAAGTCCAAGAAACATGTGGATCCAGGGCCTCAAGGCTGACGGCAAGGAGATGGGTTACACTTGGAGTCAGATTGAAAGAAAAGCCCAGGACAAAGATGGCTGGAGAGTTCTGGTTGATGGTCTACACCCCGGGAGGAGTTGTAGGCACAAGTAAATATTCAGTGCTTCTTTGAGCTCAATTTTTCTAGACAAGCTCAGTAGATCATTTGAAATCTTTGTGTTAAAATCATTAACTATTATTCAAATTGTGTTTGTTTCTTTTTCAACTACATCTTAAATAAAATCAAATACTTCAATGAATAATTATTCATTTTGCTGGCCTGAATGTCCATATATGATACATAGCAAAATATTTCTTCCATGTGGCATTCCCAACTTCAATATATTTAATTTGATACTTTGTACATTCTTGCTGGGAGAGGGTAGAATCTAATAATTCCAAATATGATTTACTGAACACAATATAGCAGGACCACCTTTTGCGCAACCTTTAGTGGAACTCTGTACCAAAGTATGTACTACATAGAAAGCTTCAGTTGAGAATTGCTTTGTTGACCAAGTTTCTTGTGATAATATGATAGGTACATTCAAATTAGCTAAGTATTTTATTTTTTCTTACTACAGTCTGGCGAGATTCCAAGAGAAAATTGGCAGTTTTGTTAAAAAATAAACTTAGAAATCTTATTCAACTTGTTTTCATTTAGTTTTCATCTCATCATTTAAGGGTTTAGGGAAATATTGGTCGCCAGTACTTATTTTTCTGCCATCCGAGTCAAGTTGAACATTTATTGCAACAGAATTTATTGTAGCCCCCATGGTTCAAGGTAAAAGCAATTTTATTTGTTTCTGTAGAGTGGACTGAATCTGGATCTAGTTATATGGACTTAGATTATTGAACAGAGCATACATCAAATCCACATTTGCGCAGAAAATAACCTTCTTGAAAAATTATTGTTGGTATCAATTTAGACGAGAAATCAAAATCCTACAATAGATATGTTCTGATTATTTAGAAAGTATAATAACTTTGTTCTGGTAGAGGATATGGTTTAAAGTTGGATGCATATGCAATTAGCAAAAGATAATTTGTCCATTCAAAAGTGTATGTTCGGTAAGAAAAAGATCAATAATTTCAATGATTTGTGAGATACAAGTAAGATTATTGAATGTTTGTGAAGGATTTGTGGAGGATTAGATGATTCAGAATCATAACATTATCTATTTAAGACAAACTTGCAATTGTTCCTGAAGGTTACATTTTCCCAAATTCTAGAGCTAAATAATTTAACTCTTCTTATGGAACAATCATGTCCAACATTGCTTGATTATTGATCTTTTGCATATCTTGAGTTTGAATTGGTTGTGACATGGTTATTAGAGTGATCTCCATATGTTTGTTGTTTGTACATTGAGGAGGATTAACACATATTGAATTGATCTAATACACTTTGAATTTTTTTGAAAATAATTATTTTGTCTCATTTTCTTTTCCTCCTTGTGAGAAATTGGGTTGTTGGTTGGAGGGCCTGCCAACTGGCCATTGGAGTGTGATCCTCAGTTTAAAAAGCAGTCTTTGTGTGTCTTCCACAGGACCAGGAGTGTACTGAAGAGTAGGTCTGAGGGTCCCCTTTTTATACACGGTGCCTTCTTTGATATAGGAGAAGTTTCTGTATAACTTCAGTTTGGGAATAGCTGCGACCAAGATTCACACAATCAAATTATTAGGAATTTAAAATTTCAGATTTTAAATTACTATTTTGACTCTTTTAGAAAGTTGAAATTTTTCTGGTTGTAGCCCATTCATAGATGATCCCCGACTGTCACCTGGCAGCCTGCTGGGAGGTGTGAATTGCTCTCAGGAAAGAGAACACAATGACCTCGGCTAAGAGGAGGGTTGAACCTTTCCTAACAGGATGTCCTGGGTTAGATGACCACCACCTACACAAGCTTCAAAAAGGGAAACCCGTCACAAGCAGATGAAACTCACCCCAGGCCTGCCATTGTATAAGTATCCACAGCAACACAGATCAAGGGGGGGAGAAACATGTCCCAGAACTGGTTTTGCAGGTGAGTTGCTCATTTCCCTGGACACACCTCAGGGCTGTGTCCAGAGCTCTGACAAAAGGAAGAAAGGTTCTGTCAGTTTAGATTTTGCCATTGTTCAGGGCCAAACACCCAAACAGTATGTGAAAATGGCTAAGGTTGCCCCAGGGAACTTTTCACCTATTGGTTAGAGCAGTCACCCCCACCCATAAGTTAGTGCCTGGCAAAAAAGTTGCACCCTGGATACATATTTCAGAACACTACTGGACATAGGGAAGACAGAAGAATGACTTCACCAGCTGAACACTGAACAGGTACTGTAACCTTTGGTCGAAACCCAAGGGTTGGACCTGCTTCCTGTTGAACCCAGGAGAGACCAGTAGATTTAAATGGCTAGTTCATTAGCCTCCTATTAAATGTCTGGAATGCAAAAGCTTCAAGAAGCCATGAGTCTGTTGAGCCCAGCTAACCAGTTGCAACTGGATTTGTCTTGGACCCTGATGGTGGGTTCTGGGAGATTAAGTAGTGCTACAGGACAGAAAACAGACATTCTCAATTTCTGTAAATTGGAGTGGAATTTTTATTATATTATTATGTTGTGTTTTCTACTTTTTAACTGTTTTCACATTGACATTTACAGCATTGACAAATGCTGTAAACATTTCTAGTAAAGTAAGGCCCATATTTTTACTTTTTTAGCGCTGCATTTGCGTCATTTTGTGACGTAAAAGCGGCACAAACTTGCAAAATACAATTGTATTTTGTAAGTTTGCGCCGTTTTTGCGTCAAAAAGTGGCGCAAACGCGGCGTCTAAAAAAGTATAAATATGGGCCTAAGTTTGTCAGCTCTGTGCTACCGCTACCAAGTGTTGAGATCAGGTGTAAATTTATGAGACCTAACTGGACCTAGTCAGAAATAGTGCCATATAAGTGAAGAAGCCTGGTGTCCACTTTAACTAATAATCAACTTTGTCACAGTATGCATAGTACCAAGTACATTAATTTAAATATGAATACAAAAGCAAATACACATGCATCTTCTAAAGGACCTGATAAACTTCATACCACTATAAGAAAATAAATGAGTCTAAATGTCCAGGAGTATCTGGATCCTTGCCATTGTTATGAATAACAGAAGAGACAAAGGCAATCATGGTTTGTGAGAGTAAATAATTCAAAAGAGTGATAAAACTAGATATAATTGTTGTACTATAAATCTCTCTAAATTGTCGTGTTACGGAATAGTGAGAAAGTTGTGCCACAGAAGCCTGCTTATTCATGTAGGATGTTGCAGAATTGTCTGGATGTAAGGGACCTAGTGCATCCATGAAAGAAAACTAGTTGATTAGCATGACAGTACTTTTCTTTTGACTTGCAGTCTCCAATGTTTGGACCCCCACTACTTAGACAAGACGGACTGGAGTTCAGTCTTGGAGATTGGAACCTCTGGATTTTGGAATTTAAAACAGTATCTACTGGAAGACCGGCAACAACTTCGTGGACCCAATGCAAAGAAATATCTGCAGCCTTTGCTTTGCTGTTTTCTGTTAGACCTGACAGCCTTAGGGTGGTCACCCCTAACTTTTTGTCTGCCTTCCTCCACTTTTTTGGACACTGTTTTTGCTCGTTTTTAGACTATGCGCACTTTACCACTGCTAACCAGGGATAAAGTGCATATGCTCTCTCCTTTTAAACATGGTAACATTGGATCTTACCCAATTGGCCTATTTTAATTTACTTATAAGTCCCTAGTAGAGTGCACTATGTATGCCCAGGGCCTGTAGATTAAATGCTACTTGTGGGCCAGCAGCACTGATTGCACCACCCACTTAAGTAGACCCTTTACCTTGTCTCAGGCCTGCCATTGCAAGGCCTGTGTGTGCAGTTTCACTGCCAATTCGACTTGGCATTTAAAAGGCCTAAAACTCATACATGCCACCACTAATATATGCCCTAGGTAACCCATAGGGCAGGGTACTGTGTAGGCAAAAGGCTGGACATGTACCTATGTAGTTTACATGTTGTGGTAGTGTAAAATTCCTAAATTTGTTTTTACACTGCTGTGAGGCCTGCTCCCTTCATAGGCTAGCATTGGGGCTGCGCTCATACATTGTTTGAGTGGTAGCTGCTGTTCTGAAAGGAGTACGAAGGTCATATTTAGAATGGCCAGAGTTGGATTTAATATTACTATTCTAGAAATGTGACTTTTAGAAAGTGAGCATTTCTCTGCACTTAAATCTTGCTGTGCCTTACAATCCACGTCTGGCTGGGTTTAGTTGACAGCACCTTGTGCATTCACTCTGACACACCCCAAGCACAGGATACTCAGCCTCACTTGCATACATCGGCATTTTGAATGGGTCTTCCTGGGCTGGGAGGGTGGAGGGCCTGCTCTCACACAAAGGACTGTCACACCCCCTACTGGGACCCTGGCAGATAGGATTGAACTGAAAGGGGACCTGGTGCACTTCGAAGCCACTCTTTGAAGTTTCCCCCACTTCAAAGGCTCATTTGGGTATATAAACAGGGCCTCTGCCCCTTCCATCTCAGACACTTCCTAGAGAAGAAACTTGTAACCAGAACCTGCTTCCTGCCCAGAAGAACTGCCTGGGTGCCCAAAGGACTCACCTCACTGCTTTCTGTGAAGGCCTGCTGCCTCGCTGTTGCCCTGCTGCCTTGCTGCTCTCTGGCTGTGGTGAAGAAGTGCTCTCCAAGGGCTTGGATAGAGCTTGCCTCCTGTTCCCTGAAGTCTCAGGACCAAAAAGACTTAGGGCCTGATTCTAACTTTGGAGGACGGTGTTAAACCGTCCCAAAAGTGGCGGATATACCACCTACCGTATTACGAGTCCATTATATCCTATGGAACTCGTAATACGGTAGGTGGTATATCCGCCACTTTTGGGACGGTTTAACACCGTCCTCCAAAGTTAGAATCAGGCCCTTAATCTCTTCATGAAGGACTCCTTGTGTGGTGAAATCCGACGTACAGCCTGCCATTGCAGTGAAAATTTCACTGTACGCTGAACTGGAACGATGCAGCCTGACTTTGAGATGAGATGATCGACGCAGCGCCAGCATAGCGACTGAAAAGGTGATGCATGGCCCACTGGATCGACGCGTAGCCGAGCCAGAACGACGAAGCCCGACTTCCAGAGATGAATCGACGCAGCACCTGCTGTGTGGTAGAAAATTTTACGCAATGCCCACCAGATCGAAACAGCTCCTGTGTCTTCATCCTGCCAGTGCAGGAAATCGACGCACCATCACCGGGGCATCAGAAAACCCCACGACCCGAATAGGATACACGACCGAGCGCCAGAAATCGATGCACAACCATCCCTGCGTGGAAACTAAACAACGCATCACTGTGTGAGGCCTGAGAAATCGACGCACACCCTTTTGTTTTCACGCTTGTCCTCCTCTGTGGCCCTTTGCGGAGATTTCTCATGCGAATCAGGTACTTTGTGTTGAAAGAGACTTTGTTTACTTTAAAAAGACTTTATATCACTTTTCAGTGATATCTCTACATTTACTTATTGCATCTTTGATTGTTTTTGACCTGCATTTAACCAGATAAATATTATTTATTTTTTCTAAACATTGTGTGGTGTATTTTTGTGGTGCTATATGGTGTTATTGTATGATTTATTCACAAATACTTTACTCATTGCCTTCTAAGTTAAGCCTGATTGCTCAGTGCCAAGCTACCAGAGGGTGGGCACAGGATAATTTGGATTGTGTGTGACTTACCCTGACTAGAGTGAGGGTCCTTTACTTGGACAGGGGGCAACCTGACTGCCAACCAAAGACCCCATTTCTAAAATTTTCCTACAGTGATGATTTTTTTGCTTCACACTGGGCCTGCAGCAGCACCTTGCCTGGGGGGATGCTCACATGTTGCAACATCCAATCACGTGACTCTGAACATCACAATGCAATGAAACAATGAACAGCCTAAAAAGCTTTCCTGAGGCAGTGCACGTCTAAGGAATGTGCATGCATATTAGCATTATAGTGCATGTAATATTTTGTTTTTTTTATTTTATGTTTTTTCTTGGGAGTATAGGGGATGCTTTAACATCAGAGTAATGCTGTACAGAGTTGAAGGAGGGTAAGCATCGCTACATGCAAACAATGTAAAGATGGATTATGTAACATAGAGGTCAGAGTACAATCTGAGTCAAACATCTTTTACATGAAAGCACAGACTCTCTGATTCTGCGACATTCTTATTTCTTTATGCTAACTTGGTTTTGTGCTTCCGGAAGCTTCATATGCATGATTTGCAGGGTTGTTCTCTTGAACGCACTCAATCCACATTCAGAGTCTCCATAGTCATGCATATCAACCTCCTGTGATACTTTTTTACCATATAACATTTATTGATAGACACTAGCATTAGTAATTAAAGTAATTACACTAAATCTGTTGGTAATACCCCAGTTCAGTATTTTTCTTATTGTATATAATTATTCCTGGATTGAGGGATGCAGGTGAATATATGATCAATAATTTGTGATAACAGGATTACTACATATTCGTAAACATTTGATCATATTTTGTTTCCTCCTGCATTTCACTAGCCGAAATATGTTAGTATATTTCCATAATGCAATGTGATGTTTCCGCTTTTCTTTTAATCCGCTGAAACTGGACAAAACGGGTGATAATCTAGTTGCCAGACATTTGTCTTGTTTCCTCAGTATTTTAAATGAGGCCAGAAGAGATATCTAGTACTGACTTCATAAAATATGCAAGACATAAAGAAGCACACTTGGTGGTCAACGAGTGTCCCATTTTAGGCAAAGAGTTTCAAACCACACGAGTTATTTAAACATCTCTGTACCTAAAATGAGAGCTTCCCAGAGGTCAATTTTCTATTTTGGATATTGTATTCGATGGAGAACCCTAAGGGGCATATTTACAAAGAACTGGCGCAGAGCGGCTCTGCATCAAAATTGGCAGCACTGCGCTGCATCAGTTCTGCAGGGGTGCAGTATTTACAAAAATATGGAGCCTCCTTGTGTTTCCCCAAATTAGCTGCCACAATCAATCAATCAATCAATCAGTATTTGTAATGCGCGGCTACTCAACCGTGAGGTGCCAATGCATCCACCCTTGCACCATGGTTGCAGGAGAGATTTTATTTTAATTCTGGAACATCACCTTGCTTAATTGAAAACTGCATTACTACATGTGACCTTTGTGTCTGGTTTTGTACAAGGGTTACATCTATCTCCTGGCATATTGTTTACCTTGGACTAATAACCAACAACAATTGGTACGTTACGACTAAAAAAGACAGCTATTCTTACGATTTTAAATATTCATTCATGGACTATATACTACTAATATTACATTTCTTTTTTTCGTTTTTTAGAGCTGTAGGACTGGCTTTTTGCTGTATGTTAGAGTCAGTTTTTGTTAAATTTCAAAACCATACCACAACAGTAATTCTTTATTTTTATTTCAGGCATTCCCATGAGATGTTAAATAACTGAGTGAATGAAATAGTTATTGGCGAAAGCTGAAAAACACGACATACAGGTTGCCACCACCACTTGTGACTGCTCATTAAATGTGTTCCTCTCATAGCGGAAGCACACCAGTTATTGAACTGCCTGAGGTCCTGTCTAAGTCTGTTTTAGTCACTCTTGAGTGACTGAAAGTAGGTCACAAGTAACACCTCAAGCTTTTTCTCTGCCAGTAGCGACACTAATGTAGATACTAGAAAAAGATGGCTCATAACAAACTTGTGACAACTAAAAAGCTCATCCCCAGGATATAAATTCTTTTTATGTCCAGGCTGCTTTTGCGTACTTCAGGAAGCTACTGAGATACTTACAACCGCTCTCTGTTTATGGTTTAATGAAATTAAATCCGACTTCATGGTTTGAGGAAAGATTATGTTCAGTTATGTCTTAGGTAACGGTAGGATGTCTTCTAAAATGATGCCGTTACAGTACGTTGTAGTGTTATGAGAGAGCTCACACACAGCTTGAAAGTCCTTAATAGAGAAACTTACCCAAGACGTATGCCAATGTGTTCATAATGAAGCAATTAAGTCAGAGGCAAAGGAATGTTTTGGTAAGGCAGAAAAATATAAATATGTCTGTTTCACATCCTTATTTGTAGCTTCAATACATGAGGTCCTGATAATGTAAATGTCAGGTTCACTTCAGCAGCATGCCTCAGTGTGGTCTAGAAGTTTTTTCTGGTGCTCAATTTTGGGTGACAAATTATCTTTGAATAGTAATGATGTTTATGATGAACCTAGTTGTCTTGCTTCTGCTCCTTCCCCTGTCCCCTGCACGTCTTCTCTCCCCACAAATTTTGCAAGACACTGTGACATAACTGGTTATTTTCCGTAGAGAGTATGGGGGTCATTCTGACCCTGGCGGTAAATACCGCCAGGGCCGGGGTCGGCGGTAGCACCGCCAACAGGCTGGCGGTGCTCCGCCGGGCATTCTGACCGCGGTGGTACAGCCGCGGCCAGAAGCGGAAAGCCGGCGGTGTACCGCCGACTTTCCGCTGCCCATGGGAATCCGCCATGGGGATTCTGACAGCCCATACCGCCATCCTGTTCCTGGCGGTTCACCCGCCAGGAACAGGATGGCGGTATGGGGTGTCGTGGGGCCCCTGGGGGCCCCTGCAGTGCCCATGCCAATGGCATGGGCACTGCAGGGGCCCCCGTAAGAGGGCCCCACAAAGAATTTCAGTGTCTGCTTTGCAGACACTGAAATTCGCGACGGGTGCAACTGCACCCGTCGCACCTTCCCACTCCGCCGGCTCCATTCTGAGCCGGCTTCCTCGTGGGAAGGGTGTTTCCCGCTGGGCTGGCGGGCGGCCTTTTGGCAGTCGCCCGCCAGCCCAGTGGGAAACCCAGAATGACCGCTGCGGTCTTTTGACCGCGGTACGGTCTTCTGGCGGTTCCCGCTTGGCGGCCGGCTCCTGCCGCCCGCAAAGCTTAGAATCAGGGCCTATGTATTGTTAATGAAACTTCTTCATGTTCAAAAAGTGTCAAAAGTCCAAGGACATTTTCATAATAGTTCTGATGTGGGTCTGGTAGAACAAATTGGTTTATGGGTCTTTCTTTGAAAAATGTTTCATATTGTATTGAGTATCTCCTGACAGCACCAGCATAAAGGTTGTTGGAGCCTTACTTAAAAATGGGTTAGTATTATGTGCATTATTGATTCCGATTTGTCCAATATGTGTTAGCACTAGTCATGCCATGCTGAATTTGCACTTTTGACTTATTACCTATTCATTAAACCGGTATAAGAAACCCTGGTTTCGAGAGTGAGCCAGATGGCTTTCCTTTTTCTCTTGAGACTCTGTCTATTCCTCTTAAAATGTTGGTGTCCATTTGGATCTTAGCATAATTCTAGTTTTTGGCCATGTACCCTGTTCATGGTGTATTCTGAATTTATCTGTTGTGCTAAATTTGAAATTTTTGTAATAAATCCCTCTAAACTTTCAGTGATTCAGGGCTCAGTTATTGTGTGGTCCCAGTTACTCTTTTATTGCTGTGCTAAAATAATGTTGGGTCTGATGTTGAGGAGAGTGTTCTTTGACACTAGATCAGTAATGTTGGAGCAAAATCTCTAAAGGTAATATTTTGAGGTTTCTAAGATTTTGGGGTTTGTGGTTGTGCGCCCAAAGAGGCATTGAGGAGAAATGCTACCTGGAATGTTAGCAATCTGACACCTCCAAGATGGCAGACTTGCCCAAATCTGGCACAAGACTAGCTCTTGAACCATTTTTGCCTACTGTGTTCCTGTGTTACAGTAAAACTGATCACACACCAATTGGCTGCTGTGTTTAACAATAAGAAAAAAAAAATTATTTGAATCACAGAATTGAGTGAGAAGGGAATCTTCTAGCATCAACTGAAACTACTAAACTATCCAAACAGAGACAACTCAAATGTATATATTTTCATACATAGCATTTCAATGGAGACAACAACATTGTTAAACACGTCAATGGAAGATCTACAAGAAGGATTCAAAGTATTACAGAAATCTAAACTTTGAGCACTGAGCATACTGTTTAAAACCCCATACAAACAATGTCAGGCATGAGAGAGGATTCCCGTTGTCAGAGATGGACAGAACTTGGAGGCATTGGTTAGAATAGAGCGGAAATAAGGCTGCAGAAGTTACAGTTATACTAAGGTAACATTTTAAATTCCACAGTCCTTCAATTTTGCACAATTTCATTGGGTAATCACATAAACCACTAAAGCAAATCAATTCTCTTTAGGCGATTTACTTCTTGGGGCATCCTATTTGGCAAATTCCACTTCAGTTACCCTAATTGGAAAAGCAATACGTTTAGGAGAATGTTAATGCAACACACACACAGAAAGCAATAACTATGTAAAATATTATGAGTACAACAAACACCACCAAAATAATTTCTATTACCTATATTCTTAAGCCTCCAAATATGCCCTTCAACCAAGACAAGCAGTGGAGTTTAGAACCTCTTCTAAGGCCATAGCCACAATTTTTATTTCTTGCATTAACACGTCTTATTCCGTACATAGGAAACAGAATAGCAAAAAAATGATGATTTTGTATTTTTCCCAGGAGTCTTAACTGTTATAGGGATCAGGCAGAAGTGTTTCAGATCACTGGGCCCATATAAGAAAGGTAACATGATCCAGGCCACTCTTAAAATGACTTCATGTATGATAGTTACCAAAAAGCAAAATTGGCATCATGTTCTCCAGGGAATGGCTATGGGTAAAGGACTTCAGTAATGAAACACTAACTCCATGGCCCACAGAGATCTGCTATTTCAGGTTCTGCAATTCATTCTATATGCTGTGTTAGCAATATAGCATTCAGGGGCTGTGATGTTTCAGTTAGTGAAGTGGAAAGTGTTAGAAATTGGGTTGTTAGTGAACTGGGTTTGGAACCTTAGTCAGACAGCAACCACAATCCTAGTTGTGATTTGAATTGCCACAGCCGAATGCAGTGGGCAGAGCCCAACTAACAAAACAGGCAGGAGCCCAGTTGAGCAAAATATCAGCATGGAAAAAATGAGCTGGGGGGAATTAGACAATCGAAAAACTGGGACCCCCCCAAGGGAAGCAGCCATGTTGCCCCACTCAATCATCGTAATATAACTGACTACTTTTCTGTTGAAAACATCTTTGGGGAAAGAAGGAGTGTGCCGCTCCAACAAACCCTAGGGGGCAGTACACCGCTCATTCAAGGCCTGCAAATTCAAGGAAGCCCTGGAAAGAAAACCAGGGAGACTTTACCCCTGCACCCTTTTCACCAACAGTAATTATTACGGGAAGGCAGCCTCTGACGCGAGACTCACTGTTCACAGCCCCAGCAGTACTAACTCCCACAATAGGAGCCTTCCATACCCCCAAACAAGCACAAATCCTGAGGAACACTAGTTCGGATTCCGCCAAGCATCACCGGACATCTAGTCCAGCTAACCTATCGATATTGGATTCAGAGATGGTAGCAACTGCGGAAACCCTAGAACAAGACTGTCAGCAAGGCAGTCCAATGTGCCCTAGCCACAAGCTCTACTCTTTTCCGATGTGTGGACGTGAAAGCAAGGATAAGGAGCACTGTGATACAAAACCGGGTGGTCCGAACAGGATGGTGGAGGAAGAGAAAGTGAAAGCCTCACAGAATGTACTGTTTAAAGTAAATACAACAGAAGGAGTCCCAAGAGGGGACCATAAGGCTAACTCACAATTACAATCCTCAGCGGTAATCAGTGCAAATGAAATGTGGGCAACAATCCTGAACTCAATGCAAGCAACAGTTATGGCGCTGTAGTTTCATTCAAATAAAATTCAGGTCGATTTACTAAATACCTTACCAGTATTTGTCTCTGGAATAGATGGCAAGCTGGAAGAATTAAATGCCTTGATAACAAGGGCTCAAGCTAAACAAACCAATGATTTTACCATCTGCTTCTGCAAAGAGGTGGTAGACAAACTATCCCAACTGCCACTAATCTTGGAAAGAATATTAAAAGAAGTTCGTACCGCCAGAAATGATGAATGCACACATGTTAAGTCTCTTGCCACTATGTTAACATCTGCCCCGTCAGTGCAGAAACTGGAGGATAGGCTTTGCTCACCTCAAGTGGTTTCATCTCCAACCACAGCAGATAAAAAGGACCTGGCAGAAAGCAAAAACACAGCAAGCCCTAGTATGGAAGGCATGGAAACTCCACCCCACTCACAAGCGGCCAATAATTTCATGAACAGTGAGAAACCCAGAAGCGAGCAAGGAAAGGAAGGAAGTCAGCACGGTCCCACCACCTAACCACTGAGAGGGCCACCAAAATTACCCCTGTAGAATCAAGCAAGGAGGGTACAGCCTTAATTGGAAGGCTAAACATCAACACTGTTGCCTATGTTAACGCAAGTATTGACTCAAATGCGGATGCAAAGAGCCCCAGATCCAGCAGTTGCTACTCTGAATGAAAGAGCAAGCTCCTCAAGAGGCCAGTAGAGTGCAAAGCTAAAGAATAATATCCCAGGAGACTCAAGCCGACTATCACAGCCCAACGTAAGCAGCAAGAGAAATGAACAAAGCATTAGACAGAGTGAACCTAGCCATATCGAGCAAAACTGGCATGTGGAGCAAAATTGGTCCAATCAAACAGTCACGAATTGCCATGAACTGAATCATCAGCTGCTTTTGATTCTGGAATTTATCGCAAGATCCCATACAGATGTTCTCAACCGCTCCACTATCTTAAAACTTACAAAAGCCCTTCCAGACCTTCAACATTTGTCTTCTGATGACATTTCTGCTATAAAATTAATTCAAGCAAGAGGCAACCAGCTCACGGATCCAACAGTCACTATTTTTTCAGCGCTGGACCTCGCCAAACAGAATATGGAGAGAAAGGATCTTCTGAAATCCTGGGGAATTGAGGTGGTCTTCTATAAAGGCGAACAATACCCATGCCTGCTTTTAGATCTACAACACACAGAAATGCCTAAGGGCACGTGGTCAGTCCTGCAAGGAGCACAGAATGCCACCCATCCTAGTAGAGTCACTAAAGAAATGACTAGCGAAATGAGAGCACCCCAGTCGCCTTTGAGAGTTCAAATATGGAAGGAAAAGGGAAGGATGAGACTAATTTTAAGTCTGAGACTTCAGCCTGACTGGAAATGGTTACCGCTGGCATTGTCCACAGGAGCGACTGCCAAAAGCTGAAGAGCTAAGGAACAATCCCCACAAGGGGTATTAAACATCTGCTCGTGGAACATAGGTGGCCTACTGGCAAAGTTGGAGGACCCAGCAGTAATCCAATTCTTTAGCTCATTCAAAATTATACTCCTACAGGAATCTTGGGCTAAGGAATCTATACCATTAATAGGATTTACAGAATACTTCAGCCCAGCTATGAAAACCAATAGATCTGGCAGGACTAAGGGAGGCCTAGCAATTTATGTCAGCACAAGCATTTATGCCAATATCACAGATCATAGGGAGGAAGATCTATTATTTCAACTAGTAAGGCTTGATGGCTGGGGAAAGAATATACAGGTACCATTGATCTTAGTCAATATATACATCAATCGAGAAAAAAAAAAACAGTTGAAGCTAATAATTTATTAAATCAATTGGTAAAGACAAAAAGCACAGTGCACCCAGCACACTGGCTAATTCCGGGTGATTTTCATCTTTATCTTTTCCGTAACCCCGGTGAAGACCATATTCAAACAGTAGCAACTGTGCCCAGCCAAACTCTCCCAACAAAAAGTTGAAAAGATAAGTTCGGGGAGAAGTTCATATGTATCTGTGAATCTGTAGCCTTTTCGTGCTAAATGGTCGGAAGCCGGCCGACATCCCGCCTGCATGGACAAGATCCTCCGGGAAAACGGTTTCTCACCTTGACTACCACTAGTAAATCCTGCTCTGTATACATTAATGAGTGACTTTAGAATCATGGACTGCGTGGAAAGTGACCACAAGCCACAGACAATCAGGTTTCAATCTTCACCACATAAGCCAGAGGAAGTGGTTTTCCTGAACAGGGTGATTGGCACTGAAAACCTAAAGTGACTGAAATGGTCATCTTATACCATCGAAAATCATGCAGAAGAGGCTCTACTAAGGCTAGAATTAATGGCTATGGACCTGGTAAATTTGACAACGGTCTGGGTGAACTTTGCTAATGATCTTATAAAGCAAGACACCTCTGGAAATGCAAAAAAGGGACCACATTTGAATTATCATAAACACTTACACATACAGCAGCAAGTTCATAGGAGGAAAGCAGAAGTAGGTAGACTGCTAAGGCAACTGCGCAAATTCCCAGAAAATGGATCACCACTGTCGCCCTGCGAGAGCAAAGGGAAACTGCTCAAAAGGAAACTATGGTCCTTTAAAAAACATCAGCCAGAGTTGCTTTGGGCCAGGTTACACTATGCGTCTAAATCATCTGACTCCAAACAATTCTGGAAACTTATTAACTCCATTGGCAAGGGTCCTATGGCAGCTAACAATGCCAATATAACAGAGAAAGCTTGAGTGTGCTCCTTAAAGTCACATCTAGGGGAGTTGTGCACTAGAGAAGGGATTCTAATTCAGGGGCTCCCCATTAATTGGGCATTATACGCCCCGAATACCTTGAAGATCACGGCAGCAGAATTAACAAAAATCATTGGGAAATCGCAAACTGACTGCGCACCTGGCCGAACGGTTTACCCCAAGCGCTGTTTAAGCAAGCAACAGAAAGATGGGCGGACTTCCTGGTCGCAAAGTTTAATCACATGCTTGCAACAGGAATTGTTTCGGCAACCTGGAGATGTTCAATAATCCACCCCATATTTAAGGGAGGGAATGCAGCTTCGCCAAGTAATTAAAGATTAATTGGCCTCTTAGAGGGTGATCTTAAGTACTTTTGAACCTGCCTGTTACAACATTTAGAGACATGGATTGCAGATAACAACATACTGCCCTTAAATCAAAGCAGCTTTACCAAGTATCAAGGAACATTAACGAATATTATGGCACTGGGACTGATTATCAACAGAGCAAAAGCAACTGGGACTCCCACCTACCTGTGCTTGGTTGATTTTAAAGCTGCTTTTGATTGTGTCCCCCATTGCAAATTATGGGCCAAACTACAGCAAAGGGGGTTACCGACAACCATTTTAAATGCCATTAAATTGATTTACTCTGACACATGGGAGAAGGTTAAACTGGGGTGAAGCTCACGTCTATCGAGGGAAGTTAAAACAACAGTTGGTGTAAAACAAGGTTGTGTATTGGCACCAACACTCTTCAATCTGTATATAGCAGATGTTTTGACCAAGTTAAACGCTCGATCGGCCCACTCCCACTCTCTTGGTGGCCAACAACTATCTAACATGCTATATGCAGATGACCTACTATTGCTTAGTAACACCAGAATTGGCATGCCAAAACTGCTAAATAACTTACAGGAGTATGCAAGAACAAACAAATTTGAAATTAATCACAGCAAATCTAAAATGATTGCTCTCAATCGTACACCCATTAGCCAACGTAAATGGTATCTGAATGGGGAGACCCTAGAGGAAGTAAGCTGGTGCAGATAGTTAGGAGTCATGATAGATGCTAGAGGTAATTATGCTGCTCAAAAAGAAGCGATAAAGAATAAGGCGCACGCACTTGTTCACGCTTTTGGCACGCTTGAAAATTCAATCTTTTGCCTTGCTTTGAATCCATTGACAGCCATAATGAGAGCCGCTAGTAGACACCCACAAGTGCTGCCTATGTCATCTGGCAGTAGAAAACCTAGCACATGTGGTCTGCATTTGCCCAGCTTTCGCCGTTGAAGAACATGTTTATTTAAAAAAGAATTAAACGTATTAGGTGTCAGTAAATGCAGACAAGCTTTAACTGAAGCATTTAATCCACGAAATACCATACTGAACATTAGGCTTGTTTAATTTCTAGAAATATTTACCTCCAAAATTTCATGTGCCAAATCAAATTAGTGTTAGAAATGGCGCCAGTGGAAACAAAATCCACCAACCATGAATAAACAGATTGAAAAAAGGAAGGGCTCTTAGGCAACATGGTGCAGTTCTAGCCAACACTGTAATTACGCTAGGTACCAGTAACTGGAGTTAAGAGTGGGCAATTTTGTAGTATGTATTCAATTATTTCATATCATAATTTTATTGCACTATTAAAGTTTTATTTTTTTGCCCCTATATTTTTCTGCTTAATCTTATGTTGAAGAGTATTTTTATGGTTTTAATTAACTAATAAAATAAACATTCACTTCACTGCATGTGACATTATGAAAATTGCAAAACTGTCCTACTCAGGGAAACATATCAGACAAGCCCTAAATTAACCATTGCTCACCCTGGTAGCTTGGTACAGAGCAGTCAGGCTTAGCTTAGAGGCAGTGTGTAAAGTATTTGTGTAACACTTCAAACAGTAAAAAAAAATCGAAGAATAGATCTGACCTTCATATATTAATCAAGCTCAAAATGATATAAATTTACGTACAACTTGAGATATTGATTTTTAAAGTTTTTGGGTAAAAATAGCGCTAAGAAACTTAGGGCCTGATGTATGACGTGATTTTGCAGTTGCAAAAGGTGATTTTTGCCTTTTGTAACAGCAAAATGTCCTTTCCTAATGTACCATCCCTATTTTGCAAGCAGGCATGCAAATACCGACTTGCAAAATAGGGATTGCGAGTCGTAATTAAGAAAGGGCATGCTTATGGCACCACTTCCTAATTGCTAGTCACAGTGGCATGTATGATTGTTTTGTGACCGCACTTCAAATTGGTGTTAACCCATTCACAAAGGGGAAGGGGTGACTAAGGAAAGAACCCCTTTGTGAATGGAAGCCAAAATATTTTTTCAGAGCAGGTAGTGGCCAAATGGACCACTCCTACTCTGAAAAAAGGAAAAGAAAACTTTTCATTTTTTTGTTTGAAATGTAGCCTGTTTTCCATTAAGGAAAATGGGCTACATTTAAAAAACAAACCTGCTTTATTTAAAAAGCAGCCACAGACATGTAGCTCTGCTGTCCCCAGCAGGCCACCATCCCTGTGCGTGCAGCCATTCCCAATGGGATCGTAAATTATGACCTGCCTCATGAATATTGATGAGGGAGGTAATTTGCAACAACATTGGGAATTACAAACAGTGTACTTAATACTGTTGTGCATTTTGTTTTCCGACTTGCAATTTGAGATTCCCAAACAGATCGCAAATTTCGAGTCACAAAACAAGAGGTAGTATATCTGGCCCAATAACCTAAAAGGGGTTATCTGGTTGTGCCAGACTGGTACAAAGTCAAAGGTTCAGGCTGATTGCAATGGTGCGCAGGCTGGCTACAGGGATCCAGTTAGGCGCACTGAACAAGAATACTGCAGTATAGGTAATGCATGAATTCCGATGAGCAGTGAAACTGCAGTACGGAGTTTTGGTATCATTGTTGAGGCTGCCTTTGACGGGGGATGAAAAAATGTTGCACCAGAGAAAAGTGATGCATAGTGGTGGTTCTGAAGGTAATGCGTTGTGTCGGATCGACACAGCAGCAGCGATGCATGGGTTGTTCTCAAATTTGCGCCACTCAGCCCAGGCGATGTTTCAGTTCTGCAGATGATGGGTCTGTTCCGCTGGAGCAAACACCATAGGCCCACTTCCAAGGGCCCAGGACTGGGGTGCCACCACTTGGCAGGGCAGATTCACAGATGGCAGTAGCATGGTGATTGGAAGTCTTTTATGTCCCTTAGAGTTCAGATTAGGAGGCTAGCCAACTAGCCCTTGGAGTGAATCTTGGTTCAAGTGATGCAGTTCCAGTCCTTCTTACCCAGGCAGGGGAATAGCAGCCAGCAGAGCAGCACAGCCAAGTAGGAGTCCAGCAGAGCAGCAATCCAGATGTGTGTCACTCCTTCAGCAGCACAGCAGTTCTTCTTCCTAGAAGAGTATTCACAGGCTCTGGAGTGTACTAGAGTTGTAGTGTCAGAGGTCCAGGACTTATATCCAGTGGGGCCTTTGATTTGGGGGAGACTTGAAAGACAAGACTTTGATGTGAACATAGGTCCTGTCCTTCCTGCCCTGACCCCAGGCTAACTACAGGGTGTTATGCAGCCCTTAAGATACATCCTATTCAGGTGTAAGTGAAGCTGTGCCCGCTTCCTCTCTCCAACCTCCCAGGGCGGCCCACTAAGTCACACCTAAGTTCCCATTATGTGTGGCTGTCTACGAGGAATACACAAAGCCTAGCTGTCACCCATCCCAGACAAGTGATCAGAGATAGGCAGCAGGGACCAAATGGATAAAGTAAGAAAATGCAACTTTCTAAAAGTGGCATATTTGGTATTGGAATTTAAAATCTCACTTCACCATAAGTTGTGATTTTAAATTATGATTCCAGAGACAACAAATTCTAAATTAATTGCACTTATAAATTCTAATAAGGTAATCTTGATGGTATCCTATGGGAGAGATAGGCCTTGCTGTAGTGAAAAATCTCTTTTCACTATCAGGAAACATAAAACTTAAGCATACATGCTTATAAATGCATTGCACTTTGCCCTTTGGGTTGTCCAGGGCCTACCTTAGGGGTGATGTATATGTATGAAAAGATACGTTTTTGGCCTGGCATAAGGGTTATTTTGCCAGGTCGACATGGCAGTGTAAAATGGCCCACACAGGCTCTGCAAGTGCAGCCTGAGAAATGTTTAAGGGGCTACTTAAGTGGGTGGCACAATCAGCGCTGCAGGCCCACTAGTAGCATTCAATTTGCAAGCCCTGGGCACATGTAGTGCACTTTACTAGGGACTTATTAGTAAATTAAATATGCTGATTGGGGGTAAGCCAATTTTACTATATTTTTGGGGAAAGGACACAAGCACCTTAGCACTGGTAAGCAGTGGTAAAGTGCACAGAGTTCTAATAGCAGCAAAAACTAGGTCAGAAAAACTGAGAAGGTAAGCAAAAAGAGCCTACTTCCCAAAGGCTGTCAGGTCTAACAGAAACTTCCAGTTGAAATGAGTAAAAGGACTGGAATATTACTGCTTACATCAGGATAGTACCATGCAAATCTAAGTAAAGACACTGGTCTTCTTTGTCAAAGGGAATGTGGGCCATAGGTATACCCCCCTCTGGCATCGATGGGCAAATGTGTTCAAATCCAGCAAGAGGAGAGTTTGAGATTTAGTTGGTACTGCTCTACAGCAACTCTAATTGGGGAGTCAAATAGCTTTGAGACTTCTCATTGGCTGTGCCGGAGGTGGTACTTATGCGTAGGAGGAGGGGCTGCTCATGAAATGAAGATGTCTAGTGGATATTGGTGCAGGGGCTCCTCCTTGTGCTGAGGAAGGACAGCAATTCAGCAGCGCAGAAGCAAGGCATATAATAGCAACATGGTTCACAGAGGCAGTAGCAGGGTGGAACTTCTGGTTTTGGAGGTTCTCTTACTGTGTGTGGCATGCACCCATGCTGAAGTTCTTTGGCACTTTACAGCAGTGTTTGAGGGTGAGCATAACTTGGAAGGGACCAAGCCAATGGGGCTTAAGGGCTGACTTCCACTGCTGTACTTCAATATGAATCCAGTCTCCTGGTTTCAGATTTTGGAGTGGTCCTGTAGGACAGGCAGGTAGGCCACCTGAGAACAAAAGATGTAGAGACAGTGAATACGTTTGCAGTGTAGGAGAGTTATGTCATCATTTAGGTGCCACTTGAATAAAGCTGGAAGTGCAAGACGGTTTGATAGAAGCAGCATGGGCGGCCCCAGCACAGGTTCATTGGAAATTAGCTGGCTAAGGAATGGCAATATTGTTTAGCAACAGAAGAGGAAATGGTGCAAACCAGTGGGTATGTATGGCTCAAATCATGCCTTCTCCGCTCAAGCAGGTAATACCATGAGATTAGGTGCTGTTAGGATGGGGGATTTAAGGACACATTTCTCCTGGTATAGTTCTTTTACTCTCCATCATGATCCCCAGAGGTGTATTTCTGAAATTCAGACAAATCTTTTAGGAAAGCCATAAGAGATTAAAAAGTCTGAGAGACATACATAGTTATTTCAGACTTTGGGGACAGATCAGCCTGCTTAATAGTCCGTACACAACAGCTTTTCCGTCTAGAAAATTTGTCTTCAGAGGATTGATCTGTAGCAAACTTAACAATTGTCAAGTTTAGGAGGCAACAACTATTCAACTGGTCCTTTAACATTTATACCATTTAAGTCCCTGTTGAGGGAAGGAAACTCCAGTGCATTTAGAGGCACAAGATAATGAGCATCAAATATAGTAATAATCTTTTGAGCTGCAAAAGTACAAGCTCAGGTGAGGGCAATCAATTAAGCTACTTGCACGGAATACACTTAAGGTAAACATCAACTCTAAATTACCACACAATTAATACAAACATTCTAAAGGAAGAACCATCAACATAATATGCAAGATCACAGTTGGGCTTTGGTACATCTGAGAGATCAATATTGCAATTGATTAAATGGGCAGTCACTGTGACAGAGTCATGTGATTCATCAGTTGGAAACATAGAGGCGGGGTTCAGGATTAGACATTGGACCAGAGTGATATAGGAAATGGACAGTTAAAGAACTTCATTGTGTGGCAGTCTTGGCCTTAACAGATGTTGGGTCTTGTTAGTGAGTAAGAGTACAGGATAGGGTACAGGATAGGGTACAGCAACAGTAAAAGTGGAGCTGGAGAATATGTTGTCATGGGTTTCTACAATGTGGGTGGCTTCTGCCACATAGGTGAAGTTGTAAATGTGTCAAGGACAAAGGTTAGAAGGCAACAGGTTTCTTTTGAGCTCTGTGATCTTGCACCAACAAACATTGGGTAAACTCATCTTTTTATGGCAACACAATGCAAGTGGTTATCTATAGCCATGCAGCCCTAAAACAGAGTGGAGAATACTGCAACATATTTATGAAAAAAGTGCTATTTTCTCTCTCCATAAAGGGTGCACTTTAAGCTGTCTTGTGCAAATGCATATATTCTTGCACCAGAATCAAAATCAAAAATGTAAAGTTAGACTATTATACAGGTACTAGATAGTGGCAAGTAAAAATATGATGTCTCTTTCCCCTCTGACAAATTCTGCAGTTATACCACAGCCATTTCCCTTCTCCTGATGGAAATCTTTACTTGAGGGGTTCACAAGCAGGAAGGAAGATCTGCTTGACCTTGAGAATCTCATCAACTCCTAACCCATCACTCCCCTACTACTCATAGGCAAGATCATTGAAAAATCAGTGTATGCTCGAATCTAAGATCACATCAATGTTAATTTCCTGCACGACTACCAGTTTGGCTTCATATCACTCTGCAGCACAGAGACTGCATCGTAGACAATGCCCTCTAGATCGCAGATAAAGATGACCCCCACCTCCTTTTATTGCTAGACATCTCAGCTGTCTTTGACACATTCAACCATCCCATCCTCATATGCTTTCTGAATTCTCAAATGCAATTCACTGGCAGTGTTCTTCACATTTATGTTATCAGTGATTTTATAGTGCACTAATCACCTATGAGGGTATCCAGGTACTCTATCCTTTTGTGAGCTGATTGGTAATCCCTGCATACAGCATGGTTCCAGTCTGCTGGTAATGAGAACTTAGGTGATCATTTTCTTTGTGTTGTATGGAAGCCACTTGAAGAATTTCTTTGACATCCTTATTTTGTTGAATCAAGCTGAGACTGTTGTGTTGACTTGGACTGTCATGTCCAGTTTGCTGTCTGTGATAAATCCAAGGTTTCTCATTGTGAGCATGGCCTGGGGATGGTTCCAATGTCTGTAGGCCACCAAGTGGAGTCCCATGATGAGGCATTCTTCCTGAAGACTACTATCTTGGTCTTGTCCAAGTTAATTTTGACGCAAGTGGATTTCATCCAGGTGGATGCAGTGGTGTTTTGTCTGAGAGGGACAGTATCAGTTCCACGTTGTTCCTGTAAGTTAGGATGTTTATGTTGGCAGCTTATATGACATCATTCAGTGGGGTCATGTAGCTGTTGAACAGGATTTGGCTGAGAAAGGATTACTGCAGGACTCTGCAAATAAGATCTTGTGCTGCAGAGGCTTAATGGGACATGTTGACCATTTTGGTTCTTCCAGTGAGTAACAGGTAGATTTATTTTAGGGCAAGTCCCTGGATCCTGCTTCATGGAGTCATTGGAATAGGTGAGGGTGGGAGAGGGTTTGGAGGCTGCTGATAGGACTAGAAAGAGGAGGGCTGTGGTTTGCCCCAGGTCATGGATCATCTGGATATCATTTGTTACTGCTTTAAGGGTGGTTTCTGTGCTGTGGTTGGATCTGAAACCTGATTGTGTGGTGGTGTGAAGCCAGTGGTCTGGCAGGTGGTGAGAGATGCTTTTTTTGGAGGCCTTTATACAGGACTTTGGCTGGGTAGGGAAAAAGGGATATTGGTCGGTAATTGGTGAGTTTGGCCAGGTCATCCTCCTAAAGAGTTTCTTTAGGAGGATGTTGACCAATGTGTTCAAGGGTTCTGGAAAGTAGCTGTACTTATGGAGGTATTGAGGATAGGAATGAGGGCCTTGCTGATAGGGATTGCTCCTTTGTCAAAGTCATGGTGGAGACAAGAGTGCACCGGGGTCCTGGAGTGAATAATTTTCATGATTGTTGTGGTTTCCTGTGTGCTACTGGTGTCCCATAAGGTGACTTTGTTGACTTCATCACTGGGCAGGCCAGGGAATCAGGTTGCATGGGGAATTTTCTGTATATGGAAGCAATGTTGCTGTTGGTTCTTCTCCCACCTTTCCCACCAACACCAATGTGTTCACAAGGGTGCTTCCCAGTTCCAAAAGATCTTTATCACCTGTGGAGTACCCAAGTGTTCTATACAGTCTTCTTCAGCCTCTATATGTAGCCACTGGGTGCTCTACTCATGGATATTAGCATTAAGATTCTTCAGTATGCCGATGATGCACAACTTTGTTCGAAAAGTATCCTCTGCATCAGGATTTCAACACCTCAAACACTGCTTACACAATACCCAAACCTGGATGTCTAGCACCTTCCTGCAGCTCTACCGAACCAAGAAAGAATTATTATCTTTTGCCAAGACCACCAAACAAGAAACAAACAGTACAAACCTAGCTCAAATACATGAACCTTGATGGCCATGAACCCCAAATTTCACCAAATGTCAAGCCACTTGGATTCACCCTGGACACCAAACTCACCCTCAAGGAACATACTGTCAAAAAAGATAAAGATGGTCTGGTACCCATTGCCAGCCCACACCATCTTCAAAACCACCTGAATCATTTATTAAGCCATCACAACCAGCACCCCTCCATATCTTGCAGACAAGCTCACCATCTCAGCATGTTCTCAGCACATGCACAGCCAAGACTCCATAAGCCTACTGGGTACAAACAGTAAAAATGAAAAGAGTACATTTCCATCTATGCACCCAGGATCCAAAACAACATTCACATTTCCATCAGGACTGCCCCAAAACTTGATCTATTTCCCTAGATGCTCAGACCACTTGGCCTGCATTGATGTGGGGTGTCAAAGAGGAGTGCTCCTTACAGTGCTGAAGACCTTGCCCCGGCACTCTGCTTAATTGAGATGGCTTGGCCAGGCTACCAGTGTTTAGGACCCTAATCTAGGTTGCTTTTATGGCATCCTTAGTGGGGACTCTAAGCGCTTTGTCCAACAAAAGTTTAGTTCAAACAAAGCATGGGTTACATATTTTCATGATTATAACATGTGGAAGGAGGCAGAGAGCAGCTCCCTGCTGGGTTTGCTCTAGAATTTCAGGTTCTTTCACTAACTACAAACCTAAATACATACATGCATTCATAAATTTGTGCTGGGAGCTAGTGAGTGAATGCAGTGCAAAGGCATCCTGGTGTGTCTGTGGGGGAGCCCAGTAGCATTAGAAAGCATGAGCAACTGGATGTGCGAGGGATTAGTGAGTGAGAGGGTGAGTGAACGACAGACTTAGTGAGTAAACCAATTTGTGCATTGTGGTATAGGGAAAATACGGAGGCGCATTTTGAAGTAAAAATAATCACTGCATTGATTCCTGACTCATTGAATTGGAAGACCTGTTTGCTATCAGATTTTTGCCTGTTTAAACATTGAGAGAACAATAAGTTGCAACTGGAAGTTCTCTTAAGTGAGCTATGGCTTTCAATGAAGACTATTAAAATGTTATTCTAGTCCATTAATAGGAAGGTCAAAAATCCTCCACTTCTCCTGTCTGAAAATACTTGATAGGCACATGTGCCTTGCAAATATGCAGGGAGATTGTCATTGTAGATACCTACCTACCTGTGCCTCACTGTGTCAAAGAAAGTGTTTATAATTGGCTGCATCCTTGTGGAGGTTTATTTCTCAGTTGCTCAAGCATTCAGAATGTTTCCATTTTAGATTGGTAATAAGAGATATTTTTGCTGCTTTGATGGTTTGATAGACTCCATGTGCATACTCATGAGGTCCACATCTGTTTAGACAACTGGATGATATTATCATACTATTAAAATATATATATATATATATATATATATATATATATATATATAAACACTATTCTTCAGCGTGGTCACTCCACGCCTGATCGCCGGTGGTGCTGCTGTATGAACGCGCGCCACCGCGTTCTATAATCCACACTTTCCTCCAATTATAATATGAAGAAGCAGCACTCCAAAGCGTGTATTCATAGAATTTAATTTACGATCCCAACATCCCATCCATAACTGCCTTCATCGGCCTGTTGGCCGCCATTTTGATTCTCTGTTTATACATATTTGATAGTCTTTTTTCAGTATCCATTAATGTCATGATCAAGTCTTCAACATTCTTAAATTCAAACTATAGAATTGATTATTCAAACTATGTATATAAAAACATAGCTGAAATATACAAAATAAAATAACCACATCATACCTTATTTCCCTAAATCCACCCAAACATTTAACATAATAATGACGATTGTTCTACAATATTAAGGCCAATCTTTAAGACACTATTAAATTCAAATCAGCTATTTTGTAGTCGCTTCGATAATAAAATAATTTTTGCTACTATACAACTTAGCTAGTTATTAGACATAAAATAGCAATTGCTACACCAAAATCTATCTAATCTTAAAGAAGGAACACTCACCATTGATAAAAATCGTCTTTGTTGCTAATAAAATCGTCAGTAAAAATGTACAAAAATGTAAGGGCTTATATGTAAATAATATAAATATTGATATAATATAACAAAAATATATATCACACCACTAATTGGTAACGATCATGACATGACCCCACTGGTCAATGACGTCTCTACAAATTACATATGGGCAGAAATTTTAAAAATATAACCCCATCACATTCACAATAACTCAATTGTTCATTATTTGCATGCTACCTAGTATATTCATCCTTTTTCTTTTCATTACAATAAATTAAATATAATTGTCACATTTATATAGAATCAACCTAGGTGACTAAAACAACGATAAATCTTTAGTTATAGTGCATAATTCTCTTTCAAATAATTTAGATCTTTAAATGCATATGTAGCTCTTCACTTTTGTTTAATCCGTTGGGTTATTTGGTGTCAAACATTCAAATATACCTAGACTCCAATGTTCTTAACCTTTTCTCTCTATCACCACCTCTAAAATCCTTGGGTATCCCATCTATCACACTGTATTTTAAGTTAGTAGTGTCTCCTCCATGAGCTTCCCGAAAATGTCTAGCTACCGGGTTCGAATTGTCTTGATTATGAACCGCTCTCAAATGTTGTAGAATACGTTTATGTTCCAGCTGTTTTGTACTGCCTATGTACATCTTGAGACAACTGCATTTAAGTACGTAGATGACATATTCCCTTTTGCACGTGTATACTCCCTTAATTTTATGGATGGTTTTACTGTATCACAACTGACTTAATGCTCTTGCCATTTTTACAAGCCTTGCATTTAGCACATCTAAAAAAAACATAAATGGGTGTTAGCCACATCTGTTTACTATCACATTGTCTAACATCACTTCTGAC
Organism: Pleurodeles waltl; assembly: GCF_031143425.1. NCBI lineage: Eukaryota > Metazoa > Chordata > Amphibia > Caudata > Salamandridae > Pleurodeles > Pleurodeles waltl. Next base: position 172,131,027 of record NC_090448.1, on the reverse strand, counting down.
AAGTGATCTCGCATAGATTTCCCTCTTCTGTATGTTAACTGAGGATTTTTCCTAATGTCTTTACCTATAATAGGGTCACTTTTTAATATATGGCAATGTTTCTGTAAAATCCTCCGAATTGTAGAATGAGTCACATTATATGTTGGTTTAAATCTTGCCATTGTTTGTTTATCGCACTGAGTGCTATTGCTTTTAGATATGTCAAATAGAATGCTATCTCTGGTGTGCTGTTCCACTTTCTTCTTCGCCTTAATGATGGTATTATTAGAGTACCCCCTTTCTCTAAATCGTGTTACCATTTCATTTTCAATTTCTGCAACTTTGTTCCCCGTACTACAAATCCGTTTGGCTCGTAACAATTCTCCATAGGGAATACTCTCCTTTAAAGGTAAGGGATGATAACTTCCTGCATGTAAAAGACTATTACCTGCCGTAGGTTTCCTATAAAGTGTAGTTTGTAACCCAGCGTTCTCTATGGTAACCTTCACATCCAAAAATTCTGTTTCTCCAGTACTTTTGTTCGCAGTCAATCTAAGATTCAAATCATTATCATTTATCTCCTTTACAAACTTTTCAGCACTTGAGACATCACCCTTCCATATCACAAATATGTCATCAATAAAACATAACCATAAAATAATGTGATCATTCCATCTATCTAGGGGTGGATTATTGAGAACCTGTTCTTCCCACCAGCCCATATATAAGTTAGCAGAACTGGGGGCAAAGCATGTACCCATTGCCGTTCCACGTGTCTGTTCAAAAATGTCATTATTAAAGAAAAAAATATTATGTTTAAGACACCATCTCATCATGTTAATTAACATGACACTGTGTTTGTAGAATCTTATTGGTCTATTGTAAATTAAATTCTATGAATACACTCTCTGGAGTGCTGCTTCTTCATATTATAATTGGAGAAAAGTGTGGATATGTATATATATATGTATATATATGTATATATATATATATATAAAGAAAAGAAACAGGCACCTACGTCCTTGGTGCCTGAAAAAACGCACTCCACTAGGTGATGGTACGTGATAGAAAAGTTTAATGACAACACTTTTCGATCTCCCTGAGATTTTTCTCACAGCCAACACAATTACAGTGCACCACCCTCTTAAAAAGGCAAACCCCACAATAGAACTAGTAAAAAGACTATAGGCCTTACAAGAAATAATAGAAAAGGGACTTAAAATTCCAATTCCCTTCACAGAACCAATTAAATTCATATTTTCCAAATTATAAATGCATTTAGGGGTATTGTAAAAAAAAAAAATATATATATTTTATCATTTCTACAATTTTACACAATTTTAAACAATTTTAAACAATGCTGAATATTCATGCCTGGCAAGTGGCCATTTGATATAACCCCAAATTTCTTTCAGTCTACATTCCACATCATTGTTCTGCTCGGCATATGTGTGTTTTGTGTGTGTATCTAAGTCCCCAATACTATCTTGTAGCTTATATATCTCACCTATTCCTAATACTCCTCATTGAAAGGGTAAAACACACCTCATGTACTCCCTTAGAAAGTGCTTTAATAAATACATAAAATCAGAAAAACTGAAAAAGTGCTGGAAAACACTATTGGCCCCTATTAATGTCCTCAAAACCTGTCTAGTACAATATGTTTAAAAAAAATCAACCCAAAGAAATAAATGAAAATACAAAAATAAACTAATCACTACTCATTGGTTGTTTCTCACACTTCAGATCCTAGCAACCTATATGTACTGAGAGTTCCTCATCAATATTCAGGCCCATCGGGGCCTTACTATTTAGCCGCACAATGTATTTGGACTCCAAAATCCGTAGTCTTCTCTCTCTGTCACCTCCTCTCACTGGGACCTCTACCCTGTCTATGCCAAAATAAACACACTTATCCAAATCCTTAGCATGTTCCTTCTCCCAATGTCTCGATACTGAAAATCTATAGTCACAGTTTCTGATTGCTCTTAAATGCTCCAAAATTTGTTTTTTTGACTGGAAAAATGGTGCTTCCAATATATCTCAACCCGCATGGACATTCCAGCACATACACACAGAAGTCACTGTTACATGTGATTACCTTATTGATCCTCCTTTCCTGTTCATTTGGCATTTTGTAAGTCTTTACATTAACACTATTTTTACAAGCTTTACACTTGCCACATTTGTAGAAACCCTTCTGTTCATTCAACCAACTTCCGTAATGAGGGATCTTTTTCAAATCACTGTGTACTAGGAAATCCCTTATTGATCTAGCCTTGCGAAAAGTAATCAAAGGGGACGGCAACACCTTCTCACCAATCACACCAACCGCTTTAACTATACTCCAATGCCTGGAGATAATTCTCCTGATCTCCTGAGATTCTGCATTGTACGAGGTGATTAATCTAACTTGTCCTTCACCTTTTGAAGATCTAGATTTTCTTAGTGAAGAGATCCTTTCTAGAAATCCCTCTTACTTTATCCCTAGCTGTCATAAGGACATGGGGTAGTAACCTCTAGCTTGAAATCTGTGTAGCATCATGGACTCTTCTTTCTCATATGCAGAATCACTGTTGCAATTGCGTTTGGCCCTCATTAACTCACCACAGGGAATGCTGTTCTTCAAACTAATGGGGTGATGGCTTTGTGCATGCAAGAGACTATTTCCTGCCGTTTCTTTATGATGGAGACTAGGGTAAACCTTTCTATCGTTGATTGCCACATGTACATCCAGAAAATCAATAGCACTACTGAGTAAAAGATAAATGAATCTCATTGGTGGAGATAATACTCAAAAAATCAAGTAAGAGGCTTGCAGAGCCATCCCAAATGACAAAAATATCATCAATATATCTAGTCCACAGGGCTATGTGATTTGTCAAATGTTCATTCTCTTCTTTCCAGACAAACTGTTGCTCCCACCAACCCATAAAGATACCGGCAAAACTGGGAGCAAAGCAACTCCCCGTGGCAGTCCCCGTGACCTGTCTATACCACTTGTGATCAAAGATGAAAAAATTGAGACTCAGGCAAAAATTCAACATCTCTACAAGCATCATGGTATGATCACACATATTGATAGCTTTGGGGGTCATTACAACCCTGGCGGTACAAGACCACCAGTGCTGAAATGACGGAAGCACCGGCAATAGGCTGGCGGTGCTTCCCTGGTCATTACGACTGTGGCGGAAGCGCCGCGGTCACACCGCTGGGGCTGGCGGTTTCCCGCCACAATGGCCCAGGTGCTAGTAATCTAGCAGCGCTGCCCAGCGGATTTTGAGTCCCCCTACCACCAGGCTTTTCCTGACGGTTTGAACTGCCAGGAAAAGGCTGGCGGTACGGGGAGTCGCTGGCCCCTGGGGACCTGTGCACTGCCCATGCCACTGGCATGGGCAGTGCAGGGGCCCCCTGACAGGGCACTGTGCAGCTTTTCACTGTCTGCATAGCAGACAGTAGTTGCACCCGTCGCACGGCCGCAACACCGCCAGATCCATTTGGAGCCAGCTCCTGTGTTGTGGCCGAGATCCCCGCTGGGCCGGCGGGCGGAAACTAGGTTTCCGCCCGCCGGCCCAGCGGGGATCTCCAAATGGCCGCGGCGGGGTGTGGCTTCATTGGCGGCCGCCCGGCGGTCTGATCTTGGCGGGCGGCTTCAGCCACCTGCCAAGGCCGTAATGAGGGCCTTTGTCTCGAAAAAAATGTGTGCATGCACCAACTCCCAAAGAGTGGTCAATGCACGTACATAAAGCTACTACATCTATGGTGACCAACAGATACAAGGGCTGCCAGGATATCTCCTCAGTCTTCGAGATGAAATCTGCACTGTCTCTTCAGTATGAGGGAAGGTTCAAAACATAAGGTAATAGGAAAAAATCCAAATAGATGGAGGTGGGTTCCAAAAGACTCCCATTTGCAGATATAATTGGCTTACCTGGGGGATTGGCCCTGTTTTTGTGTATCTTTGGAAGCAGGTAAAAACAAGGCACCACAGGTTTCTGAACTTATAAAAACTGAAATTCTTCTGTACTGATGAGGCCTCGTTCCCTCCAGTCATCCAATTTGTTGTGATAACACACTATAGATTGTTTATAGTTCTCCCATGAAGAGTGCTCATAATCTCTTGATCTCATGAGCTGTCTGTCAGCTTCCTTCAAATATGCCTGAACATCGCATAAGACTACATTGCCACCCTTATCAGAAGGTTTGATAACCACACTATTGTCCTCCGACAAAGTACGGAGAGCTGATTTCTGAGATGTGGAAGGATTCTCAGCAAAATGATTCCTACTGTGCTGCCACATCTTCAAAAGGTCTTTGGTCACCAATTCCTGAAAAGTATCGATATTATCATGTGGAGTATTCGGATTACACTTAGACCTAGGTTTAAAGGAATTACTACTCGTTCTGTCCACCTCTAGATTAATTGCCACCAGAAATTCCCTTTCTGTCTGAGCTGACTCAATACCATACTCCAAATCATGCAAAGTCCTTAGTCCCCTATATCACTCAAACACAAGTTATCAAAAGTGTGATCCACTTCTGCAATTTTCACCGGAATTTTCGTTGATCAATTCTTTTGTTGTTGTGTGAATATTTTTAACAGTTTCAATTTCCTGCAAAAAAGGAAAACATCAATGCGAGTTATACAGTAGTCCATGTTGGCCACCGGACAAAAAGACAAACCCAACTTCAAAAGGGACTGGTTACCAGAGTTCAATTCATGAGACGATAGATTCACTACAGCAAATTTGTTTTCATCCATTTGTTGTACATCCATTATCTTTTCTTTGTTTGCCGCGTTGATTTCCCATGAGGCAATTCTACATTGGTTCTTTTTCCCACCTCTCCTGATTTTCCATCTTTGTCGTTGTTTGCACCTCTTTCTCCTGGCCACGGTTTGTCTCGCTGGCCCCGGCTTTGGCGTAAAAAATTATACTCATCCAAAGTGGACAGTGGTACACCCTCTCTACTGCCCCCACTAGGGGGCTCCTCCAAGTCGGAATAAGCTTCTGAGCCTGATTCAGATGTAGTCAATTCTTGTTGTCTCAGAGCCCCCCACCTGCTTGAACGCTCTAACTGCATTGTCATATTTCCTACCAAAGGTGAGAATTTTACCCGAAGCATAATCATATTTGTCCCTCAAGAACTTCTTTCTTTTCTTCATCTGAATTTCTTGTTCATATTGAATAAGTCTCTGCTCCATACCGTTGTAAACCTCTTAATCTCATCCTGGTTAGAATGCTGATCCAAAATTTTTCTTTGTTTTTACTATCTCTTCACATGTTTGTTCAAGTTCCATTTTGGCATATTTAGACAACAAACCCAACATCCCTTTACACGTAGAAGCCAGCAAAGCCGGCCATTCTTGGGGTTCTGATAAGTTAGGGTAATAAGGATGCGCAATCCTCTAGGCACCCTACCCACCTCAATATAATTATCGAGTGATGTAGTCCCCCACCAACGATTGATTTCTTTCTTCAGTAATTTCTCATATGAGAACAAATGCTGTTTTAAGGTTCTAGAAGGCTCCAAACCGCTACTGGCAGCTGTTTCACTGAGGGGCTGATCATCTTGTTCTTCATTAAAGACATTGCGCGCCATTTCTTCACGTTTTGAATGCCATTCCTCAATGGCTACAAATCTTACAATAAGTGATGGTAGTAGTCAAAAAAGTAATAAAAAAGTAATTTAAAAAAAGTAATAAAAAAAAAGAAGCAAAGGGGATCTCATACAAAATATTTCAGTCCAGCACTAATAATTCACCATATCATGACCACTGCCCATAGATGCCCAAATCAAAAGTAACAAGAAAGGGCAATGAGCCTGCCAAATGATGTCTCTGTTTTTTTAATTATTTGTCATTCTTATTCCTTGAAGACTAGTCAATAAGAAGGGGGAATAATTTCACAACAAGCTACATGTTGGTTGTTTCCCAACAGAAGTCTGTGTAGATAACTACATTGAACGCTTGGTGCTTTAAATTCCACCTTCCCAATAGACAGGAAAAAACTTCTGCTGAATATCCTGTCATATATATTGGAACTACCCAGAGCTCTCTCTTCTTTTTTTGCATAATTTATGTGTCACTTTAACCCTGAAAAGGTTTTGTTTTGACTTATACTGGGTACTTTCTTGTGTCTGGACAAAGCTAAGCCCCTCTGAAGAGCTCTAATGAGGGCAACACACATCAGGGGTTGCTGTTACTCATTCCCGGATGGCTTGGATGGTGTTTTACCAGTCCAAAGCTGTAATACTGTGCCTGGAGTGGTAAATGGCTTTTGTCATTTTACAGTTTGGCAATGAGGACACTGTTTCAATCCTATGCTTAAAGACTTTGCTGTACAAATGACAAAAGACTTTGGCCCATATTTATGCTTTTTTTGCACCACATTTGTGTCACTTTTTGTCAAAAATGCAGCACAAAAAAAGTATAAATATGGACCTTTGTCCCAATCTAGTTCAGCGTGGACAGCACTGTGCTGATCCTATGCCTAAAAACTTTGCAAGATAAACAGACATTTGAGGTGAGCAATTCTAGGGTGTCGCAGGGTGCTCCTTACTGGAGCTTCTCTCCACCTAAACTTGGAAACTACCCAGAGCTTTCTCTTCTTTTTTGCATAATTTATGCATCACTCTAACCCTGAAAGGGTTTTATTTTGACTTATACTGGGTGCTCCCTTGTGTTTGGACAAAGCTAAACCTCTCTGATGAGCTCTAAGGAGAGAGCAAAACATGTGTCAGGATTGCTTTTACTCATTCCAGGTTGGCTTAAATGGTATTATACCAGTCCAAAGCAATAATACTATGCCTGGAGTTGTAAATAGCTTTTGTCATTGTACAGCTTGCCAAGGATGGCACTGTGTCAGTCCTATGCTTAAAGATTATGCTGTACAAATGACAAAAGACTTTGTCCCTATTAAGCTCAGCGTGGATATCACTGTGCTGATCCTATGCAAATCTAGAGTGTTGCTGGTGTTGCAGGGTGCTCCTTACTGGAGCTGCTCTCCACCTAAACTTGGGAACTACCCAGAGTTCTCTCTTCTTTTTTGCAATAATTCATGTGTCCCTATAACCCTGAAAGGGTTTTGTTTTGACTTATGATGGGTGCTCCCTTGTGTCTGGACAAAGCTATACCCCTCTGAAGAGCTCTGATAGCAAAGCATGTGTCTGGGGTTGCTTTTACTCATTCCAGATTGACTTGGATGATATTTTACCAGTTCAAACTGTAATACTGTGCATGGAGTGGTAAATGGTTTTAGTAATTTTACAGCTTGGCAAAGACAACATTGTGTTAATCCTATGTTTATGACTTTGCTATACAAATGTCAAAAGACTTTGACCCTATTTAGCTCGGTGTGGATAGCAATGTGCTGATCCTATGCTTAAAAACTTTGCTAGATAAACAGGCATTTGAGGTGAGCAAATATAGGGTGTCACTTTTGTTGCATAGTGCTACTTACTGGAGCTGCTCTCCACCAAAACTTGGGAACTAGCCAGAGCCTTTTTTTGCATATATATATGGGCAAATTCTTTTGTTTGTGTGTGTGAGGCCAATGGCGGCTAAAGGGTCTGTAGTTGCCCGGAGCCAACTTATCTCCCTTTTTACAAATAGGCACTATTTTAGCACCTTTCGAATTACTGGGGAGATGACTTCCTGCCAAAACAGCATTGGACACATAGGGCCTCATTACGACTTTTGCGGTCTTCAATGAAGACAGCTGAAGCCGCTGCAGCCAGCATACCGCAAGTGCTTGCCACCCTATTAGGAGTTTTTCACTGGGCCAGCTGGCGAAAACAAGGGTTTCCGCCCGCTGGTCCATCGGAAAACTCACCACAACATTGACCGGCGGCAATATTGTGTTGCGTCAAGTGCGACAGCACCCGTTGCACATTTCACTGCCCATTATTCGGGCAGTGAAATGCATGATGGGGCTGAGCATGGGGGCCCCTGCACTGCCCATGCCAAGTGTATGGGCAGTGCAGGGGGCCCACAAACTCCCCTATTCTGCCAGCCTTTCTGCCGTGGAAAGGCTGGCAGATGGGGACTCGTAATTTCCCAGGGTGATTATAATAGCTGGAACCACCAGACTGAAGGCTGGCTGCAGCTTGGCGGTGTCTGCGGTCTGACTGTGGCGGATCCGCCACAGTCATAATAGGATGGTCTGACCGCCCTATCTGCGGCAGTCCGACCACCATCGCAAATGTGGCAGTCTTGGAACCACCACACTCGTAATGAGGCCAATTGTTTATGTAAGGGCCCCATAACTTCAAATCAGATCTAAACAAGTCAGTAGGGATGCTATCTAACCCAGGTTCTTTCCCTGCTTTCTGCGCCATAATAGCTGATCAGATGGCTTTGGGTAAAGGGAGCAATTAGTTCCAAGTGGCCTCTTCCAATTGTGCCTTGCTAGCTTTAATGGCATCAATATAAGCATGGCTAGCCTGGACTATCATAGGTCTATCCTTCTGTCTTATCGCATCCAAGAGACTGATCTTAGCTTTCCTGCATCTATTGTCAAACCATTTATTAGCCTTGCCTGAACTCAACTGCTTTCTTCCTTTACTCAGTGGGTCTTCCTGGGCTGGATGGGTGGAGAGCCTGACACTTGCATTTTTAAAGGCCAGTGACCTGCCCTCACACAAAGGCAGACAGGACTGCGCTGAAAGGGGAACTTGTGTACAAAACCACTCTTTGATATCTCCCCCACTTCAAAGGGATTTTTTTGTATAGATTAACTGGGTCTCTGACCCCACCAGATCAGACACTTCTGGATCTACACCTGAAATCTTTGAGAGGAGCAGCCTGGCTGCCCAAATGACTCATCTGGACTGCTTTGCTGAGAATGACTGCTGCCCTGCTGCTGCCCTGTTTCCCTGCTGGCCTCTGACTTACTTTGCTGGAAGGGCCCTGCCTTCCCCATAAGGCTTGGATTGAGCTTGCCTCCTTTTTCTGAAGTCTCAGGGCCAACAAAGACTTTACCTCTTTGCCTTGAAATGGAAAAGTTGATGCATCACCTGCTCCTAGCAGTCAAGAATTTTCAACGCATCATCCTTGGGTGCCAAAATATCCCCTCACTGCAGTGAGGAACAAAGACTGTGTGCTAAAAAAACAACGCAAACCCTTGCAGTGTTGAAAGAAATGACACATCATCTGTGCTACACCTGAAAATCTGATGCAACACTTTATTGTTCCATGCATCTCCTCCTCTTCGATCTCTGTGCATTGTTATTTTGGACACATCCCAGGTACTGTGTGTAACAAAGAAACAATGATATTTTCTAAGGATTGAGACTCTTTTAAACCTTTTAAAAGTAATGTTTCAACTTGTGCTTATTAGATATTTGTCATTTTTACCTTATTTTATCCAGATAAATATTATCTATTTTTCTAAACCTGTGTGGTGTGTTTTGTGGTATTTTCACTGTGTTGCTGTATGATTTATTGCACAAATACTTTACACATTGCTTTCTCATTTAAACCTGACTGCTCAGTGCCAAGCTACCAAAGGGTGGCCACAGGATAAAATGGGTTGTGTTGTGACCCTGATTAGGATTGTGGTTCCTATTTGGACAAGGGTGTATACCTCTGCCAACTAGAGACCCCATTTCTAACAATAAGCCTATGGGATTTTTGATTTCTTATTATTTCCAAGCTTACATTTGCTTATTTTTATATAAGAGAATGGATGTATTGTAACTTACCAGTGTGTTGTAGACTTCTCCGCATGACCCGCATGCTGAAAATTCCAATGTGGGGCGCAGGACTGAATGTGAAGGTTCTGTGAGTTATAGTTACTTGAGGCTAGTGAGGGAGCTCCGTGTTTGATCTGTGTTTCTCTGTCGTGGAGAAATTAACATTGCAAAACAAGCGGATTTTAAAAGGCAAGCCCACAAACCAAACAAACTGATGGGCATGACATGGGTGTGGTTACAAGCCCATAAGGATATTACAACTTTTTAAAGTTTTGACCTCGCAGTTTACAGTTTTGGGCTGAGTGTCATAAATAGTTGAAGATCTGTAGCAGCACTATTTTACTAGTTTGGACAGTGGTAAATGGTCGCTTCCCATGGAAACTTTATAGGCATGTCTGCATTTACCGGATATGTAGCAATGTTTGCTGATACCATTAAAGTAAAGAGCAGAGAATAATAGAGTAACAGATAAAAGCAACATAACAACACAATTAAGACACACTATAACATTGCAATTATACAGCAGAAAAGCAGAGTAGCCCAAAAACAACAATTCACAACCGCAACAAAATGCCACACCGGAAATATGACCAAACCTTCTTGTCATTCTTGTCACACATTTTCACTGAAGAGAAATCCGCTTTAATAATTTGGTGTTTCCACCAATCCCCGCCTTAACGTACCAGGGCATGAAAAACCACCAGTTAAGCATGTTTTTTTTATATGGTTCCCTGGTGTGGTTCACTGGACTCAGATGACTGTAGCTTTGTGGCTGTAAGGTTTTGCCCCAGCAACATTATTTCTTATGAAAAATGTAAGCAATGATTAAGAAAATCGGTTTGCAGCTTAGTTTTTTTCGTTTGGATTTCACTCAATCCAACATAAAACACGCAAAGCAGATTTTATTTTTGTTCTTGGTTGGGTTCCCTCTCCTCTATGTTGCAAGAATATCCCCTTTGGGAATTTGCAAGCTTTTGTGCAGTCAGTCAAGAGAGCATTAAATGTATATAATTTAAAATGATGAGGTAATGAGGCTATCACAGATGTTCTTACAGGCTACTCCTCCTGCCATATGATTATTACACTCGGAGTATTCCTTTTGTTTGTTCATGATGCTGTCCTTATCGTGAAGTCTCCGCTGGTCTGGGTGTTTAGGGATGTGTTTGTGGGCAGAGAGGAGCAGCCCACAGGACGTTTTTTTTATACATAATCTCTGGCAGGATCACCTTCAAAAGTTCTTAAATTGATTTGGAACAGGTGTGCTCGCTTATTAATACAATATGTGTTGCTGAAGACATGATGTATCCGATCATTTTCAATGCATTTCTCTGATGTTCATTGTGTGCCCTTATACATATTTCAACTGTTTACGTTTATGTTATTATTTGGAAAATAAACCGTATGGTACTGATACATTAACTATATTTTACTTAACCTGATGGCTGTCTATAAGAAAGTAAATTCTCTAGCTGAAGCATAGAGAAACAAATGATATTTTGGATTTTCACATGTATTTCGATGTCCATTCTAGGCCATTTCAGTGTCAGTGTTTGGAAATGATGCACAATACAAACGCTAAAATAAGGAGATTGTGAGGAATTTATTCGGACCAACACACATTTCTGGTTATTCTCTTGATCTAATATGTTCTCTTTTACATTCCTAGCCATCGCATCCAACTCCCTCATGCTGGCAATCGTTGTTTCTTTATCGGAAACACCATCTGCTGACTCTTCAGCCCACCTTCCCACTACAGCAGCCCACAAAAATGTTGAAAAACGTTACTTCCTAGCTCTCCTTATTTCCCGTAGGAGACTCATCCCCTTTCAATTTTTCAGTTCGCTTGTGCTTGGACAGCTGGACTAAGTTATCCCTGTTCACCACACTACACAACATCAGCCTTTTGTTGGATGGTGTTGGGGGTCTCTGCCCTAATCGTTTTCTAACTCTCAACTCAATTTGACTGGCCTCCATCCACCTCTGCTACACGGGATCTGGCAGATAGGGGTTATCACTCTTGCCCTAAAGTGGATGTAATACTTTATTTCTGGGCAGGCACAGACTGTCCCAATCCCTTTTCATTTGGAATTCATACCTCTGCTCTGTGGAATCCTATCAGTTTTAATGCCTACATTGCCCAGTTGTCAGCCTTTATCAGAAGCTTTGATGTTTCCTTTTGTGCCTATGGGATGATGCTCAGCTTTTGGTAGGTCCAAACTGCTTTCAAATCTGATGCCTAAAGCTATCCATTCCAACTTAGTCACATTGCTTGGATGTCTGCTAATTCATTAGTTCTTACCTTTGACTAGATGCAGGCCATTTTTCTGGGTAGCCGTGCTCTGTCTAGACTATTGCACTATAGTGGCCATCGACCATCTTCTATGCTATTCCATCTCGTCCGTAATATGGGAATAATCAGTGATTCTGTGATGGTTTGTGCCCCTCAAATTAGTACTATTGCATCAATGTGATTTATTCAGCAAAAAACTTTAGAAACAATCTTACAAGGCCCCATCCTGGAGGCTGTTGTATACTCATGTAGAAAGTTAGCCCCTCATGGTAAATCAATGAGAATGCCCTTCACTTGAGACTGCCTAGATTCCCCTTTAAAGACTCCACACTATCTGAGGTACAGTAACTCATCCTTTCCTTGACCTGACAAGCTGTGACTCTTCTGCACCTCTCCTTTGATCTAATTTGAGGCAAACTGTTTCTTCTCATGACTCACTCTTGTTACCTATGCAGTACATGGATGCCCTACATCACGCCTCCACACTTAAATCTACTTCTGAAGCCACCCCGAGGATTTTGTGCCTTAAACATTCTCACGTGGTGTGGACGCTCCTTCTCTCACTTTCCAGTGGTCCTCTGGAATCTATTCCCCTTCGTACCGTACTGCACACTGGACACTGTTTCCTTCTGCAAAGCCCTTAAAACATTTATCTTTACTATCCAGATTTCTCATTTATTGACTGTGAAATCCAGGTTCAGGACACATTTGGCTAACCATGCCCTTAGAAGCCCTGAATTAATTCATTCTCTCTTTCAAAGCTTCTAGGTGAAATCAGCACGATATGTTTACTACAATGCACTCCCTCTAGGGAATTCCGAACCTGTGGCATTTTTTTTATTATTTGATATTCATTGTACAAGGTTTCTGCCTTGTTTCTCTGTTAGGACAGCTGTGGATGTTTCGTTTTTACCTTTCTTTCTTTATGACTTTTTTTATTGATTTTCAACATAAACATAACAGAAAACACCTCAAGCTCATACCACTGGATCTCTGCAGCATAATGAAGCACAGTGCATAGAAACACATAACAATGATAGGGGGCAACCAGTACAAAGGCATACAATCAGATGATCATGGACACTGTTAGACCTGACAGCCTTAGGGTGGCCATCCCCCAACTTTTTGTCTGCCTTCTTCCACTTTTCTGACATTGTTTTGCTGGTTTTAGGACTCTGCACACTTTAACACTGCTAACCAGTGCTAGAGTGTATATGCTCTCTCCCTTAAACATGGTAACATTGGTTCATTCCCAATTGGCATATATGATTTACTTGTAAGACCATAGTAAAGTGCACTACATGTGCCCATGGCCTGTAAATTAAAAGCTGCTAGTGGGCCTGCAGCACTGATTGTGCAACCCATATAAGTAGCCCCTTAACCATGTCTCAGGCCTGCCATTGCAAGGCCTGTGTGTGTAGTTTCACTGCCACTTTGACTTAGCATTTAAAAGTACTTGCCAAGCCATAAACTCTCCTTTTTCTACATATAGGTCACACCTAAGGTAGGCCCTAGCTACCCCACAGGGCAGGATGCGATGTAGGTAAAGGGCAGGGCATGTACATGTGTGTTTTATATGTCCTGGTAGTGGAAAATTTATTTTCCACTACTGTGAGGCCTGCTACTTTCACAGGAGAGCATTAGGACTACCCTCATATACCTTTTGAGTGGTAGAGTCTGATCAGAAAGGGGTAACCAAGTCATATTTAGTGTGGCCAGAATGGTAATAGAAAATCTTGCTTATTGGTGAGGTTGGATTTTATATTACTATTTTAGAAATGCCACTTTTAGAAAGTGAGCATTTCTCTGCACTTAAAATCAATATGTGCCTTACAGACAGTCTCCAATCAGTGTCTGGGCTGGGCTGGTTGGCAGCTTCCTTGTGCATTTGACCCAGACAACCACACACACAGGACACTCAGTCTCACCTGTACTCATACAATGGACTGCCAAACCCCCTACTGGGACGCTGGCAGACAGACCTGTCCTGAAAGAGGACCTTGTGCACTTCAAAACCTCTCTCTGAAGTCCCCCCACTGCAAAGGAACTTTTGGGTATATAAACTGGGTATTTGACCCCACTACCTCAGACACTTCTGGGCCTGAACCTGCAACATGTCACGAGGAACTGCCTGGCTGCCCAAAGGACTCACCTGGACTGCTTTGCTGAGAAGGACTGCTGCCCTCCTGTTGCCCTGCTGCCCTCTGACTTTGCTGAGAAGTGCTCTCCAAGGGCTTGTATTCAGCTTGCCTCCTGTTTTCTGAAGTCTCAGGGACAAAAAGACATCATCTGTTCTGAAAATCGACACACAGCCTGCCAGAAGCGATGCACAGCCTGCCTTGTGACCGAGAAATCACCACACAGCCGAACTAGAACTATGCAGCACGACTTCCCGAGTGCAAATTCAATGCAGCACCTGCCTTGCGATAGAAAATTTGACGCACAGCCCTACTGGATCGATGCACAGCTGAACCGGAATGATGCAGCCGATTCCCCTGAGTGGAAAATCAATGCAGCACCTGCTGTGCTACAGAAAATTTGACACATCGCCCTACCTGATCGATGTAACACCTGTGACTTCGTCCAGCGCGCCCAGGAAATATCCCTCATGGTCCCTGGGTGTCAAAAAGATCCCTGCATCGTAGTGAGGAACCAAGACTGCACGCCGAAAAATTACATAAACCTCATGCAACGTAGAAAGAAATGACGCATCGTCTGTGCTGCGTTGGATAATCCGACTCACACCATATTTTCCCTCTGCGGTATCCGTGCGTGTTATTTTTTATGCAAACCAGGTACTTTGTGTAATTAAGAGACAACTGTTGATTTTTAAGATTTAAGGCTCTTTTTTAACTTGCAAAAGTGATATCTCACCTTGTGATTATTGAATCTTTGTCATTTTGACCTTATTTTATTCAGATAAATATCATTTATTTTTATAATCCTGTGTGGTGTATTTTTTTTCAGTGTGTCACTGTATGATTTATTGCACAAATACTTTACGCATTGCCTTCTAAGTTAGGCCTGACTGCTCAGTGCCAAGGTACCAGAGGGTGGTCACAGGGTAATTTGGATTGTGTGTGACTTACCCTGACTAGGATTGTGGTGCCTACCTGGACAAGGGTGTATACCTCTGCCAGTTAGAGACCCCATTTCTATCAGACAATATGAGTCAAAACATAGTTCATGGGTCTTATTGTCCATCCCACACACCCCAGATGTGATGGAACTTGTTTGGGACCCCCATTGCCTTATAAACAGTTTCTCCAAAGTTTTTCAGAGGTCCATACTGTGTATACATTCCTGAATGGTCAGAACCTGTTCCTCCCTCCTATGCCTTGCAAGATCCCTCTTTGCCACTATGTAAGCCATTGCTAGGAGTGTGTGATTCGACCCTGTGTCCCCCACAGAGTCCATTACTCTCAATAGGATAATTTTGCTATCCAAGTCTACTGGGAAAGCCTGCAATCGGCCCATATGTCTTTTGATTGAAATCCAATACATCTTTGCCCACGAACATACTACTTGAGAAGCCACAGCACCGAAACCGCAGGGCTCCAGCTCTACCCATTTGCCACAAACATTCTGGGGAATAGTAAGTTCTATGGATATATTTAAATTGTATAGTCGCAGTCTCATGGATATGATGAACGCCTTTGGGGCTATCTGTACTTCCATCCTGTCTTCGCTATCCAACATGCTAACATCCTCCTCCTACCTACATCTCGGAGCGCCCAGAGAGTTGAGTATGTTCATGACCAAGGTTTGATAAAGCCTGGAAATCCCACTTCCATCCTAGGGCATCAGCTACCAACTTGCATTCCAGTGGATTAAATTCGGTGAGGGTAGTCAGCTGGTCCTTATGGCTTTCTAAGGCATGCTGCAGCTGTAGGTAGCTATCGAATTGAGAGGGATGACGCCAAAGTCATCTGTAGGTTCCTGAAAGGAACACATGTGGCCATCCCTCCAGACATCGCCCAAATTGAAGATGCCCATCGGGCCCGAGGGTCTAAATGAGGTCAGCCGTGCCATTGCGGACATCCACTACCCATGCCATAATGGCATGGCCATCATAAGTGCAGCACTGATTACCAGCAACCAGTTGGAACCCGGATTACCAACGAAAGAGAATGCAGAGGCCCCCAGTCATATAGCAGGGAAAGCAAACCATGGGGCTGTAGAAGCACAATTCCAGCATTTGGGCTGGGTCACCTCTGGCCACACGGAACCAATCATCTATAGTGATTAGCTGTGAAACCCTGTAGTATAAGCAGACATTGGTCCATCCCGGCCCTCCTTCATGTGGAGAACAACACATTTTATAAACGAGACCCACAGGGTCTTTCCAGCTCAAATAAAAGTGGTTATGTGCGACTGAAGCTCACTAAAAAATTATGGAGGCATCTCATACTGGTAATGTGGGAGCACATATAGAAAACGAGGGAGGGCTGCCATTTTAAACAAGACCCCCAGCCTGCTGTCAAGAGTGGAAGCTTACACCATTCTGCCTTGTCCCGTAGCAATCATGTCAACAGTGGAAGGAAATTGAGTTCCAAGTGTCTGTGCCGGGACACACTGACAAGCATGACCAGGTAATTAAAGCAGTCACCTGCTATCCTCATCCTGAGATCTACCTAGTCACACAACACCTTGCCGCGGACAGGTACAAGGATGGATTTGGTCCAATTGACTTGCAACCCAAAGCTGAGCCATATATATATATATATATATATATATATATATATATATATATCCATATCCAGCATCTCAGTACATCTTGAGAGGGTATGGGGAGAGTCTTGGATGAAAAGAAGCATGTTGTTGGCATACATCAAGATACTGCCCTCCTTCCCCTTCCCCCAGTAGAAGCCATGGACCCTAGCATCAATGCAAACTAGTTCTGCAAGTAGCTTCATAACCAGTGCAAACCGCGGAGCTGAGAAGGGACACTTTCAGTTGGAAAGGGTGTAGAAAGGGCACCATTCACCTGGACCCAAAGCCCAGATAATATGACCGAAATCTATCTTCAAAGGCGGAGGCTGAACTCCATCTGATGGAGGAGTGTGAAAAGATAAAACCAGTGAACCATATCGAAGACCCGCTCTATGTCTATGAGAAGCAACATCGCATCCCCCCTCAGCTCATTGCTCAGGCCAGCCACAAGTGCAGCCGTTGAAGACAGTGGCGGGTGGCCCATTGGGGAATAGAGCCATTTCGGTCTGCGTGCACTACCTAGCGGTCCACCGCCACCAAACGATAGACCAAGATCTTTGTCATAGTTGTTATCTCTAAGATAATAATGGGATATGAACTTATATGATCAGCAGTCCTCTGTCATCTTGTCCGGCTTCAGTCTGACCGCCACCATGGCCCCCACCATGTCTGGAGGTAAAGAACCAATCTGGAATGCCCCCTCATAAAGCTCCAATAGGTGAGGTAGCACAGTTCTGTAATGTTTGTACTGCTCCAATGGGACCCCATTGGGGCCAGGGGCCTTTCCTAACAGCATGACTGAGATTGCACCCTGGATCTCCTCCACCAAAAGTGGCTCGTCCAAGTCCTTAAACTGCGAGCAAGGTGTGAGGATGTGACATGTGGGGAAGAGTGGTAGTTGTAGGGTCTTTTTTGGCAGTGGTGGAGTTGCCAGATGTCCACCAATTCCAGCGCATCTGCCCAAGACTGTAGCCTAGTTGTTCAAGGCCTTCCCTATCCCTGAATATGTACCTGCCTCTGGGTCCATCAAGGCATTGAAGTCGCCACCCAGCAATGTGTACCCAGAGTGACCACTGTCAGGTGACTCGCCACAGCCTCCAGGGTTGGCCCCAGCAGCTGCGGAGGTACATACATGCTACCCACAGTCCACACCTGTCCACCCGTTATGGCATGTAATATATTGTATTTCCCTCCCTGACGTCTGAATAACCATAGTGGCCCATGAAGGGGCGTCATGTCACCAGCAGGTGAGTTTCTTGGAGGAGGATCGCCATAGGAGTGTGCCTCCTCACATACAACAATATCATTCCATGGTTACTTTTGTCATTAAGACCATTAACATTCCAAGTCATGATCCTATGATCTGTTGAAAGACCAGATTTGTTTATATGCCCACACCAGAAATGTGACAAAGTAAAACCTGTCCAAAAGCTTGTTTAACTGAAATAGAATGTGATAAGACCCTGCTGTGGTACTAAGGGTGGTGCAACGGGCAAACACCAGTTACCACTCCCTTTCTCCCTCCCTACATTCCCCCCCCCCTTGAAGCATCTGGCACCCTAGTAATGGAACCAATCAAAAACCCTAGCAAACACAAACAACTGAGGGTGGGATCCCCCATCCTGCAGAAAAGGATATAGCAGACAGTTATGATCCTATACAGAGGAGACCAGGGCGGAGCTAGGTACACTGTCATTTGTCGCTTCCATGCTCTCCCGCCTTGTCTGGAGAGCCTTCCTCAGTGGTCAGACATCGCCCATTCGAGCAGTACGGTGCAGCGTCCTTGGAACAGCCCCTTTTGTGCCTCTTGGGCAGTGGCTTCTAGTCTGTCAATGCTACATCTCTGGCTAGAGTCAGGGATGCACCATCGAGCCCAAAAGTGGTCTCTCTTCAGCCTAGGGCCACGTACTCTCTGGTGTGTCAATGATTGAAGGTTTGTCGATGTAGATCACCTTAAGTCGAGCAAGGGACTGCAACTTGTATACAATCTGCAGGACATGGAGCTTCTCCTTAACTGTCTGAAAAGTGCGCTGCTGCATCTGTACCTTCGTTTTGCCCTTTTTACAATTACTGTATTGTTTTGCTATCCCTGCTTTTGCCTGTAGGTGGCTGGATTGTCTTCTGGGAGTTCTAATGTGATTAGAGGTTGACACTAAGTGGACCTGTTCCTTGGGCCGCATCGTGGTCACCACCATCCACATAAACATACAGAGTCACTCTGTGAATTCCCCGTAGCTGGGCCTTTCGGCCATTTACTGCTGACAGTGAATGTTTGGCAGTTTCTCCGAACCTTTCTTTTGTGTCTTGCAGACATGTCAAGACAGAAATACCTTTTATGTGGTTCTAGGAGGGAATTCGCCTGTATGGAATTTTCTATCATGAATTTGGTGCATACTTTGAGCAACTCTCTCCCAAGGCCACCATCTATGCTGTGTTTACGTCAGCACATTATGGCCCACATTAAGGGCGGTGACTCCTCTATTCTCAATTCTTGTTTGCATCTGTTTTTTTCCTGGTAGTGAGTTACTCTTTTTCTCAAGGATTTACTCTGCACGCATTCTATTGAGCCTGTATATATTTTCTGATTAAGCAAAAAAATGTGTTATTGTTGCACATCCAACTGTTCATTGAATTGATCTCAAGAAGTAGCTTCCAATCTTGGCATATATTTTTGGCTGTAATATCCAGCTACAGTACCTAAAAGGTACTCATGACGTTTGGATACCCAATGACGAGATCCAGTAGGGCAAAATGTTGCTGTGCAAATGTATTTCGAACATTAGAACTGTAGAACTTGTATAGCAATGCTATTCTTGGCCGATGTTTGTGATATTTGTGTAACGTCTGATATTCCCTCGCTGCTCCTTACAAGCAGATGCTCGGATTCTATTTGGAAGATGCAGGATAGACAAAAAAGAACTGAAAAAGATACTAATGTGATTAATGATAGACCTGTTGCTGTTGGCTTTTGAACTCTGAGCACTTTACCACTGCTAACCAGTGCTAAAGTGCATATGCTCTCTGTGTAAAATTGTATGTAATTGGTTTATCCATGATTGGCATATTTGATTTACTAGTAAGTCCCTAGTAAAGTGCACTAGAGGTGCCAGGACCTGTAAATCAAATGCTACTAGTGGGCCTGAAGCACTGGTTGCGCCACCCACATAAGTAGCCCTGTAATCATGCCTCAGACCTGCCACTGCAGTGTCTGTGTGTGTGCAGTTTTAACTGTAAATTCGATTTGGCAAGTGTACCCACTTGCCAGGCCAAAACCTTCCCTTTTCCTACATGTCAGACACCCCTAAGGTAGGCCCTGGATAGCCCCAAAGGCAGGGTACAGTGTATGGTTAAGGTAGGACATATTGTTATGTGGTTTATATGTCCTGACAGTGAGATATTGCAACATTTGTTTTTCACTGTTGCAAGGCCTGTCCCTCTCATAGGTTGACCTGGGGGCTACTCTTGAATCTGATTAAAGTGTAGATTCTCTTTGGGAGCGGATGGACATGTGGATGTTTGGGGTCTCTGAGCTCACAATTTAAAAATACAGATTTTAGTAAAGTGGATTTTAAGATTGTGGGGGTCATTCTGACCCTGGCGGCCGGTGACCGCCAGGGTCACCGACCACGGGAGCACCGCCAACAGGCTGGCGGTGCTCCCGAGGGCATTCTGACCGCGGCGGTTCAGCCGCGGTCAGAAAGGGTAAACCGGCGGTCTCCCGCCGGTTTACCACTGCCCAACAGAATCCTCCATGGCTGCGGAGCGCGCTCCGCAGCCATGGGGATTCTGACACCCCCTACCGCCATCCTGTTCCTGCCGGGTCTCCCGCCAGGAACAGGATGGCGGTAGGGGGTGCCGCGGGGCCCCTGGGGGCCCCTGCAGTGCCCATGCCTATGGCATGGGCACTGCAGGGGCCCCCGTAAGAGGGCCCCGCAAAGTATTTCAGTATCTGCAAAGCAGACACTGAAATACGCGACGGGTGCAACTGCACCCGTCGCACCCCTGCAACTACGCCGGCTCAATTCTGAGCCGGCGTCCTCGTTGCAGGGGCATTTCCTCTGGGCCGGCGGGCGCTCTTTTGGAGAGCGCCCGCCGGCCCAGAGGAAATGTCTCAATGGCCGCCGCGGTCTTCTGACCGCGGTGCGGTCATTTGGCGGCGGTACCTTGGCGGACGGCCTGCGCCGTCCACCAAGGTCATAATCAGGGCCTGTGTGTTTGAAAATGCCACTTTTAGAAAGTGGGCATTTTCTTGCCTATACCATTTCTGTGACTCTGCCTGTTTGTGGATTACATGTCTGGGTTAGTTTGACAGTTGGGCTGGTTGCACCTCACACTAGAGGGTGAAACAAAGGGAGCTGGGGTGTAGCCTGCATATCCTGATGATCCATCTGTGCTATGAGGTAGGGGAGGATTGGTCACTCACACCTGAAAGGGCTGTGCCTGCCCTCTCACAATGCAGTCTCCAACCCCTTGGTGAGTGTCTGGGGCTTGACCTGGGCAAGGCAGGATTTCACATTCCAAAGAGACTTTACTTTGAAGTAGGCCTACTTCAAAGGAGAAATTAGGTATAAAAAGGGCACCCAAAACCACAGACTTTAGAAACACTTCTGGAACCAAGAGGAACCTCTGCCTGGAGAAGAGCTGAATAGCTGAGGAAGAAGAGCTGCCCTGCCTGTGACTGTGCATTGTGGAGCTATCCTGCAGTTGCTGCTTCTGCCAGAGTAAGAAGGCAAAGACTGGACTTTGTGTGCCTTCCATCTTGAGAAGAAATGTATATGTGTATTAATGTGTGTATGTTTGTGAGTACAGTAAGGAATTTCTGGAGTGCTTGCTGGGATGTATGTCAGTAACAAGTATTTCACTGCATTTCATGGCATTGTTCATAGGTTGTATGATGGAACCATGCATACGGCAACCACACATGCCTGAACAATGCGGTCGGAACAACGACCGCGTTGTTTTCGTGCATGCCTTTACCACGCATGCATTTACAATGATTTTTCATTGTAAGGGCATGCCTAGTAAAGGCATGTGTGGAAACGGCATGTGAGGTTGTCGCATGTCACCCCCACCCTAAAAACAGAAGTAGCCCGACCCCCTACCTTTCAAAACTACCCCGATACCCCCACCCACCCTGAGCCCTAAAACCAACCCCCATCCCAAAAATAAAAATTACCCAACACCTAAAAATAAAATTACTCCGATCCCCCCACCCCTGCCCCTAAAAACCCGACCCCCCTGCCCTGAATACAAAATTACCCCAACCCGCCCCCACCCCTAAAAACCCAACCCCCCCACCTGCCCTGAATACAAAATTACCCCAACCCCCACCTGCCACTAAAAACCTGACCCCGCCCTAAATACAAAATTACACTGACTCACCACCCCTAATAACCTACCCCCCTAAATAAAAAATTACCCCAACCAGCCCCCAAAAACCCAACTCCCCACCCACCCTAAATACAAAACTACCCGTACACCACCCCTAAAAACCCACCCCTACCCTCCCTTGAAACATAATTACCCCAACCCCCAAACACAAAATTACCCTGACCTCCCCACCCACCGCTAAAAACCCAACCCCCACCCCTAAATACAAAACTAGCCCAACCCTGCTCCTAAAAACAAAATAACCCCCCCACCCCTGCCCTAAAAATTATAGTACTGACCCCCCCACACCCGCCCCTTAAAAAAGGAACCTAAGCACCCCAACCCCTCCAACCCCCACCCCCTCCCCTGAAAACTGCCCCAACCCTGCCCCAGCCCCAGCCCCATTTGACTGACCGCGTCCTCTCCTGATGGATCTTCGTATTTCTGTGCCTTAACCACGCATGTGCGTTGTTCAGCACATGCGTGGTTAAGGCAGAGAAAAAGGCCTCCGTTGTTCAGACAAGCATCCTTCCTCTTGCATGAACAACTCAGGCGTGGTTCCGGACGCATTGTTCCAGATCTTTCCCTTGTTCATAACATGGCATCAGCAGGCATACTAAGACATTTTATTGCAATGTTAGGAATATAGTGGCATTATTGTCCAGCTGGTGAAATTACGTGAGATTATTGGTTAGGAGTCACATAACTATGCGCCATGTCGTGACAATTGTTCGGCACATCATGCCGCTATATGGCATTCGTGTGCATATAGGAGTGACATTTTTACATGGAAATTTACATTTATCATGCTTTTTCATATCATGTTAATGATTGGCATTTTATGGAATTTCATGTTATATCATAATATTACATGGCATTCCTGCATGTAGTATGTTCTTATGTGACATATTGGGCCTCATTCACAAAAAAATGGCAGGTGTAAATATACAACTGAAGGGTTATGCCTCCACATAGATAGAAAAGTATGACTGTTTTCACAAGGCTTTCAAGATGTACTACAGTAAACTTGAAACAATTCCAAATTTCTAGGTATTCTCCTGGAATTCTTTAGTGAATTCTCATGCAAAAATCCCCACATGTATAATTGCCAATGAAAAAACGATACTCCCAGCAGCGTAAATGCACTTCCTAAATTTTTCCATTAGGAAGGGATTCCCTTCCTTTTAACACATTTGAAAGGGAATTGTTCATTCCCCTTTCCTTAGGATGGGAAGGCTCAGAAAATGTTTTATGAGGTATTGTGTTGGTATTGTGTGTGCGCACAAACTGCTAGTATTCTCATCTGTATACAGCTTTTGTGGCCCTGCATGACTTAATAAATCCAGAGTTAAGCAGCACAGCTCAAATCGCTGTGTGGCGTTAGTGTACCCCAAGGAGGTGTTCAATCAGGGCTGGCTTTAGGGTGGTGAGAGCGGTGCAGCCGCCCTGGGTGCTGGCCTGGATTGGACGGTGCTGATCTCAGGTAGGGCACTGTATTTAACAATGACTTATAAAACTTGCAATTTAAAAGCACCTGCTGAAAAGCTCCTTGTGCGTCCAGCCTTCAGGAAACAATTAAAATGTCAGGATACCTCTTGTGAATAATGTTCCTGCTAGGGACAGAGATGGGAGTTTTGTCTAGCGACAGCATTGGCTCACCATAAAGTAGCATAGTGGAGTAATATGCTGCTGCAAAGAACAGAACTATATTTTATGTAAATAGCTGAGTGGATTAGGAAAGCCAGCCTTCACCAGAGCTGTAGAATAAATGAATGTATGTGAAGGGGGGCTATATAGGGATGAGGGCACATTTGCCGAGTGGTAGTGAAAGAATCCGAGGAAGTGGTCATAGGGTGGGAGGGGAGCACCAAAAAAGACTGTCACACAGGGCACCACTGGCGCTAAATCCAACTCTGTGTTCAATGGTTGGAATGTGGGTGTTCCCAAGCATCCACCCATGGATTCTGGCGCATTCCCATATTTACCATTACTGGTAGACCTGGGAATGTGTCAAAATGCTATGCCTCCTGAAGTGAGGCATAAGGAGGAGAAATATCTTTATTTCTCCTTATGTTTTCCTCTTTCTGGGTGTGCTGCATTCAGCATCTACCCCAAGATGTTTTTTCAGGCTAATGTTTCTGGAACAAAACATGTTATCAGAAAATGTTAAGCTTATGTTGAGGAGAATGAGTACTACAATAAAAACATGTTATTGGTGACACAATTAATGTACAGTATTCTGATTGAGGACAGAATTAACTTGTTGTTTTTAGTTTGAATGGCATTATGTTTTTAAAGCATTACAGAATTGACTTCCTTATGCCAATCAGGGGGCATATAGTGCAACATGTAAAGTTAAAGTATATATGGTGCTTTATACACTTTGAAGAACTAAGATGACCTGGCAAGTTTCTACTGCAAAAGTTGTGATGTAAAGTTCAAAATTTGTTTTAATGTTTTTTTTCATAAATGTGACTTGCGTAAACGTTGACAAGAACCTACCTCCCTGTTGGTTGTTCACTTCAGTTTTAAAACATTTATTTTTCTATCCATTAGTTATGGTCTGTCTTGACTCAGTATCAATGGGAGGGGGGCTTTGGCTCAACCTACATGTTTGAAGCCAAGAGTACATGCCTCGACTGGGCAGAAGTTCCACAAAAAAGTGCTGGCTCTCCACACAGCTCTGATCATTTTGCTTATTTATCCAGCTGCCTGAGCGTGAAACTCTGGGGACACACACATGCCATGCAATGCTTTTAATACGTCATGGATAACTAGATAATTTATGGTGTTTCTCTCTGGCAGCAGCACACGTAGGAGGAGGGCAGTCATTAATATACATAGGTTTTTAAGTCTGGCTTGATAATGCATTCATAAGCGAGGCTTATTGGCATTGCCAATACTTGTTTTGAAGACTTTGCCCATTGCACAAGTGTTGATAGATTGACTATGCTTTGATCAAACCTAGGCTTCTACCTGTTGAGGGACCAGCATGGAATGTGTGTAACCCTGAACCGTTGCTCCAGTAAACACTTTTCATGGTGTGAGACGTTTGAACGAATCCTTAACTTCCCATAGCGTTGTTTTTGGTCAAGTTGTCATGATTTATGGTTTGAGATGTTGAGGGTCCTTTGAGGTGTCCAGTTTTGTACTTTCTGTATTTTGTTAATGTGTTTTTTTTTTAATACCAGCCTATATAAAGTAGTATTAGGCCATGTGAACACGAAACACTTCATTCATTTTAGGTGAGATATTTAGGTCTGAGAGGCATTACTTTGTGCATTAGAAAGTGAGTAATTGCTGGCGTGATTTTAACAAGAATGAAATTGTCTTTCTTCCTTGTTAGCCATGGCTATAATCTACATTTTGGTGGCAGTATGCAGGGCAAAAGCTCCATCTATTAGTTGCAGTTCTAGGTAAATGGTTGTATCCACTCCAAGGAAACCTCTCAGATTTGCCCACAGTCTTAAAGCAGTTTCAGGAGAATTTTACATGTTTGTCTTCACCTAGGCAGATGAGTTGACCCTCTGGAATGTCTGTGCATGCCAGTTATCAATCCTGAGTGCTTAAAGGCTATATTTCAAGCTAGCCAGGAAGCTGTGACACCCTATTCAAATATGTGTTTCTGAAGTATGACAGAGTGGTATAAAATAGGTGGGTTGTTTCTCATCAGAGTGAGATCAGCATTAATTTTATGAAGGAGAAGCCGAAGCTGCTGTGCTTGAGGAAGCTGTGGTCTTTATCAATGAGAGTGGGGACATTAAAATGTGTATGTTGTGAGGAGGGTGATTTTGTAAGAAATCTATAGTGTATGATGCAGGCAGAGCTGGTAGGTCTATTAAAGGCGTATATTGTGTTCTCTAGCTACATTGTTTCACCACCATTGACTGTAGAGTGATTGGCTACATGAAACACAGTAGCAATAGTAGTTTTTTTCGTATTGCTCAGATATTTAACCTTTCAGTCATAGGAGTTTTTTCTTGGCTTTGTGTTAAAAAGTTACTGGAATATACTGTATTTCCTTTGAGCATTCAGTGTTATCTTAGATTCAGTCATTTTTAAAACTGTATCACATACATCACTACTTTGCAAAATCCGCTTCCATTTGTTTTCCATTGACTCTTGACCCAAAAGCCCTCCTGCAGGCAGAGCCTTTTTCTTGACTGTCCATCCTCAATAGAAGACTTCCAAAACAAGTTCTCAGTTAAACCGCACCTGTTAGATAAGGAAATAGCAACCACACAATCTAGAGATTTAAGGTGTTGGAGACATTAAAACAACTTATTCGAAGATAATAGAACTCCTGTTTTGAGTGACAGGCTATATAATGAAGACAAAATTGGAAGTTTAGGTAGAGGAAAATAATGAAACTTCTGTGGGAGTAATTCCGAAGTGCTCTATTATGCAGTATTTTAATAATACCTTGCTGTTAACTAGACAACTGAAAACCTTAGATGCATTTGACAGTAATTAGACTGTATTCTCTTGAATCTAAACGAATGCTAAAGCAAAAAAGTTTGAGATGGATTTATATTCTGTGGAGTTCTTATGGTGCCATGCTAGAATTTACTGCGCAGTACTTGTTGAATGTCATTGATTTCGTTATTGTCTTTTAAATGAATAACACATTTTAACCTAGAAAAATATTTATTGGAAATTACCAAATATTTTTCAGCATGCACATTTCTGTTTTTATGTGCCAAAAGTGCCCAACATAGAACATACAGCTGTAGGTTTTATGAGAACAAATATGTACTACAGAGAGAAATATTTTTCATGTTTGGAAGAAAATGTTATTTAAACATGATGCTTGTTTTGAGACATACAAATACACGTTAAGTTCACAAATATAATATAAGAGTAACATCAATAACGTAAGCTAATATTAATCGTTATCAATAATATTTACACATGTATAGATCAATCTAAATTAGCACTTTAGCTGTAAAAATAAAAACAAGTGCCAGGCCCCAAAGATATTCCATAGCATTCACTTTCACTGCCAGATGCTAGTACCAGCGCTAACAACAAACCTTAACGGTGACATTTGTGAATGTTGCTCATCCCCAAAGCTATACGAATGACCAAGATGAGCTTGCACTAATATACATTAATGCATATTGAGTTGATAAATGCTATGGCGATGTGCTCTGTTTAACGATTGACAGACATCGCCTCCAGATGGTGGAGTTTCAATATCATGTAGGTTCATCAACTCATGATTTCAATCAAGATAATAAAAACCATAGATTTTGGAAAGTTTCCTGAAATAAACCACTAAATTAAGATCAATATGGGATCCTATGATCCCTTTACCAATCCTTAGAAATTGATTAACTATTGTTACGAGTGATTTTAGACCTCAGATTTTTACATCTATAATTTTGGAAGATCTGACATTTGACTAATATTTATTGGCCACAATTACACCCCATTACCCAATTGATCCCCATTGCACCTATTATATATTAAGTTTATCATTATCTTTGCTAGTCCTCTCATGAGAAAGAATGATCCAATTTCTCATACATAAAACATTATTTTTTTCCTACCACTGTTGCTCTTACATATCTCATTGAAAATGCCAAACCTCTTTAATTCTTGAAAAATACATTAAGTATAAATGTCCTAGACAGTTTTTAAAATCGTTGAACACCCATTCATATTTAATCATAATTTGTAACATAAATGATGCCCCATTAAAATAGTTGCTAGTATCTTTCAATCTCTCCCTGAGATTACCAAGCATTAGACATGAAATGAGAATGTTGGTGATCATCACACGTACTAAATAATATATTTACTATCAACACACAGTTAATAGATACACATCTCTTTTATGATATATACATTGAGATGTATAAAGTGAGAATAGATTAAGTTGCTGAATTGGGAATCACCGCCATTATTCATCATTAAAATAAAATATTTTGATAGTATGTCATATCTAATCCTGTAGCACTTCTAAACTGTCAGTTGCTTTAGGTCCATTGATAGATTTCTGAGTAACATCAAGCTTAAAAATATATTAATGATCATGTCTCGTTCATTTAAAATCATTTGGTCTAAGTAACAGCTATATTCCCTTTAACACAAATTCTGGTCACTATTGGAATACTGAGATAGTTACATTATTAACAACTAGCTAACCATAGAGTGTGTGGCACACGCTACGATTGAAATGCAAGACACTGTGTAACATGCAGTGCCCAAGGTGGCAGCCCCTCATATAGGAATGCCAGAAGTAATTGACAAACACACATTAGGTTTACCATACCCAAATGTGAACATGATAAGTTCGAGAAGATTTTTTTTGTCTAACACCTACGACATTCCCGAGATTGACTCTGTTTATAATTATACATCCATTAATAGGATACGATCCTTATTCTTAGGAATAGGGTGCTTCGAGCAGTTATTCTTCATAGCAGAGCTCTGAAAACACATGTCAAATATATATAAACTCCTAAAAAGGTAAACATCCCTAATAAGATGATAATGTTGGCGTTTAAATCAAACTTTCTTTAACTTGCATGATTTTAAATTGATACTGACATTTCTATCCATATCAGTTACCATAGGAACACATCTGTTGCATCTGCTCCAAACAACCCTGGATGGAATTTCACCAAATATGCATGAGGTGGAACAGCGTAATCCGAACCACAATCCCTTTTATGCTTTATTGAAAATATGTTAATCAGTTTTTGCAAAAAAAGCCAACAAACGTTGTGTTAAATGAGGTGAAAGTACAGATATCTGATTAGTTGGGCCACCATATTTAATTTTCCAGGGTTGTCAATCCAAAATTAGGAAATAAAGGAAACTGGATGAAGTAGGGAAACCTGCCTATTCTACATGGTTACCCTTGATTTTCTGCCTTTTTGCTGAACCCTATTTTTTGCTAGCTTTAAACCTTTATGCATTTTATCTCTGGTTACCAGTCATAAAGTGCCTGTGCTCCCCCCTTAAAACATGGTTGAATTGGCATAATACTAATTTGCATATTAAATGTACCTTTAAGTCCCTAGTATATGGTACAAGGTGCACCCAGCATCTGCAGGTTAAATGTCACTAGTGGACAGCAGCAACTATTGTGCCATCCACTTCAGTGTAGAGGCAAACATAGCTTGCAGAGTATTACTGTAGCCTGACCAGAGCAGTGTAAAAATGTGGCCTTGTTAGAAAACCTTTTTTGACAGGTCTACACCTTTCATTTAAATATTAATAAGCTACCCATAAGTTAGCCTTGTAGGCCACAAGACAGGCTGCTTGACACTTATTAATCGGGCCTCTAATGATGTAATTCTGTCATGTCCTTACAATGGCTATCACCAGAAAGCTTTTTTCACTGTTTGAAGACCGGCTGGCCCATAGAGAAACACTGGGAATAAGTTTTAAATATTATTTATGCTATCTCAGTTTAGGGATCTGCTAGACAAAGGATTCCATAACTCTTTTAATATTTATCAAAAGCCACGTTCATTTTTTGTCAACTATTTGATACATTTTCATTAAAAGTAACTTATAAAAAGTTCATTTTCGGAGCCTAGCACCTTTAGAGGTTAATTTGAAATTACTTCCAACTGCAGCCTTAGGAGTACCAGAACTGTGATGAGGTATGGCAACTACTCTTACAGCAGAGGCAAAGGGCTGAAGGTAGTGAAGTACTTTTGTTTCTCTGGCAGGATGAACATTTAGATTATTCCCAGGAAGTGAATTTACTTCAAATGGACCTATCCTGTCACAAGCAGATGTTGGATGACAAGCCCCTTTTTTGGTTCCCCATATCATCCAGGCACCAATGCCAGGGGAGGGGAACTTCCCTTAAATTTGGTTTGCAGTGGCCCCAGAGAAGGGGGATGCTTATTACCCTGTCCACACGTCCAGGAGGGCCCATAGGCTGTGCACAAGAGGAGAAGGTTTTCCCCATCTTGGATTTAGCCAGAGAGGGTCACTGTTGGACTGCTTTTAGTAGGTCGGACAGGAACTGCTGCAAAAGTGGGTAAGGTTACCTCTGGGAACATTTATCTCATTGGTTAGGGAAAGAAAAGGAGTTGGCCCCACTCACAAGCTAGTGCCAGGCATAAAAGTGACCGCTTCTGCTGTCCCATTCAGAACACTTTCTGGACCTGAGTAACTACTGCCTGCAACCTTGTAGGAGACCTGAAAGACTGGGCCTGCTCCCTTTTGTGCCCAGGATGTTGGGGCATATTTAGGAGACCCTAGCACCACCGGTCCATCACTTTTGTTGACGCTCCGGTGGCACTGTGCCCTGCATCGTGTTTACAAGGTGGCATTAAGCCACTTTTTGTGACATAACGCCACCTTTGATACACAGTTCCTTCACACGCAGCACTCAGCGTGGAAGGGGAGTGCAATGGGTGTTGCTGTGGGCGTGCACCGCAACACCCATTGCATTAGTACGCTGCCACAGATTTACGTGTTTTTGTAAACCTGAGGCAGCGCCAAAATCTAACGCCACCCAGGGTGGCGTTAGAGTGGAACAATGAGAAATGCTTTTATTTCTCCTCGTTTTTTGCTCTTTCTCTGTGTGCTGCATTTTGCAGCACACATAGAAAGGGCAAATTGCCATTTAAGATTGTTTTTGTGCAGAAAGGTGTTCCTTTAGGGGTGAAACAATCTCCCCTAAATGCAGCTATCAGTGCACTATGGTACAAGGGTGGCTGTGTTGGCACACAGCAGCAAATTTAGCGCAGGTGGAAACACAGGGGTGCGCCGTATTCAAGTACCTTTGGCCCATGCCTGCATTTTGAAAATGGCGGTGCACAACACTGCCACATTTTGCACAGTAACGTGTACCGTCATTTTCCATTAAATCTGGCCACAACGGTCATAAGGCCTACCTCCTGTTCAAGCTACAGGAATGCATCAAGCTGGAAGAGGCCTCTCCAGCCACTGCCCAGTTGATCATTTCCAAATGGACCTTCCCTGGACCTTGCTGTTGGCCTCTGCTGGAGCCTGCCTCGACCTCCAAGTGATCTTCCTGGGGTCATTGAACCCTTGTATTTGTCTGGCAGGACTTCTCCTACCACCCCTAAAAACCTGTGATTTAGAAACTTTTCCAATGTAACGACTTCTGGAAGTTCATAAGAAACCTGCCAAGCCAATCCGACTGAGGTGCATTACCACTCAGCTAAAAAGCCATGCTTCTCTGTACAGAAATTCTCCCCAACATCAAATCTGAATCAAAAGTGCTGTGCTGAGAAGGTACAGTCATTGTGAAACCCTATTGAGCAGCAACCTCTAGTCTTGCCCTTCTGAATGATTCTGAGCTTCGAAAAAGTTACTTAGTGCAAATGCAGAGATCTTGACTGGGCAAGGGCACCAAAAGTATCAGGGACGTTAGGAATCATCTCTGGATTCAACATTTGAAACTCTCCTAATGGTGCTCTCTTTGGCTGCAGCCTGCTTCCTTGCTGAGTCGAAGTTTTTTTCAATATCCATTTGGTCCCAAGGTAAAACCTATGACTGGTTTTAACCTGGTTCTGAATCCAGTCCTCGCTCCCACATGATAGGCCTCAAATCATGTCTAGGTGCCAGGCTCTGTGGCCAGTTAACTGCAGTTTGTGCTATTCTTTTTAAAACATTTTAAAATTAATGTTTTGTGGTCCCTTTACTGGATTTTTGTTGTTTTGGTCTCATTTTATATATCATAACATAATATACTCTAGTTTTCTCATTCAGTTTGGGATTTAATTGCATTATATTTTCACTGTATTATTATTTTGGAACTGGATAAATACTTAACATATTGCCCTAGGTTAAACCTGTCCGCTCTGTGCCATAGTTGTCAGGTCTTGAACTCAAGTTAAATTAGTGACTTAGAGGTTTTCCCCTGTAGAGGACTGCGATTATTACTCATAATGGGTAGTCACTCCTCTTGACTAAAACCCACTTTCTTACAGTTATGTACCACCATAAAAAATGATAAGGGTTTGAGGGGGATGGGAAGCATCCTATAACCCCAGGGAAGATGCTTTTATGGTCCAAGACAGATTAGCAATTCCCCAACATTCTTAAAATCTCTTATTTTTTCCCCACGATTCACAAATCCACATTGTGATTTGCATATTTATTTGTGGGTCTATGAACCTCTATCAAGTCCACTAATTGTCAATTTTTAAAATATTTGTATTTTACTTTTTAAATTCACATGAAAATCACTATCATCTCTACAACCAAATACTATATATTGAGAGCTGTGAACATGTGGGATGGACTCAGGGCCTGGTGTAACGTAACCCAATTCTAAACTTGGTGAGCAAAGACTTCTGGGTCAGGTGGATTGGGGTGTGTGTGCATGCCATTTTTGTAGTCTATTTCTGTTGCCAGGGTCCTCAGTGCAAAGCCAAAAGCAGTCCACTTCTAGTGGCATATTTATAAAATGTTCGTGCTACGCAATGCAGCAAGCTACCTTGCAGTGCTGCGCTGTGTGAAAGGGAAGGAATGTGCAGTATTTAACATCATATGGCATGTTCCCGCTCGGCCTGTGCTGTCATACATACTGCTGCTTAGTGTCAATGCAGGCACCTGTGCGCCATGGTGCACGGGTGCCTGCATCGTAGGCAGGATTGTTTTGGTGCATGAAAACAATCCTCAGAAGCATTTTCCTCTTTCTATGTGTGCTCCAGAATGCAGGATACATACAAAGAGGGAAAAGTGAGGAGTAATAGTTATTTCTCCTTGTTTTGCCTCCCCTAGGAAGGCATAGTATTTGGATGCATTCTCAGGTCTATGACTAATGATAAATCTTGGAACCTGACAAAATACATGGGTGGATGCGTGGTAACATCCATGCTCCACACATGTAATGCCTTCCGGGGGCACAATCACTACCTCGTGTTACTCCACATTTACTGTGCCACGCAAGGTGGCCTTGCGTAGCTTGGTGAATATCATTCTAGGTTTTGCATCACCCTCGCACCCCTTTTGTGCAGTGCAAATGCAATGCAAACCCATGATAAATATGGACCCTAGTTTGGTGGATAAGATAGGAGTGAAGGGCCTGACCGTTGGCCAGGCCCTTTGCTGAAAGGACCTTGTAAATAGTCTTAGGCATTGGGCAGCTGCTATGGCCTGTAGTACAGCCCTGCAATCACCATATCTCCTCCATGGGCTCAATGACCATGATCTTTAGTACTGCTCAGTGTTCTCCATGCACCATACTCCATACAGTGGTCAATGTCCCTTCCTCATATCTCATTGTACTCTTCTTTTGGCTAATCATAGTACATTCTGGGTCCATTTGCTGCCATCATTGTCTTTTAAAAGAGACCACTTCAATCAGATATTCGCAATGCTTCCCTAAAGTCAAGGAGGGCTGCACATGCATTGAACAAAAGTAAAATGTATCACACTCTGGGAAATGGATAAAAGAATAAGTTAAGGAAAAAAACACCAGTTAACTGCAAGGAATATTACCTGTAACAGATACAAACAGTATGGAAATGTGCCACAAAGATTATTCTATTTAATTTCTTTATTAACATTTCAAATAACCATTAGTATTGGACATCTCATAACATTGGCATTGCACATTTTACAGGCCCAGTATTCCTTCTTTCAGCATCCTAGGGTTTAGTCTGCAGGCCCCTCTGTTTGTCCGTCTGCTGTACCATCGATTCCACCTCCAAGATGCTCATGTCATCTTCCTTTTTCCAAGATAGTAACTACTAATGTGAGTGCAGTTGTTAGGGGAGCAGCAGTGGATGCTGAAGAAATTCAAGGCATATTCAATTTGCAAGATCAGTGTTTGTCCCCTAATTAATGGGGATGAGAGCTCTTCTCTTGGCTGTGGAGCATTTTTCTAAGGATGTGAAATGGATTGCATTCTCTATTCAGACACACAACCTGGCTTTCCTGAACAGGCAAGGGGTGACAGGTTCCCTAGAACTGTATTTGCTAGCTCAGGAGAATTGTGTGTATGTGTAATCCATTGTGGTCCATCTCAGTGCAGGTTATTTCCTAAAAAGGGAACATTTCCAGGCATATCGCCTGAGATGTTCTTTCCAGACTTCAGCATCATGGTGTCTCAACTCCTTGTTCAGGAGTGTTAGAAATTGGGTTTTTGGTTGGCAGTCAGGTTACCCTCTGTCCAAGCAAGAACCCTCACTCTAGTCAGGGTAAGTCACACACAATCCAAATTATCCTGTGCCCACCCTATGGTAGCTTGGCACGAGCAGTCAGGCTTAACTTAGAAGGCAATGTGTAAAGTATTTGTGCAATAAATCATACAATAAAACCATATAGCACCACAAAAATACACCACACAGTGTTTAGAAAAATGTAGAATATTTATCTGGATATTTGTAGATCAACACAATAAAGGATGCAATAAGAATTTGTAGGAATATCACTGAAAAGTGATATAAAGTGCCTTAAGTCTTTAAAAAGCAAATAAAGTCTCTTTCAAGCACAAAGTACCTGGTTTGGAGTGGAAAATCTCTGTAGAGGGCCGCAGAGGAGGAGATGCGTGGAAAAATGGTGTGCGCGTCGGTTTCACCCCTTCACACACGGACTTGCGTCGTTATTTTTCACGTGGGGAGACATGCGTCGTTCTGCAGGAAGAAAAATGGTGTGTGCGTCGGTTTCGCCCGTTCACACATGGACTTGCATTGTTATTTTTCACTCGGGGAAGACGTGCATCATTTTCCGGCACGCAGGCCGACTCCTTCTATGGTTCGCGGGATTTCCAGAGGTCCCAGGGTCTGTGCGTGGATTCCTCGGCTTGTTATCCAGCTGCGCGTCGTTCCGGGAGGCTGTGCGTGGAATTTTCTTTCTCACGGCAGGCGTTGCGTCGATTTCCTCTCTGGAAGCCGGGCGGCGTTGTCCATGCGAGGCCGTGCGTCGAAATTCCGGTCGTCCCGTAGGCGTCGCGTTGGGCAGCGCCGGCGTGCGGCGATTTTCTTACCGCAGAGCAAGCTGTGCGTCTAATTATTCAGCGCAAGAGGAGTTTAAATGAAAAAGAGAAGTCTTGTTGGTTCAGGGAACAGGAGGCAAGCTCTATCCAAGCCCTTGGAGAGCACTTTTGCAGCCCGACAAGAGTTCAGCGAGGCAGCAGGCCAACAGCAAGGCAGCAGTCCTTTGTAGAAAGCAGACAGGTGAGTCCTTTGAGCAGCCAGGCAGTTCTTCTTGGCAGGATGCAGGTTCTGGTTCAGGTTTCTTCTCCAGCAAGTGTTTGAGGTGGTAGGGCAGAGGCACTGTTTTATACCCAAGTGTGCCTTTGAAGTGGGTGAGACTTGAAAGAGTGGCTAAGAAGTGCACCAGGTCCCCTTTCAGTTCAATCCTGTCTGCCAGGGTCCCAGTATGGGGTGTGGCAGTCCTTTGTGTGAGGGCAGGCCCTCCACCCTCCCAGCCCAGGAAGACTCATTCAAAATGCAGATGTATGCAAGTGAGGCTGAGTACCCTGTGTTTGGGGTGTGTCTGAGTGAATGCACAAGGAGCTGTCAACTAAACCTAGCCAGACGTGGATTGTAAGGCACAGAAAGATTTAAGTGCAAAGAAATGCTCACTTTCTAAAAGTGGCATTTCTAGAATAGTAATATTAAATCCGACTTCACCAGTCAGCAGGATTTTGTATTACCATTCTGGCCATACTAAATATGACCTTCCTGCTCCTTTCAGATCAGCAGCTGCCACCTCAACAATGTATGAGGGCAGCCCCAATGTTAGCCTATGAAGGGAGCAGGCATCACAGTAGTGTAAAAACGAATTTAGGAGTTTTACACTACCAGGACATATAAACTACACAGGTACATGTCCTGCCTTTTACCCACACAGCACCCTGCTCTAGGGGTTACCTAGGGCACACATTAGGGGTGACTTATATGTAGAAAAAGGGGAGTTTTAGGCTTGGCAAGTACTTTTAAATGCCAAGTCGAAGTGGCAGTGAAACTGCACACACAGGCCTTGCAATGGGAGGCCTGAGACAAGGGGAAGTGGCTACTTAAGTGGGTGGCACAACCAATGCTGTAGGTCCACTAGTAGCATTTAACCTACAGGCCCTAGGCACATACAGTGCACATTACTAGGGACTTCTAGGTAAATTAAATAGTCCAATTTAAAGGGAGAGAGCATATGCACTTTAGCACTGGTTAGCAGTGGTAAAGTGCGCAGAGTCTAGAAACCAGCAAAAATGAGGTCAGAAAAAGAGAAGGAGGAAGGCAAAAAGTCTGTGGATAACTCTGCAGAAGGGCCATTTCCAACAAGGAGAATATGACAGAGATGCAGAGTTCTATGGTTGGACTTGTATGCAACAGAGGAGAATTATCTATTTCCTTCGATTTGAAACCTGGGCCATTCTCCCAGGGCATGGGCACCCTATCTAGTCTGGGGTTTCAGTGCCTGCTGCATGCATTCCCACCAATTGCTCTAATTCCAAGGATAATTTAGAAGATCCAGGAGGAACATGCTTGAGTGTTACTGATGTTTCCTTTTTAGTCCTATTGCAATTGGTATCCTTTACTTCTAAGACTAAATATGAGTGCACATTGGGTTTTTCCAGCTGGTGCATTACTGGCTGCAGTACTGTGCTTGGACCAAGCTGCATTTTTATGGCTGAGTCTAGGGGTTTGGAACTTGAGAAACTGACCTTAAGATCCTAAGGTTATTTGGTGGCTGCAGCAGCTGACATTCGCCAGCCTCAATGCCCTTTCAGCTTTAAAAATGTGAAATAGACATTGGAGCTACTTTTTAAAATGCAGTAACTCTAAAGGTTTTCAGCCAAGTTCTTGTGATCCAGCTAAGATACTTGTGGGTTCATTTACAAGCCCCTTACACCACAGTAGCATAATTTTTTTGATGCTACTGCAGCGCAAAACAGTCCCCCACTGGCGCTGTATTTACAAACTGGCACAATGTCACCATTGCACCAGTTTGTAAACCCTTATGTTGCATTATACCTGTGCCAGGTTTAATGTATGCAAGGGAGGCCATCTCCTGCAGGAAGGCCCAAACAAATGGTGCAGTGAAATCTACAAGATTTTACTGGACAATTTTAGCATAATTTTTTAATGCCTGCCCAGGGCAGACACTAAACTGATGCTAGGCTCTTTTCAATGAGCCTCCCCGAGTTTTGCTGGACTAGCAACAAACTTTTTGATGCTAGCCCAGCAAAGCGTGACAACTGCGTCAACAATTTTGGTGCAGTTGTGCTAACAAGTGCCATGTTGGGCGGTAGTATAAATACAGTGCTGCCATGGTGTTGTTAGGGGGGTGTAGGGTGATGCAAGGAAACTGGTGTATCAGAGTCAACATGCCAGTTCATTTTAAATGAGGCTTTTGATTTCTTAAGAGATTGGTTCATGATACTTTTAGCGGTCTCTACTTTAAGAAGTCAGTGGACAACAGTTAGGGTTTTTCGTGGTTTTGATTGTTTGTCTGTCAACTCTTTAAGTGCAAGCCTTTTGAAAAGTTTTATCTTGAAAAGACTAGTATCACATTCACCTTTTAACTTGGGATCACTCCTTGGCAGTAAGGGTTTTACAGTACTTTTTTGACTGTTGACTTTAATTTCTGTCTCATAAAGCTCTCTTCCAAGTGGCTATTTGTTCTTGGTGGAGTATTGGGCAATTGGATACTTTGTTATACTGTATACACTTTTTGTTTTGCTTCCCTCCATCTCCGAGGTCCCCATAAGGAAGAGGCATTGCATTCATTACACAAACATTGTTCGTTTCCATATATGTTGACATTACAGCATCCTTGGTGAAAAGATTGATTCATTATTTATAACTTTTGGCAATCTAGGACAAGGGCTGAAGCTTTCCCAAACAGAGGCACATAGCTGAAGCAGACAGTCATTCTTGGCTATGAAAAGGAGGGAAGAAGGCTGTTCATGGCAAATCAACTTGGGGTATGTCGACATCATGGACATTTTTAAAAGGATCATCCATGAAAGAAATATATGCCAATGCTAATTGGACCAAGTCGTACATGTTTATGACTCATTACAGATGTCAAGTGAGTGAAGATGTTTCTTCTGATTTTGGAACAAAAGTGCTGGGATCTGTTAGGAATGACTGCATTTCTATATCAGGCCAATTGATCCTTACTGGGCACAGAATTTTTTGATGGACATACATATTTATTTATAGGGGTACATTTGTTGTTGACTTTAGTAGGTACTCATGCAGGTGAGCACAATGAAGATGGGTGAGAAGGTAATGGCCAGGTTACTTACTGGTAATCTTCATTACTCCAGGTCCAGGTCTTTCTTGTCACAGTCATCGATTTTCCACCCCCATGCCACCTTTTCTGAAAGAGCTAGAGGAGAATCAACCATCAGAATATTATTACTTAGGCATTTGGCTGTGGTAATTATAAGAAATACATCATAAGTAGTTTGTTTTTATGTCCATAAAGAGGACACAGAGGGAAGCCAAGATCATAGGTTTTTGTTATTGCTTGGATATTAGCGAGGTAACAGGGGTAAAACTCATTCAGGTAAGGACTGTGACGAGGAAGGCCTGGACTTGGAGTAGTGAAGATTACGGGTAAGTAACCAGGCGGTTATCACCTTGCTATGACGCCTCATGCTGCTCTTTTTGAGTGCTTTACATAATAGATGTTTTACCACTACTCTCCTGTGGTCTTAAATTGACAGACCTTTGAAAGGGTAGAAAGCTGAGTCATTCTTGCTGGGATTCAAAGTTGTGGCCTGCTCATCACTGCTTTGTTGTAGTGGCAAACGTTCAGCTCACTGAGCTATCCCTCCGGCTAAGGCTCGAAGGCTTTTCAATATGACTTCCCCTCGCAGTCCATAGCATAGACCCTTCAGTGAATGAATCTTCATCAAATAGTCTTCTGTAATATTCTTACTGATCCCCTACTAACACATAAGCCATTGGATCGGATGGGTACAGTAGAGAGATGTGAAGCTACAAACCAGTGTAAAATTAGAGGTGGGAGAAGTTTCCCCCGTTGTAATCATAGACCATGGAGGAAGCAAAGATTGATCATGGTTTTGATGATCTACCCCCACCCTTTGTTTGTGGAGGGTACTGGAGGAACGCACTAGGCCTCACTGGTCTGTGTGAGAGGAGGCTAATCGAATCCCACCCTACTACATGGAGGCTGACACGCAGGTCATGTCCCTGGAAGGGACCACAGCAAGGCCACTCCTTCGTTAGTCGTCGATATCTTCATGTGTCTTATGTGTTTTGGAAGACTTGCACCTTAACAGATAGATACCACCAGATCCTCAGCGAGTCCCTTTTTTGTGGCTTTGTTGGGAAATCTGGAGTGCCTTTGCTTGTGCCATCCCTGCTAAATGAATTCATGGGCGATCATAAGGAGGCATCCGCATGCTACTGTAGCCAAAATGTAATACTTTCTGAATCTCAATAATATGCTAAATATGTCACACAATTCACTTACTAAGCATGCATTCTTAGAATTGTATTCAAACTAAATGGAATGGGATATTAATCATAGTATCTTTGTAAGGGGAATGAAGTATAATTAATATTGCCTTCCCACTGCAGCCCGTCCATGTCAGCTGCATCGGAGAACCCCCATGCAACAGTAAGGCATAGCGCATCTCACCGGGGGGATGTACCAGATGCCGTGACTTACAGTACAATGGGCTGAGTGCAGCCGTTGTCTTTTAACATGAACAGTCTGCCATCCCCCTGCATGGACCACTGAGGCTGCTGCCTGGTAGGCACGGCGTCGCCCTTTCTCTCAGCATCTTTTTGCTCTGCCTCTTTTCTTTCACGAGGACGGTAACTGGCAGCCTGCGCTCCGAAGCCTCCGAGAGCCTCTTTAGCATGAGACAATCTGTGGCTGATTTCAAGCGAGGGAAGCGGGGTTTTAAAGTCCTTTGTAAATGTGTATGGTGATATTTGCTCCGGTAAGTGATCGTCAGAAGCATTATTGAATCCAGTTGATTTGAATAATATCCTTGCTAATATCTGAGCCTTTTATTGTGCAAGGTCTTTCTTTTACATACTCTGAGTGATGTTGTTGTGAAGTTGTTATTGTAATGACTTCAAACAGCTTGTTTGAATATCTTTGAATATCTTTGAAAATCGTTTAAAAGGAGATGGCTGTTTTTGTAAGGGTGTTTTGTTGCATAGACCCTGCAATATTTTTCTATCGTACAGCCGTCTCTGTAATGTATTCATCTGAATAAAGTTAATTTGAATTTTAAAGTATATTACAGTATATTACAGTATAGATTGCTGATTTTACTTGCCAACTCAGGCACACGTTGTAGAACTATTTAGAATAGGTATGGTGTAGGAAAATCATCTGTTAAAAGTGCTGAGAGATTTATTCTGTACACGCTGGTGGTGATGCATGCAATTTTAAAATAAGGTGTTCTTCTCTGTACTAGTTCAATCAGATGTTCTAAAATGAATAACTGAAACCCTCTAAGTGAAACACACAGTCGGTGGCATTGTTGCCTTCTCTATGCTGTTCCTTTCGCTAGAAAAACTGTCGCTCTTTTTACAGATATTGTTTTAAACCCTTGCTCACTTTCCACCAAAAATGTAAGTCAGGCAACCAACATTTCCATATATTACCAAATAATAATACATTGATCGACATGCAGTATACTACATCCGGGAAAATGTAATTTCTTCAATGCTTTCGATTGCTACATGTGTCACACTTGCTTTGGTGAAGGATACTGAATTGTTTAAGTTTGCGTTCCTGCATTTTTTATCCCCTGCGAGCTGTCACAATACACAACCTACAGCTGGGTCAGGAAAGATGGAAAAGTCACTTTAAAACAATCTATCAGAATGACAGATGATTAGGTATTTAGATAATTATTAATTAATAGTAAAGGTCCACTGTGGTGTTTTTCGCTGGGTTTCAGAAGGAGTCGAAGAGGGGACATGGAGATATTTAATACCCCGAGGTAGCAGAACTCGTCTGTAATCTCGGTTGTAAACTCGGGTGTAATCGCAGCATCTTTAGAGAATGCAGATTATAGATAATTTTTTACTAGTCGAAGACAAAAATAATTCTAAGGTTGTATTGATGCATTGGAATACTCTGAAATGTTTGCAGCAATGGTCTGGTGGTTGTTTTCCAACAAATGAATCTCCTAATCTGGCAATTACCCTATCCATCTATTTAAATATTTTATCAGCGGCTGGCGGACCTGCTTCATAAGGACACCGCCTTTATTGGAAATGGACGTGAAAGCAAAGTGGAAAGTTTTACTGTGGGGTCCATTATGAATAACTTTATAGTTTCTGGGAACTTGGCAGGCATTCTTTCCACTCATGTGGTCAAGTGCTAGTGCCTAGGGAGCTGTTCTATTCCACTGTGCTCTAGCAAGGCCATCTCATTAACTCTAAAGGTTATTCATGAATGCAGTAGCATACTTGATGTAAAAGCTGAATGTATATAAAACTCCTAATGGATGAATGATGTTGTCATGGGTACGTTTACAGTGTCACCAAAGTCTATATTATGTTGAATAATCTTTTTTCTTGGAAATCCTGTAGTCAGCTAAACATGCCTGAGTATGGATTGGTCTGTTTCACTGGGAGCTTTGAGGTGGGAGTTCGATTTTTTGGTGTTTGGGGACAAGGCACTTTTATTGAGGTTCTGACGGAAAGCAAACGCGTGGCTGAAAATACACTGATCAGAATTGAGGCACACTAGGATTATAAATGATTGTGAACCATGGAACTGATTGCAACAGATTTGCATGGAAAGAACACAGTTGCAGCGTGTTTAGATTTGTAGAATCAGGGGGTCAGAATACATTCTGTTAACGTAGCTCAATATAGGTAAATTAGCACTTGTGCTGCACCCACTCCTGGGGACGTTCCTCGGGAGTAACATAAAGCATATGAAGAAATCCATTGTTTGAACAGACTGCAGCGCATACTCCGTGAGATGATTATGAAACCCTTAAATGTGCGTCAGCTACAAAGCATATAGGTGGAAACAAACTCTCTACACGTCTTACATTTTCATCATTCTTTGTGAACTGCCCACTTACTTGGCATTATGTGGTCCTAAATATTCCAAAATAATACATACATACGTATATTGCCTTAGGTCTTGCTTATATGTGGCAGATTTAGTCATGAGGATAAAACAGTCTGACCATTAGCCTGGTGGTTCACAAATGCACGTGTCATTGACAGCAATGATTATTTTTTCTGAAAGTCCTGGTTTTGGATATTGTGTCTCAAGGAGATGCTGCTTCCTTCTGTGCATGACAAAACCTTTTGGAGAATATATCAGCTGTGATGATGCCCAGGTTCTGCCTCGTAGCCCCGCAGGTCTGCTTAGTGGAAACCATGTCTTCTGCAGGCTTGCATAATTTCTGGAATTCTCCTTCGGTTATTTTGCAGGAGGAGAAGACTGGGAGGGAATCCTGGGCACTCCCTTGGGCCCCTATAAGCAATAGAACCATGATAATCCTTAACTTTATCATCCTTGTGATATTCAGCTCCCCACCACCACACAAAGGGTCGACCTGGGTTTTCTGTGCCAGCAAAGTGTTCAATGGTTGATGCAGATAAGGGGTCTTTATCAACCAATAAAAACTAATTAGGACTAAGCAGAGCATACACAACTCTCTCAAGTTCAATTATAATGATAACTGATCAGAGGTTTATTTAGTCTGAAATTGAACTTCTCGTGTCTGTGGATCACAGTATTTAGGTAATTACGAAAGTTTTCCATCCAACATTTTGCTGAGATCATGTTTTTGAGTTTTGCATGCACACTGACACAAGACATTCTGACACATAGGGTTATATATATAAAACATACATGCCTATAGGCAGAGTAATACAGCTACTAAGTACATACAAACCAGAGCATCTACAAACACACATCCACACACCATGCTAGACATCTATGCATCCATGCACACAGACAAACAACTGACACAACACATGTAACAAAAAGCATGACCAATGCAACGGGTCTCGCGTTTACTTGAGCTAGAGCAATTAGCATTGTAAACTCCTAACAGGACTGTTCTTGCCACATAAATTGAAAATGAAAATAAAACAGTTTAAAATAGGTAACTGGACTTTTCTTGCCATATAAAATGAAAAGTAAAAGTTTCACATAAGCGAGCTGACGGCCGCCATCACTGCAAAACAGACACACAAAGGGAAATAAAAGTTAACTCGTAGTGAAACCTATAGGCAAAAGTGCAATTATCCATGTAATGGGCAAAAGTGCATATATCCACATAACTGGCAAAAGTGCAATTAACTATATAACAGGGTCGATGTCATGCAGAGCGCTCAACTTCTGCCCTGTGAGACCATGCTGCAAAAAAAGAGAAAAAGTAGTCCAGAAATGTGGAGCCTTGTATGTTTTCAGTACTTGGTCACTGTGCTTGAGGAGGGCTAAACACCAGAAACGGCATGACTTATGCATGCCTTTCACTAATGAAAGCAAGCAGATTTTAAAAGGCAAGCCCACGATCCAATGAAAGCAACTGACGCGACACGGGCGTGGTATGAAGCCCAAAAAGAGATTACAACAAGGGACGGAGTGCTTTGTGCTCACTCCTAAAAAAATGTGTTCCCTGAACAACCACCTACATGCACGCAACCTCATCATCAAACACACAGCCAACGTAGCACACAGGCCAGAAAATATAGAGATAATTCCCACAAGCCAGCGAACACAATGCACAAAATATCTACTTGTAGGGCAACACTGCGTTCATGCAACTAGACAGTAAAAATAAAGTCAGGCACACTTCTAAAGACATGGGCCAGATGAACAGGTGAAGCTATGAAAGTATAGAAGGAATAAGGATAGATGAATAATTGTTGATTACTCCTGCAGCATGGTTATCTCAAAAAGGCCGAGGATAGAACGTTCATGTCAAGTCAAATGTGTAGCTACATATTTGTGAACAAAAGGAAGAAATGGATGCCCATAAACAGTTAAATCAGCAACACACACTGTATTTTTTAAAAGGGGCACCAAGATTTGAATTAGCACTGATTAGCCACAATCTTTTCATCTAAAATTTTATTTCCTCTGGAGAAATGCTAAATATTAAGGGACATATTTATCAAAGTTGTTCATCACTCTTGTGCCATGCAAGGGGATGCCAGAGTGACACAAAACCTGAGATGTATTAAGCCACACAAGGCCACCTTTCGTGGCTCTGAGTAGCTTGATAAATCTAGAGTAATGCAAGGTAGTGCAACTATTTGCCTTGCGTTACTCTGTGGCACAGAGGCATGCTGTGAGTGGAGTGTGGGCATTCCCATGCATCCATCCATGGACTCTGACACATTCCCATATTTACCGACATTGGTAGACTTGGCAATGCAGTGGAATTGTACGCCTCCTCACCAGAGGAGCAACAAGAAGAAATATCTTTATTTTCCTAGTTGTTTCCTTTTTTCTAAGTGTGCTGCATTTCCTACACAAAAACAATCCTGCCTGCAACTCAGGCATCCTTGCA
Source organism: Pleurodeles waltl (assembly GCF_031143425.1). Classification (NCBI taxonomy): domain Eukaryota; kingdom Metazoa; phylum Chordata; class Amphibia; order Caudata; family Salamandridae; genus Pleurodeles; species Pleurodeles waltl. The sequence continues at coordinate 172,086,541 of NC_090448.1, read as the reverse complement.
ACATGACGCTAAGAAAGAACAGGAATGCACTGTATAATGGTAAATACGGGGCATTCCTGCCTTTTCCCTTTCACGCAGAGCAGCAGGGTGGCTTGTTGCGGTGTCTTGCATGAATTTTTGATAATTATTGCCGTTACTGAACAAGGAGCATTACCTTTACCAAATGTAATAGAATACATTAAACAAACATCTGAGCCCTCATTACAAGTAAGGCGGAGCCGCATTACCTAATAGAATTCTGCTCTGGCAAATGGGTCAAGTTTCTCCATGTGTGTTTTTTCAGGTGTGGAAAAACTGAACCTGGTTTTACAGTGCTGTAATTCCACACTGTAACTTCGCATGAGACTTTGGCTGCAGCAGCATTTCAATGCCTACCCTGCCACTATAAAATCTTCCCCTTCCCTCTCTACTTCTCCCGCCACCTGACTTCCCATCTCACACTGAGATCCCTGCATACAGAGCAGGTAGCAAACATGTGTTAAACCCCAGGTTGTTGGGATTTATATGTGGTTGTATGACTTGAAAGATCGGTCCTATGTAATAATCTCCCATCCCATCATCCCATAGGTTTACATTTCTAATTGCATGGTACTGGGGCAGATTTACCACATGCGATGGTAAACTCACATGCAATTTTGCTGTGCTCTTAGTACCATGCAAGTCGTAATTAGACCTTTGTTATATACAACTGAATTTTTTTTTTTATTTCTATAAAAGGTTTTTTCTGCTGGTTTGACATTATGTAGCTTCCAATATACTATAGAGTTTTATTTGTCTTTTAGTCTTTGAAACCTTAGGGCAGACTCATCAAACTTTCACGCAACACAATGCAACAAGACACCTTGCTGTGCTACACTACGTGAAAGGAAGCAGGCACGAATGAGACACATTCAACATTATATTGACCATTCCTGTGCTTGGGCTGCTACACAATCTGCTGCCTTGCATCATCGCAGGCACCCTTGCGCTGCACCACACATGGAACGCCTTCCAAGGGCAGAGTAAGGCAAGGAACAAAAGGCAGCAACTTGCTCTCCTTGCATTACTCCAGATTTACCAAGCGCTCGAGGGCTACTCAAGGTGGCCTTGCATTGCTTGGTAAATCTGACTTAGGGAATGCTTTGCCCTTGCGACACCGTGCATGACGCAAGGGGTCAACACAATGCCTTGATAAATCTGGCCCTTTATATTTAAATGTATGTTTAGATATGAAGGGTCCTTTTCAATGAGCCTGTCTAACAGGCAATTCAGAACTGCTGAACTTTGAAAGGGACAATTGAATACTGAAACTCCAATGCACATTCACTGGGTTACATGTTTCTGCTTGTTGGCTAATGATATTTCTTTGGTCCACCAATTAAACTTGCTGTTGTACACGGCTAAACTCCTTTCCTGGGCATGCCTGGTGCCTTCATCTCTTATTTGCCCAATCGTAAAGCATGGAATTCCAGAGTACTTTGTGAAATTATTTGGCATTTTAATGCCACAAGCAACATTTATACTGGCAAACCTGAAGAGAAGGCACATACTCGATAAAAGAATAGCAGTGAACAGCAGAATGAAGGAAACAGAAGTTCCAAGCAGAGACCAGAAACGTACCCATTCTCATACATGCTCTGGAAAGATTAGAGGAATATTTGAAAGATACACTTTACATATTGTGCCAGTATATTTGTATTGGATGTGACCAGCCATGAAATATGATATTTTTGCCAATTTGAAAAAGTACAGATGCAGTCGCTTTTGGTAGCAAAGAACACTGCTAGCAAATGATGAGCTGGAGAGATCCAAGGAAGCTCTTTCTCTGCAGCTCTTTTGAATTTATTTGCATTTATTGTACACATAGTATGTGTGTGGTCTTAAAAAACGATTAAGTGATCCGTTAACTCCACCTGCTATTGCAGTCAAGTTCGATTTTCCAGTAATCTAGGCATGTCATGTGGGTAACACTGGTTGTTCATCTGTGTTTTACTCTTCCTAACTTATTGATTGTGAGTACACTCGGGCTTGTACTTTGTCTTCAAAGGGGAGTTTTATGAAATGGCTGTCAGTGCTCAGAATGCATTAGAAGAATAAAGGATCGCGGTGTTGTAGTCTATTTTTAACTTATTCGGAGCAATGTTCATTATACATGCTCAACTGTTCTAAAGAATAATCAAAATTAATTGTTATGGAAGGCACGGAATGGAAGAAAACCCAGGCGAATTCTCTTAGTCCCATTCTATCATGAAGCTTCATGCCATACCTCTGGCCGCTTTGGGATATTCTACGCTTGATATTGTATAACAAATAACCCATTGTGCGGCTGAACCAAAATGAAGAACGTTGCTGTGTTTTGTTGAAGTCAAAATGACTTGAAATTTTCAGCATGTTTAAAATGTACATCTTTCACAATATATTGTTTGCATTTTTCTTACAGTAAATGTCAAACGAAAATGCTTTTTTTCTTAGTCTACATTTCAGTTGAATTCGCTTCTCCTGTAAATGTTTTCTTTTTTCAGTCCAGTTGCAAGGCTGTCATTTGAAGAGCTTCTTATCCATCTGCAGTGAATGTGTCAGGACCGAGACCAAAACAACTGAGAGACAGTTCTCTGCTGCATTGCCAGCGTGATGGAAAATGTGTATTTGTTTTCCTTTTTATGAATTTTATAATGAAAGATGCTTATTCATCTCAGGCACTGAGTGGAGCAGCAATGCACCACCAAGCTTTGAACAAATGAAAGTGTAAAGGTGGAGCTTTCATCTTTTGCTTCAGCAATGTCTTGAGAAAGAAATGGTGACATTAGATAAGAAAGCGTTAGTACTTTACTCAGACTCTTATTTATTGATGCATGTGTTTAAATGTTGTGTTGAGTGCCAACAACAGTCATAGTACAACGTGCTCCGTAATGTGTTATATTGTATTAGAAGAAGGGGCGATATTTAGGAGAATGGTATGACTTTCAAACACGGTGTGGTGTGGTGGAGCAGGGTGGGCATGAAGGAGGAACAGAGGAAAAAGTGAAGGGGTAGGTGCTAAAGCAGAGAGAAAAAAGACTTGGGCCCAGATTTATGTTAAGTTGGCGCGGTGCTGCGCCAAAATTAGCAGCGCCTCTCTGCGCCACTTTAGAAATGCAGAGATGCGCCATGTATAGAGGAATAAGGCTCACCCCTGCGTTTCCTTCTGGAATTAAGCAAGGGTGTCTGCGTTGAGGGGATAGATTGTTTATGTACAGGAAGGTGTCCCATCCTGCATGCAAACAATCGTCCATGGCATTTTGCTTCTTCTATGTGTGCTGAAGCATGCAGCACTCATAGAAAAAAACAAAAAAACGAGGAGTAATAAAAGCATTCCTCCTTGTTTTCCATGCTAACACCAACCCTAGGGTGGCGTTAGATTTTGGTGCTGCCTCAGGTTTACGACAACTCGTAAAACTGAGGCAGCGTTGAAAGCAATGGGTGTTGTGGTGAAACGCCCACCGCAACACCCATTGCATGCTATTCTGATGCAGAAAACTGCATGAGAGGGGCCTATATTTACAAGGAGGCATAACGCCCCGAAAAAATGGCATTACACCTCCTTGTAAATATAGAGCAGTACTTAGCGCCACCAGAGAGTCATGAAAAGTGATGCTCTGATGGCGCTAGGGGCTCTTAAATGTATCCCGTGGTGTTTACATCATATGGTAGTTTCATGGGTTAAAAGTAGCCATCACTTTCTCCACAGTGTAAACAATGGGGCAGATTAAGAGCAGACATGCAGACCAAGAAGACTAGGCCCAACTCTCAACTATTTTGTGCTGACTCACTTTTGTAGTACTCCTGAATTCTAGGAGCAAAGTGGAGTGAGCCCGGAGTTACTCATACTTTATTGCTGAAATTCATGATTAACTCATTAATACTACAAGATTAAGTCATGCTTACTCATGCTTCAGTCTATGTGAGGCAGGTCATAGTGCCCCAATTCTAAATTATTGTTCTGTCACATATGTTTCTCCCAAATTTCATGAGTATGCCACAGTTACTGAAAGAGCAATTCACATCTATTAATTCATCAGTCCTTGGAAATTGGGCCATATTGTTTTACGTTTATTTACTAAGTGTGAAACAGAGTTTCACAGTTTGTGTGTAAACAAGATGAAAAGCCTGGCACATGATGAGTTTCTTCCCAAAGGGTTTGAAACCAACAATTTTTGTAGTGTGACAGCAGCTTCGCCCTTCAGTGGTTAGTGTATCTGTTACATAAGAAGGTGTATGTCTGTTAGTGTAGTGCAAAACTATCTTGAAAGCAAAAGAGAGCTGAATGTTGTGCAAAGCCAGGGAGTACAATTCATGGTTGTTTACAGAGTGTTCTGTAAGATGAATATTACAATTGTATGGCAGTAGCATTTCTTGAAGAAGTGAGTCTTCAACTCCTGAGCCGTATGGAGTCTTGCTTTTGGTTATAGGTAGAATGATTGATAGCTGTGTCTAGCTTTAACAGGGCCCTACAGAATTGAGAGTAATACAAGAGTTATGTGTACAATATGTCTTGAGTCAGTAATGAGATAACCTGAAATGTGGAAAGCCCTTGAGAGGGGTCAAGACTGGTTTTAGGCAAAGAAGTGCCTAAACCTAGACGTCTAACCTAGACCCAGTGATTGTACCATTGAAGTTAGATTTTGTGATATATTTTTTAAACTTCAGTTGCCATAGTTCAGTGTGTACATATTTTACATGTCTGTGATATAACATACGACTGCAGTTTTTAATCATATATGATTGACTGGTTTTGTAGTTTGGAGGCCTCTGACGTATGAGCAGAATCTCTGTGTTTTTTTTTTTTTTTGAGTTTTGCTGTAAATTAGCATCAATGTTTTTAGTTTTGAGATGTTTGAGAAAAGTTGATTTATATTTAATTCGAGGGATATTTCCATATGTATACAGCTGTGTATCATCAATTCACTGGTGATTCGAGACACATGAATCCTGCAGCTCTTAATCTTATTGCTCCATAAATACGTTGAAATGTCGAGGCTGAATGGAGATTTGAAGCACTTTTGCTTTCAGTAGAGTGGTTTGGAGCAATAATTGCCGATTATAATGCTATCAGGGGTGTTTGCAGTTATGAGTGATGCCAGCTGAGTACTTGGCTGTAAATCAATTTAGATTTGATGTAAGAGGTATTGGCTTCTTTCATAAGTTTCCTGTAGATCATCCTGGAATTTCAGAGGTTGGCAAGGAGGTTTGATGAGAGGCTTCAAACTCACTTTAGTTAAATATCTCTGACAGTCCATCACATCACCATTGTTTTTGCACGTATGTAATATGCATGTTCAGTGCACAAAGAAATGTCTAACACTGAAAGCTTTGCTGTTTAGTAAGGTCACGTGTTTATATAAAATTTTTCCTATTGCTTGTGCATACAGCAGAATTAAAACTTATTGTTGATATTGAAGAAATAAGTCATATAAAAGTGTATGAATAAATAGGTCTCCATGTTGGCTCGATCAACACATTACTATGTATTGTATCAAAAGGAATACAGGGCCCGTATTACATATAGGACGCACCATCTTTGTTTGCTTCACAGCGCACCTTTGAGCAGGTGCGCCAGGCACAGACAGGAACACTGTTGCTAACTTGTAGTGCCCTGCGGGAAGCACATTCAGTAAAATAAAGACTGTCTGCTTCAAAGACGCTCCATGTTTCTCTGTGAAGGTAGCAACCCGAGCTGCACTTTTAAAAGATGTTAGGATCCCTCCTGCAGGCAAATGCAGTGAGTTACTGCACCTTCACCTGTCTGCTAGGGATTACATGGGACAATCTTTCCACCCTTCAGAAGGCTGTCCTCAGGGGTGCAATGACGAAGTAACAGTGCATCACCTTTTTGTGGTGCACTTCAGTCTGCCTCCTTAGGGAATGTTTTGCATCTGTAATACGGCACAGGCAGAGAGGCAAAGTGATTCCTTCATTGGTATGGGGCAAAGCCCCAAACCCAACACCCTCTGAAAATAGTTCTGGTGCTATATGTGCACCTGCACTTTCAGTATTAAAGAAGAGGCTGCACAAGCTTCTGTGGTCCCCTTCTGTAGTACCATAGTACCCCAGGGGGACAAAAGTAGGTGCACATGCCTGTTGCGCCCACGAAGCACTATGTGTCAAATGGCTCCAGCTTGAACATTCATTGAGCACAAGTGTCCATAAATTATTGAGTACATCAACTGGGGGGTTTATTCAGCACCCAATACAATGATAAGAAGATGACTAATGAAATTCTTGACCTCCTGAATCATGCCTAATGTTACATTGATTTTTCAATTCTATTCATTTTGTTTAAAGAATTACTTTTTCTGATTAGTCTGCTCTAAATAGAGGGAAGATATGTAATGTGATTTTGATTCATCGAATGATAAATAGTGCCTAATTTCTTACCTTCCACTTGTTTTAATAAATTTTGACTTGAGGGCATAATCAACAACTGCTAATTTGAAAAGAGTTGCAGAGCTTATCCTTCAGAGAGTGTCTGTGTTTAGATATCCATAACCCAATCTAGCATACACATGCTCTAAGTATGTGAGTATTAAAAGCAAATCATGTTTCCTGGTTTGAACACCCTCTAAGTATCAAGAATTTGAAGATTCAAAAGGGTCTTGAGTATGTTATAAGTGCTGGCTGATATGGCCTAGCTAAAGGATGACATATCAACGGTCAAGGTCTTCACCATTTTAAAGTTTATTTAGTGGTAGGCCTCCCTCTGATGATACATGAGAAAAATATGGGGAAATTCCTATTGTTTGAAGTTTCTGGAATATATTGTAAGCATATTTTCAGTTGTGCATCCCTTTATTCAAATGTCTGCCAGTCACTGTTAAAGCCTATTAAAAGAAAAGTAGAAACCTTTTTTAATCAACCTTTTAGCTGGTGGCCCTTTCATTCTACCCCCCCCAAGTTCTTATATCTTTTTTGGCTATTAGGGCAGTTTGCGGGTAGGCCTCCACACCTTTTTGTCCACATAAGCTATCCACACCAAATTTGCATCCTTTTTTCCAACATCCTGGGCATTCTGAAGGTACCCAGAGTTTGCGGGTTCCCCTAGAAGAGACCGAGAAATTAGCCAAAATAAAGCTAACATTTAGTGTTTTTTTGGGAAAAATGGGAAAAAGTGCTGCAGAAGAAAGCATCTGTTTTTTCCCTGCAAATTGTATCAACAAAGGGTTTACAGTGATAAAATCACCATCTACTCAGCTTTCAGGAACAGTCAAACTAGAATCAGAAAACCAAATGTTTCAACACAGTTTTAGCAGTTTACTGGGACATACCCCACTTTTACTATTTTTTGTGCTTTCCGCCTCCGAGTTAGTGATAGAAATGGGTATGAAACCAATGTTGGATCCTGGACAGCTAAACATTTCTGAAAAGTAGACAAACGTCTGCATTCAGCAATCGGTCATTTGTGTAGATCCTTCCAAGGTTTTCCTATAGAAAGTAACAGTTGAAATAAAGAAATATTGAAATTAAGTTGAAAAAAACAGCCATTTCGGTCTACGCTTTCTTCTGTTACTTTTCCCAATTATGGCAGATTTTTGAAGCAATATACTGTTACGTCTGCTGAACCCTTCTTGTTGTAGGGATATATATATATATACACCTTGGGATATATATATATATATATATATATATATATATATATATATATACATAAAACCCAAGGTACCCAAAGCCAATAAATGAACTGCACCTTGCAATGGATTTTAATTGTGTACCGGGTATACAACAATTCAGTGATGTAAAGTTCTGGAAACCAAGGGGAGCCACAAACGTCCTTCCAGCTAGCATTCTCCCAAGTCTCTCAATAGAAATGGTACCTCACTTGTGTGGGTAGGCGTAGGGCTCGGAACAGGAAACGCTCCAAAACACAACCCGGACACAGCAAATTTTTCCAATGAAAATGGACGCGTTTTTTGCAAAGTGCCTAGCTGTGGATTTTGGCCTCTAGGTCAGCAGGCACAAAGGGAAACCTAGCAAACCTATATATTTTTTAAAACTAGATACCTAGGGGAATCCAGAATGGGGTAACTTGTGAGGCTTTCATTAGGTTCCGTCAACCAGAATCCTTAGCAAATCTCAAAATTTGGAAGTTCTGGAATCTGAGGGGATCCACAAACTTCCTTTCACCCAGCATTCCCACCAGTTCCCTCAAATAAAATTGTTACCTCACTTGTGTGGGTAGGCCAAGTACCTGTGACAGGGAAGGTCCCAAAAAGTATTATGGAGATAATGATATCTAAGGTAACTGTACTAATTAGTCCTGGGATCGGGAACCATTTAGGGAAACCTATCAAACCAAGATATTTCTGTAAAGTAGACATCAAGGGGAGTCCAATAGTTGTGGGGTTAAGGTAATACCACAGGGTGTTATATTTGTCAACAAGGTTGCATTCTGTTTGCCTTTTCATTTTCTCAGCTTTTAACAGTAATTTATCCTCAGACAGATCACATCACAGTATTTGTCAGATCTTAAAGACTCCACAACAGTTGTTGAGAGAGTGTAAACGTCTAGCATTAAATTAAACTAAAATACCCATTAAGGTATTTCACCATTGATACTGACAAAAATGTAGCAACTTTCAACTATTCTCTTGTGTTTGATGCCATAGCTTGAAAGACTTCAAAACTCAGATTTAGTGTTAGATGTAGCAATACACGGGTGATTTCCCTATTATATTCCTCCACACACCCCCAGCCTTCACACAGTCAAAAGTTAGTGTGGAGGAAAACTTTTACCATCTTCAAAAATACCTTGATGCATGGCATTTTGGGCTTGTTTTCAGTAAGGCAAACATGAACTACTTATAAAGTGGGTGTTGTAGCTCCACTGGGTAGGGAGTGCCCTGGAGACACCACCATACATTACCTGGTGTTGTGCATAACTGTGGCACCTCCAGACACCCACTTCGGAACACTTTCTGGACCTATAGAAGATCTGAAGAGAAATGCACCTGAAAACTCTGACCTGAGAGGACCCCTGAAGGACTGGACCTGCTCTTTCTTGTGCACATGACAAAGAAGTGAACTCCAAGGGTCAGTTGGCTGGCCTCCTGTGTGGCTAAAGGGTGAACACAAGCTGCAAGAGTCCCTTTTCCTGGACTATCTAGCTGAATGGTAGCAACTGGGCCTGAACTGGACATTGCTGATGGCCCCGGGTGAGTGAGTCCTGGTCCTTAACTGCTGCTCTTGAGGTCCTAGGACACTTAGAAGAGACCCAAAGGAGCAGCTCCAGACATTCTGAAAAGTTGGGACATAAATTACTAAAGGCCTGATTTACAGTTCAGCAGGCCGGTTATTCTGTCACAAATGTGACAGATTTTCTGTTCACTATATCACAAGTGCGTTATATCCAATGTCACTTGTAATACGGAAGGCGGAATAGCCATCATGTTTGTGACTGTGTAACCGTCCTCCGAACTCTAAATTAGACACCAAGACAAAAGTGTAAAATCTTTTACTGGGATGAACCTTTATCCCTCCAGTGCTCCAACACAGTCATTTCGATATCGAGCCTGGGTTCCAGTCTACCGTGACCGTAGACTATCATTGGCATGTAACCCTTTTTGGTGCTATTTCTACTTAAACCTTTAAAAAACATATCTCTGGTTTCCTTGTTTGGAATTTTGTCATTTTGTTGGCATTTTGCTTATAAAATTTTTTTAAACTTAGGAAACAAAATTGCACCAAATTTATTGTTTGGCATTTCGACTTCATTACTGTTTTAGTAATGTTTACACACATTACCCCAAGTGAAGCCTGCCTGCTCTGTACCATAGCTACCAAATGGTAACTTATTTACTTTAAAAGTTCACCCTAGCAAGAGTTGTGTTCGATTGTTCCTTGAGGTGGGTAGCCACTGGCCCCCAAAAACTTATCCATTTACTTAAATGTAAGTATTGTGGAGCTCAAACGTATCTAGAAAGTGAACCAGGACTGTTTTACAACCTTTTTTCATTCTTTTACGAAAACAGTATTCTGAATGTGATAAGCAATAAATGACAAGAGCACACTTTTATTTGTTTGACTTCTTGCTATGATGGTGTGTGTTATTTTTGTGCCACTGTGTTTTTGTGATGCATTATTGCATGTGATTCTGTTGTGTTGTAGTGTAATTGTTGTGTTGCGTAGTGTTGCTTTCTGTTTTGATTGTGTTGTTATGGGGAGTCCTGAAATGTTTTAATTCTGTTGATATGTTTTTTTGTGTATGTTGTTGTGTTACATTTAGTTTAGTTTTTTTTTTTACTTTAGCTTTGTCCACGCACACTGCTATATTTCTAGTCAAGAGCAGCACATGCCTTGAAAGTCCTTGTGACAAAGAATCATTTACCACTTTCTAAGGTGGTAAAATAGCGCTGCTCTACCTCTTCAACCGACTAAGACACCACTTAGCCCAAAGCTGTGGAGGACGTCACTGCGCACTTTATGCAATACTGCCCAGGATGTGTATGTAACGTTATCAATGTCTTTCAGAGGATGGCAGATGTTGTGTCTTGAAGATTTTAAAAAACAGGTACTTGGGCCTGATTTAAAGGAAAATGACTATGTGCATAGTCATATTCTCAATGCAGGGATGTGCTGTATGGCACACCCCTGTGTTTCCCCCTGCACCTGTGCTGAATTTGCTGCTGTGTGCCCCTGTGTTAAGGGGGAGATTGTTTTTGTGCATGAAGACACACCTTAATGCACAAAAAAAATCTTAAATGACAATCTTCTCTTTCTATGGGAAAGCATTCCTCCTCATTACGCCATGCTAGTGCCCCCCCTGGGGTGGGGTCAAATTGTGTTGCTGCCTCTGGTTTATGAAAACTCCTAAATATGGGCCAGCATCAAAATGCAATGTGTGTTGCTGTGGCACACCCACAGCAACACCCCATTGCACGCTCCTTCCATGCAAGTGCTGCATGTGAAGGGGCCATATTTACAAGGTGGCTTTAAGCCACAAAATGTGGCTTAATGCACCTTGTAAATACGGGACAGTGCCCAGCGCCACTAAAAGTGACATTGCAGTGTGCCTAGGGGCTCTTAAATGTGCCCGTTGGTGGTTTAAAGCAATTGACAGAAAAATACGGTACGCACACATTCTAGTTCCTTATTATCATTCTAATAAAACAGACTTGATAACTGAGCCTCCAAATGGTGAAGTTTTGTGACAGTCCCTTTATTAGAAATCCAAATGAGATAGCAGTGATGAAGGAGAATCATTCTACCGGCAGCAGACCAAGGAGCTTTTTTATTTACAGTGATAGATGAAGGAAGAGGAAAAGTCTTACTTTATAAGATTTAAACAACAGAAAGGCAACAGGCTAACAGTATGAATATGATTCAATAAGACATACATGTTTAAAGACTATTTCTAAACAGATATTCCATTTAAAAAACAGGAATTCGTGTGAAACAGCGTTAAATCCATTTCTGGTGTGGGATGAACACACAACTAGTTTGAATCGTAAGAAATGTGACAATTCTTAATATGACTTGGGCTTAAACTGAGCAGTGGAGTGTGAAATAAATAAGTACAACACTCCCATTCATAATTCAACAAACACTTATGTGGATCAATATCAGGAGTTCCATTTCAACACTAAAAGAGTTAATGTGAATTCAATTTAGTCAGTAATCAGAATAAAGTAGGTTGAGGAAAAAAAATGATCGACTTTGATTGCGCTAGGCTCTTTTTCTTCCAGGATGTCATTAGTTTTCTCCTTTCATGTTTAGAATTGACTTCCGAGTGGCCCTGTTGTGATTTATTTCTGACACTCTCAGCGTCTTGGGCTTGGTGCCCCTCCTGGGATATGGTATTTTATAGGTTACATATTCACATTTTCGTGATGCTTTTATCCACTGCGGCAGCGCAGCTGGATAAGCGCATGTGTTCCCATTTGCCCCTTCGATGCCCAGGCTGTGATTAAGCGGGAAGGTGGTGACTGTTGGCATCTGGACTTTCTCTTGACCCCCCTGGTTAAACACCACTGTACTGTTTGCGAAATATAACATATTTATTTTAGTTGTTTTATGTTGCTTGATATTTAATTTATTTAATTCTGTCAGTCTGTTACGGTTTTATTCTAAATGTTTTCGAGAAATAATTTTTATTGGACATTGATTTCACAGGGCTAATTTGACAAACGCTTCCATGTGATGTAATTTATTTTTTTCTATGGTAAGTAGATGTAACAGAAGAGACTCACTCACCTCATAGCCCCAAGCTGAATGTGCCACTTGCCAGCCGTTGGCGAGAATAATTTCCCTTTAAGTTGGTTACTCATTGTTCTACATGAACAGGGGCCTAACTGAACTAGACCACCCCGCCCCCCAGGCATTGACAGTCTAAGGTGAACTAAAGGAGAGCGGGCGCCTGATTCACAGCATTTTGAAAGAAATTCAGTCCCTGAAAGGAAAAGATAACAGGTGGCTGAGGGGGCCACCCTGGGAACAAGAATCTGAGAACCCTTCCACACTCTGTGGGGGGTGCAGGACAATGTGTTCTGAAAATACACAAAAGAGCAACCAGGTTTTTCCAACAAAAAGAAAGAAAGTACTGGGGAAGACCTAACATAACTTACTGGAAAATTCACAAGATTTTGGAATAGACAACTCACCCACTAGTTAGAGGCATGTTTCACCATCGTAACCGATCCACACCCTAGTAGGGTAATACCACCAGAGCAGACTCAAACAAATATAAACTATATTCCTGGATAAAGCAGGGATCCAGCTGAACAAAGTAAGAACGTTTTAAACAACCTCAAAGTGTACCCTGTCAGAACTACTATTTCTGATAGAGTACACTTGGGAGGGTACCATGGGTTTAATAACAATAAGTGCAGGGTTTTAATTGAGTGTATTATCTCAATCACCCCTGATTCTTACCGACATGCTTTGGCCCATTCAAAGAGCCTTCCTGCCATGCGTTCCATGTACCTTCGTGACGCGTAAGGCTCTCACCTGAAAGTGGGTCCGTCTGTATTTCAGGGGTACCTGCATATGTAGAAAAAAACAATGTTTTTGAAAACAAAACACAATATGACAGTGTCCCATGTGAAACAGTTATGGGGTCCCCAGTATGTAAACCTCGGGGTCCAATCATTAGTTACCTGCCCGTGATCGTTTTGCCTATCACTTAGCAAAAAAAGAGCATCACCCTATAAGATTTCTACTGTTAAAAACCATCTGTTTCTAAACACCATTGATTGTGCTGAAGAAACATGCTTGATGATCTATTAGAAACAAATTTATACGCATGCATGTGAATGTTCAATCTTGTTATGACTTTTTCATAATAGTGATCATCACTCTTACCCTAGCTTGTCCTTTGCTGGGAATCATGCATGTCTGGCACGGGGCTCACCCCTTTGTCACACACTTCTCGAAAAAAAATATATACATATGTACATAGTAGTAGATTCTCAAATCCAGATATCAGTGTTAATGCCTTCTATTCCTGTATAGACTGTCTTATTATTAAGATTTTAGTCACAGACATATTCATTCACAGACATATTAATTCTTTCTAGGATCCATTATGTGGGCACATCCAGTGGCTCAAAAGACATGCACACCACTAACTCAAGACTTAAATAAGTCATAGGGACGACAAGTTTAAAAACCTCCTTAAAGGTTATGTAATTATAAGGCCCTGCTAACTTGTGATGGTGACCCTTTTCAAAAATTGGTCAATATAAATAAGAGAATGAACATTCAAAGCTCCAGCCAAAGGTTCAATTCAGAATCAAAACACCTGTACACTGCATAGTAAGCCCTCAACAAATCATTCATGTGGTGAGTCAGAAAAATCTCGCCCAAGGTTCATATAAACTTAAGCTCCAGCCAAGGATTCACTTGAGGTTCCATAATACCTGTACACCACACACTCAAGCCCTCGATGATCTTGCTAAGGTTCATATAATCATACAGTCCAGCCAAAGTTAAGTAGTAGTTTCCAGCTTTCAGTCTATCTGAGTCGAGGAACCAATGGTCAAAAAGTCACCAAAGGTTCTCACTGCTTCAATATGCATATTGTTTCTAAACTTAGGTTACATTTAAGGGAGTTTTTTGGACACACATGAAAAGACGTGTGAGTGATCGTCTTTTAAAAAAATAATCTCGCTTGGGATCTTTCTGCATCTTCTGGGGGAAGGGATTGATATTCACCTGACAAAGCTCCTTACTACTGACCATGCCGTTATTATCTATCTCCTATTTGAATGTCTTTCTATGGTGGAATCCTCTGGCTCTACAGTGTGCTTAGTGGACCCTGATCTGTATTTCGTCTCATGTGGCAGTGCTCTGTTATGTACATGAATGACCGCTGGAGTTTCTCTCGATACCAGTTCTGTCCATGGAATTTTATCGTTCAGCCCAGTGGTTGTGCTAGATAGTCTATAAATAAATCTTTGGCCCAGATTTAAGAAAAGGGGAGCTTCATTATATGAAGAGCCACTTTTCTTGTGCTCTATTGTGCCCTCGTAATGCCACCATGTGTGTGCCATGTTAATGATACGGCGTACCACGGCACACGTTAGGCTCAATAGCATCATCATTTCTGATGCTATTGTAGTAATTTGCAGGACTAGCGCCAGAAATGTTGGCGCTAATCTTACAAAGTTCATAGAAGACCATTATAAACAATGGTGTGCCTCAATTTAATGCCTGCACTGAGTAGGCATTAAAAATGATGAGAAAAATGGTGCAGTGGAATCTCATAGACTTCACTGCGCCATTTTTCTGGGCTTCTTAATGGAGAAACACCCCCTTGCATACATTATGCCTTGGGGAGGCATAATATGGCTCAAGAGTTTACAAAGGGGCGCAATATGTGCATTGCACCACTTTGTAAATTTGGCACAGCGTTTTTGCCAACCTAATGCCACATTAGCATTAAAAAAATGAGACTAATGTAGTGTTAGGTGGTGCTAGGCCTTTTTAAATTTGGGCCGTTTTTCGTATCTAAGAAGTTGTTCCTCAGTTTTCCAGTGATATACCATGAGAAGGCATTCTCTCTTTGTCCAGTGGATTTGAAGTGACGCATTAACCTGGTACTCGTTTTTTTACACCAGAAGGTGCTTTGATGTTCATTGATGCCTATCCTTACTTTCCTCGTTGTCATGTCTACATATTGTAGACAACATGAACAGATCAAAATGTATTCCACATTGTTGCTGTCACAATTTGTGTGTTTTTTCAAAACCCAGGGTGTCTGAAGGCCAAGGGTAAGTTCTTTTGTTTTCTTAGTCAGGAGACAAATGTTGCAGTGTCTGCATGGAAAATGTCCCACGGTGGTAAGTGCCACATTGTGGGTGTACTGGGGTTGATGTGGGTTTGTTGTTTTGGCCGCAAATGCACCAGAAGGTTCCTTAGTGATTTCTCTTTCTTGAAGGCAAACATGGGTTTCTTGAATTACAATTGCCCTGATGTGAGAACCCTCAAGTCCTTTGAAATTATTTTCTTCATCTGGTTAGATTGTGTGCCATAAGTGGTTAAGCAGATCAGCTGGTCGTTTTCAAGCTTGTAACAGTGATTCTCTGGGATTTTTCTTGCTCGTTGCTTTTCTAATTGAATGTTGAGGGTATGATTTTGCCTCCAGTTTTATGGTCAAACATTCGGCATGTTCATCATAAGTGCCTCTATCTGTGCAGTTCCTATGTAAACGGAGAACCTGGCCCACTGGTAGGTTATCCTTCAAAGATTTCGGATGATTTTGGGAGAACGCAACTAAGTTGGTCTTCTCTCACTCTCACTGTGTGAATTGACTCATGTGTTATGGCCCTGTCTGTGATATTTGTTGATGTTGATGGTCTCAGTTGTGTTCACCGTGACGAGTAACATTTGCAATTCAGTTGACTGAGAAGCCAATGCATTAGCACCTAAAAACTTTCTAGCATCTTTCTCAAATCTCATGGGTTCACGGGTTCATGTGTCCTTCTGATTATACGTGCATTAGGTCTCTTGGTAGACCAAGCCAACTTCCAACACATCTCTGAATTGCTAGAGTCCATCCATTACTACGGTTTCTGTCTATCCCCACAAGAGCCAATGAATCTCTCACCCGTTTGGGCTCATGCTTATTGTCCTTGAGCAATCACTGACTTTCAATCTTCTCTGTAAACCCTTGACTCAATTCCCCAAACCCAATCACAGCATCCATTCCACTTTGTTGATTCTAAAGCTTAGATGATTTTGGACATCCATCAAGCACCAGTTCCTTTCCAATCCCACCCAGTCTCATTAGACCTAGGCCCTCATTATGACCCTGGTGTTCCAAAGACCGCCATGGCCGCGGTGGCGGTCTCACTGCTGATGGGCCGGCGGTGAAGACCGCCACATTATGAGTGTGGCGGTTTGGCCTCTGCCAAACCACCACATCCCCTCTGGTACCGCCAGGGCGGTTGGACAGCCAGACCGGAGATAAGAATCTGCAACATGGTGGTCCACTGAAGACCACTGGCGGTATCATGAGTCTCCTTTCCGCCACGGTTTCCCTGGCGGTAGCACTGCCATGAAAACTCTGGTGAAAAGGCTACAGGTGACAGGAAATTTCTTTCCTGTCACCGGCAGATGACTCCCCCAACCCCCCCCTGCAATTCCAATACCCCTTACCCCTTGCATGATAGCACCCCTGACCCCCTTCCATAACAGCACCCCACTCTCCCCACCACACACTCCCTGCATGCACACACACACACACCCACATACACTAATTTACCAACACTTACATACACACATTCACTCACATGCATATATACATGCATTCGCTCACACACATACATACACGCATTAACTCACACATGCATGCATTCACACAAACATTCCAACATGTACTCACTTCAACAATCATACTCGCATTCAAACACCCACACACACATGCATACTCACACGCATACACACATGCATTCAAACATGGAATCAAATAACCATGCACAGATGCATACACACACATTCAAACACACTCTCACACACACATATACACACGCATTCAAATATGCATTCAGTCACCCATACACACATGCATACACACACACATACACATTTACATTCACACACACAGACAACACACGCACACACAACACCTAACCTTCCCCTGTCTGGTGATCAACTTACCATGTCCGGCGAGGAGGTCATCCGCCAGGGAACGGGAACAGGCGCTTCCATCGCCGGCAGCGCCCCTCCATCAGGACACCGCCAGGCTTTTTTACAGGTCATAATACGGCTTGCAGAGTGCCTCTGTGCCTCTGACTGCCATCATGACTACTGGAGGATTTCCTTAAGTACTCATAATATGATTGTCAGAAGAGCTCCAGCACTGGCGGTCTTCTGGCTCCCATGGCTTCAACGGTCTTAGGAAAAGACCACTGAAGTCATAATGAGGGCTCTAGTCCCTAAAACACTTTCTATCACTTTTTAGGAGATTACTAAGGCTGTGGGTAATTGTCTTCTCCAGAAATGAAACAATGTAACTCTTTTCAGAGTTTCTTTCGGAGTTCATCACAGAAGAACAACTTAAAATGTCAAAACACAAACCACTTTTCAGGCACAAACGCAATCCTCACATTCAAAATAATTTAAAAACAAAACTACTAAGAAAATAATCTTTATAGTAAAGAGTTCTTTGTTATTAGGAGAAACAGAGCTAGGCCATATCTCCTTTAATACCTAAGAATTATTAAAACTCATTAGAATGCTTTCACAACCACCTTTGCTGCAGAATGTGTATTCTAACATTCAGTATTGATACTAAATAATGCAAACAATCTGTTCTCACCCTGTTGTAGCACTAATTGGATGCCAGGGCACTTGGCAACAACCTCCCCATTGTTAGTGTAAAAGATTCATCTAGAAGGGAAATTAAGAAGAGATGCTAAAGAATTGTGTATGTACTCTTGCTTTCCCAAAGCCGCTGCCAGGAAAGATTGACAGAGGCAAGTCAAATTACCCTTTTATGTATCACTGTCTCACCACATAAGAGCATGAGACATGCTCCAGGCTCAGATGGTCATTTAGAGTGGGTCAATAATAGAACACCTTCCAAAAATAGTAGATACCCCATCCACTCTGCTCTTTGTTCCACTACCTTGCTTCGTTACGGGACACCTGCTCAGCTTCACCATCAGAAACACTTTGCTGAAGCCCCTCCTCCCTAGGGATGCTAGCTATATAACATTAGAAGACACGTCCTATATGTGGCGGAACGTCTGAAGCTTTTTTTGCTATTTGCATGAAGTAAAAATAAACAATGACCCCCGCAAGCTGGTCGAAAACTCACAGTACTCACAGGAATTACTGTTTTAACAGACACAAATCCGCACTGTGAGGGTTTGTCTCTGTGATATCAAATTGCCAGCCAGGTCGCCTATGACATGGTGACATGGTCAGCATGACATTTTAAGCAAAGGTTCATCCATCATGCCAGTGGGCCACTTTAGGTAAAAATCCCTCATCAACACTGCAGTGGACTTCAAATACAGCAGCATAACCTAGTGGACTGGTGGAGGAAGGACGTCTGCCCCCTCTGCTTAGGGCGAAATGAGCTCCTTAGCATTCAGGAAGAAAAATCAGGTCTACATAAGATCTACATGGCAAAACATAGATTTAACAGTTTTCAAATAATTTCATCTTATCAACAAGGCAAACCATTAATACAGACGTCACTGTTATTCACTTATAAAGTTGGATTTTTTCAACAGAAGAGAAGCAAAATAAAGCTGACTCTTGAACGCAAGTAGTTGGATACAGGATAGTTGAGGATGGCTGAATAAATAAAGTCACATTTAGGCTTTGGCATTGTTTGGATCTTGAAATATCTTCTGAGTCTTTTTATATGCCTTAGAAAAACGTCCTAACTATGGCAGTGACTCCAGGACTTTGAATCCACTAACAGAAACTCTGCACTTGATCGTTCAGTATGTATATTCAGTTTGGGATCTGTAGAATGAAGCAACACAACACCTCTTGTCGTGTTTGTTCTAGTGTCTTTCTCACCCTGTCTGTACAGGAATGATACAGACTTTGAGGAAAAATGTCATTTGAAAGCATTAAAAATTGATTTGCTTTCAGTAAGCTACCTTGGCATTTGTTAGGACTTCCTATCTCCTATTTCATTCTACGGTGACCAGGGGCTCAGGCTTCTAGGAACCTTTGCACTCTAATGCAGATATGGAAGGCTGACATCAGATATTGTAGCCCTGTATTTTGGCATGCTCTATTGAGGGAGGACTTCAGTTTAACTTAGAACACCTTTTTTTCCCCCTAGCCAGGCAGACACGACAATCCTCTTGATCCAAAACGGATACAAACTCTGTACAGTTTAGTGCCTGTGCAGGAAAAAATCCTAATCCTATTGCGTGATTATAAACAGTTTGAGGCATCAACTCTGACCTTTACCTGAGTTCACCTACACGCCACACCTTTCGCAGCGGTCAGGCTCGGTTACAAACATAAGAGTTTTAGCCTGGGGTTGATAATCTCCCATAGCATCCTCCCTAAGATTGTCAAAACTGCTTGGAACTTCACTATATATGAAGAGCTAATCTATCTTGCCTAGCTGCAGCACCTTAGGACTTATCAAGACTCAAGAAGACGGCAACCATTTTTATTCATTGTTTTAGCCTCATTAAAAACGTAATATCTTATAAAATATACTTATGAAATTTAGGGTCACCAATATGAATTACGATTCAAGAGTTTATATTGGAATCACAACTATTTAACAAATGGAGGAAACTGGAACAAACACTGTGAGAGTCTAAACATACATTTCAGTCAAAGTAAATAAAGGAAAATGCCTCCTCTAGCCTGCATTACAGCCTTAGATTGCTTTGAAGATACCTTTGGACTACTGGTATAAATATACCCACATATGCATACCAGCAGGACATGCGTGTTCCAAACTACGTTTGTTTTACCAGTGTGACTGTAATGAGCTGAATATTTTATACATTCTCCCTAATGCTGCAACACCTAGAGGGAAGTGGGCTCCTTTTGTTTATCATCTTAGCATTTTATACAGGAGGATATTTGTGGAATGTTGTTGCTTAAAAATATGCCGCAGTTCGTACTAAGGCACTCTTTTCATTAGATCCTAAAAAGTTGGTGCCAGTGTCGATTCACACAAGGTGAGGCTTTAATACTGGGTTTGAAAAGATTTGAAGGGTGGATGCAAAACTAAATACCGATCAAGAGATTTTACGAGGTCTCAAAATATAATACAGCGGTTTGAAAAACTGAAAATGTAATTAACAAAGCCCAAAACATAAGTAAAAGCTGTTTAACAGTGCACAATTTACTGACCCACTTTACACTTTTATTACTGCTGCAACTACTCACAATTTCTGTAATACAATTCACTGTTCCTGTGAGACTAATATTGATGCATTAAAGCAGAAATGGAATCAGTGAAGCACTTAAACGAGAAATTCCACTAGCCACATTATGGTTCATTAACATGCGGACCCCTCTATTGCCACAGCACATCTTAAAATGCATTTTCATTCAGAGTTTCGAGACTGTGAGTCCCATTTATAAAATGTTGCATGACTAAATAAAATAATGTGCCAGTGATGTCATTTGAGAGGTCATCAGTGATGTCATCAATGATTTCATTTAACATGTCATCAATGATGTTAGATGTGAGGTCATGAGCAGTGCATGGCATGTCTGCAAGCTGTAGTCAGCTCAGTTAACTATAACTGGTGATTTGCAGTGTTTTATTGTTTTTTAAAACTTAGGGGCAGATTTATGGAAAGTGGCGCTGCAGCTCCACTTTCCCTGCGCCCCTTAGCGCCCTCTACCGCCAACATGTTTGCGCTGTATTTAAAATACAGCACACTATGTAGGGGGCAATATCTTAATTTCTTTTACGCTGTTGATGTACTCTGCAGGAGCAGCGCCAAAATATTGGTACTACTCCTGTCGAGTACATAGGAGCCCATTCTAAATAAATGGAAGCCCCCTTTTAACTCCTACTTAGAGCAGGCATTAAAAGTGCTGAAAAAAGTGGCACAAGGAAATCTCATAGATTTCCTTGATCCTTTTTTTCAGTCACCCTAGCGGAGGAACAACCTCTTTGCATACATTATGCCTGGCACAGGCATAAAGTAGTGCAAAGGGTTACAGAGTGGCGCAATGCATGGTTTGCACCACTCTGTAAACAAGGCACGGGGATTTTGGCTACGTTGGGCCACATTAACGTAAAAAATAATTACACTAATGTGGGGCAAGGTGGCAGTAGGGGATTATAAATATGTCTCTTAATATTTGTGTTTTTTTCAACACCTAACTATATGGTCACTTTAACCTTTTCAGTGAGAGAGTGTGTTTTTGTGTCTGTATGTGTTTGATTTTGTTAGGATAGTAGCAAATATTTAATCAACACTTCGAGATATTGAAGTTAACATTTCTAACTAATTAAAAACCATTGAAAAGTCAATAGAAAGGGTAACCAGTTTTCAGAATAACGTTCATTGCAGTACCATTACGATATTTACATCAGACATCGTTTGTAGCAATAGGCGTTTGCATTGGCTAGAGTTTTTGGGATGCTAGAAAGAGCGAATGTTTTCATAATATAATGCCCATTTTAATGCTTCATTGAGAAATACACTTTTAAAAGAAAATCCAGTAGAAAAGCTGTAGGTTACAGCACAAGAAATAGGGCTATTAGGGGAGCAACCTTTCAATTTGACATATTGTCTTACCATGTCTCACTCCCTAACCCTGTTTCTGTATTTCTAATACTGATCTTTCTCCTGTCCACTCCCTCCCAGCTTGGCAGCGCTGTCTTGGACCCAATTGTGTCTGTCTTTACAACATTCTTTTGCCACATTGGCAAAAGGATGTACGGGTACAGCTATCCATATTGCAGCAGGTTCAGTTGCACCAGGCTCAAACAGCCGAGGGGGCTCACTGCACTCAAATTATTGCCCTTTTTATTAATCAATCCAGAGGACAGAGGACATTTCTCTTGTTTGCATTAGGGTGTGGACACTGGAATTATATGATTCTGTAGCTGCAGCATGTTCTGCATAATTAAGGATTTGTCACATAATCCATCATCTGGTGCATTAATTGTAGATTTTTTCTTAAAAAATGTTTCTAGTCAAATGGATCAAAAGTTACTAAAACCGTAGCAACATGTGTTGCTGCACAGTAGAAGGGTGTGGTGAGAAATCACGATCCACGCAGTAAGGTTCTTAAATGTATGTTTAATCGCAGTAACATGACCTAGCGTCAAGCCATCACCGAGAGAGGACAGTAACTGCCTTTTCTCGAATGTCAGGACATCGACATTATAAAGAATATTACAAGTAAGCTAAACACAACACATCCTCTTCCCTTCACATTATTAATCACTAGGCATGGAAGAATGAAAAACATGAAATGTGCAATAACTGAGAAAATAAAAGAAACAGGCAAATCAAAAATCAATTTCTAAAATAATCATCTAAGTATGCTGGGGACTTATGCGTTCTCACAGGATGTATCTGTGTGTCAGTTCCTTTTCCTGGTGCATCCTGAAGATCATCTCTTGGCGAATCTTGGGTATTCTCACTTGTACCAGTGTAGACATTCTCTTTGTCCCTCTCATTACCCATGAGAAGAGCACCTGAGCATCCTTCCTCTGACCTCCTAGCACACAGACCATCCTTCTGATACAGTGAAATATTTCTAATATTCCACTTCTCCCCTCCTTCTACTTCAACTTGGAACTTTCCAACCTTCTCAACAATAACAGGCCCCTAGAATTTTTCTTGACCCAGTCTCCCACATCTAGTTCAATCATACTTGGGTGAGCTCACACTCCTCTCCCCACCAGATGCAACCCACTCCTGAAGCCACGAGCGAACCAACTTTGAACCCACTGACCACCCCCTCATCAACTGAAAAGGACACTTACTGGTAACACTGTGAATCATAGACCAATATGTTCACACCATATCAGAGACCATCTTCCTCACGCAGCAATGATTCATTAACTGTCTTGCCCTGGTCACCCCCAAACTTTTTGGACAGGTACGGGTGGTTACTAACTCTTGACTGTGCCCTGGGTAGTGCTTACCAGTCCCAGGGCCAGTGCAATGTGTAAAGTGGATATGCAAATTAGGCTAAGTATAATTGGCAAAATTAACCTACCAATAAGTCCCTAGTATATGGTAGGGCATGGAGGTTTAGGGACCCCAGCATAGGTAGTGCTCCCATAGGTGCACTGCTGAGGTGCCCAGTGTCATTTTAAAGGCAGGCCTGCCTTGCTGGCTGCTTTTAAATTAAAGTTACATGCAAATTCGACTTTGGAATTGAAAGTGGTTCCAAAGTCTTAAACTACCATTTTTTCACATATGTCACCCCTAAGGTGTGGCCTATGTGCCCCTAGGGCTGGGTGCCATGTAACTATAAGAAGGGACCTTATAACAATAGTTTTATAAGCCCTGGTGAGGTAAAACAGCCACATTTGTGTTTCCCTCATTGCAGTGAATGTCCTCCATTGGCTAGAATGGGGAGACTTTATTTTAATTTAAAATTTCCAGAGGTTTGGTATCAAATAATTGTTATAATAAATCCCACAACTTCCAGCTGTGGGATTTAATATAACTTGTTCAGGTAAAGAGTTTTAAACTTTACCTGAAAAGTTCCCAACTTCAGCCCTGCAGTGTTTTTGCTGCTGTGCTCTGATTGGCCAGCCTCTGGCAGCCTGGCCAGGCTGTCTTGATGAGGTGTGAAGTGGCCTGGCCCAGCACAAAGAGATTTGCCTAGGGGAGGAGATCTCCCCTCAGCAGATGGTGAAGCAGAAAGGGGGAGGGCTACCAAACTGGTCTTCAAAGACAGAGAAGGACATTTGGAGCAAACCAGCAACACCCTAACATCCTGCAAACCCAGACAATTAGGTGCCCCCTTGATTAGATTAGGAGAGGGCAGGAGTGGGGTGTGTTTAGGATTTTTAACCACACTAGTGGGTGGGCTCAGCCAGATGTAACCTCCAAAAATCACTTTCAGCCATGATGGATTTTTGAGGAATGTTGCTCCCTGGGATTGATTTTTGCCACACTTCCCAGGAAGTGGTCATCATAGGGGGAATGACCCTGCCCCTGATTGAAGAACCAGGACCCCCCTGTTTTTCACCCAGGAGCAATGATAAAACTTGCAGACTTGCACCCATGCCTCAGATCCATATAAGATTCCAACAAGGAAGAACTACAGGAGAAGAAATACTGCCCTGCTGGACCCCTGACCTACATCTGGACACTGCACTCTGGAGGACTGCACAAGCTTCACACTTGGGCTTCACCACTAAAAGGACTGTACCTGTCTTCTACTGCTTCAAGAAGGGAAGTACAAAGGAGCTGCCCAGAGTCCCCTGCATCAAGTCCTGCAAGCAGAGCCCAGCTGACCAGCATCATGTAGCCATTTGAGGATTCTGACCAGGTGCATTCTGGGAATTGCAATCCCAACTCCAAAGGAGCAACTCAGAGCTTCTGGAACCTTGGATCAAGTTGTGGACACTTCAAGGACACAAAAAGGACCTCTAGAAGAATATCCAGAAGTTTGGAGACGTTTGGAGCAACTCCATAAGTTGAAGAGGTGCATTGTGTGAGTTATAGTCCCAGACCCCAAGAGGCACACCAGAGCCTCTGAACACTTGGCTGGTGCTGTGGACCACTTTCCTGAATCAAAGACTTCTGAAAGTGTGACAGATTTACCTTGTGGGTGGCATAAACTCTGGACTTTGTTCCTTTCCAGTGTGACCTTTTTTACCCTTTGAGCGCTAGTTGCTTCTATGCGCTAGAAAGCATTAATTCATTAAAAAATCATATCTCCGATTCCCCTTATCCAATTGTATTAGTTTTGGTGTCATTTTAAAGATACAAATATATTCTATTTTTATAAATTGATTTTGGATTTTGAAACTGTTCCCTGTGTTTTATTTAATTACTGTTTTGTGATATTTGAATGCTTTACTCTTTGTCTCCTAAGTTAAGCCTTGTTACTCGTTGCCAAGCTACTAAGGGTTGAGCTAGGTTTAATTTACTGAGACCTAACTGGACCTAAGTGGAGGTTAGTGGCCTATTGCTAAGTGTAGGATAAAGCCATCACCATGCATCAATACACTGTCTCCACAAATTGACAACTCATCTAAGTCACCAAGATAAGGTCTTAGAGACATCGGCAGAGTACTTTCTCTCCTAGCTCCCTTACAAACCAATTTAAATATTTGCTTAAGACAATTGTCAGCATTCATCTCATTCACCCATTCTTCTTGTGTGAATGTACCCAAACCGCACTCAACTACATCAAGAACTGACGCAACAGCATCCCCAGTATCACTGTTCTTTACAGACTGAGCATCAACCTTTTCCCAATCAAGAGACAACCTAGATAAGCAATCTGCTTGCACATTCTTCCAGCCTTGAACATATTCCACACAGTAAAGATACTCTTGTAACCTAGCTGCAAGCCTAGCTAACCTTGCTGACCCTTTTCCTGCTCCACCAGAAGACAAAATGTTAAACAAAGATTTGTGGTTGCGCCACAAAACAACCTCCAAACCCCAAAGATATGTCCTAAAATATTCAGCACCCAAAACAGCAGCCAAAGCCTCACGTTCAATTACTGAATAATTGCAGCAGCCAAAGCCTCACGTTCAATTACTGAATAATTGCACTCCACTTGAGTAAGTGTCTGAGAGGCAAATGCAACTGTTCTCTCTTGACTCCCATGCATTTGAGATAACACAGCACCCAAGCCAGTTTCACTTGCATCCACTGTCAATACAGAACACAATTTAATGTCAAAAGCAGCCAGTATATCCGCAATGCAGATTTCGTTTTTGATATTAACAAAACAATGAGATTGTTCACTTACCCAAGTAAACTTGTTTAACTTCCTCAGCAACTTCTGCAGGTTCTCAGTTTTGTCAGCAAACTTGTCCACTAATTTGGAATAATACTCGATCAAACCAAGGAAAGACCTCAACTGATCCTTATCACTTGGTGCAGGTGCCAATCTAATAGCTTCCAACAGGCTCTTCTTAGATTTGATGTTCCCTTTTGAAATAGTATACCCCAAAGAATCAATTTCTTTCACCAGAAGTGTGCACTTTTCCTGATTTAAGTTCAAACACGCTTCTCCTATAGCTTTCAGAACCTTCTTCAACATGAGAGTGTGTTCACAAACAGTTTCTCCTAAAACTAAGATGTCATCCTGAAAGAACAACTCATTCTTAATGATGCCAAAAATATTTGTCATCATGCGTTGGAATACACTCACAGCAGATGCGAGACCAAAAGACATACGAGTAAACTGAAAAGTGCCTTCAATAGTCACAAACGCCATCAAATGTTTAGACTCAGGATGAAGTTTGATCTTGAACAATACCTTCCATTTTTAACTGCCATCAACAATTCACTAGTATTAGGGAGAGGATATGTGTCAACCACAATATTTTGATGTAAAGACCTTAAATCAACACATAACCTCACCCTAGCATCAGATTTCCACGTGATAACCACTGGAGAAATCGATGGAGACACGTCAACAGGTTCTATTGTACCTTCAGATAACATGTTATTAATCACTTTATTGACCTCATCTCTCACTACAAAGGGTATCTTGCACAGTTTGTGCTGCCTCAGCAAAGTATTGTCTTTTAAAATGACCCTTGTGTACATAGCCCTTCAAACATCCCAAAGTTTTTTTTAACACATTCTTGGCCCCCTCCAGAATATCATGCAATTGCGTATCCTCCACCACAAGAATTTGATTGGGCACCCTTGGACTAATAACAATATTGAGATCGAATTGATGTATTCATCCTAAGATAGGTGAACCTTCTAAGGCTATATAAACTTTCCCCATGACACTCCTCCCTTCAAACTGTATTTGCTTTAACATGTATCCCAACAAATGAATTTTCCATCCTTGATATCCACCTGGAGAGATATCTTTTGGAAACAATTCCTCACCTTTCCAATGTTCTCTAAAAAGACTCTCACGGATTATAATATACAATGAACCAGAATCTATCATAAGACTAACCTGAAATTCATCTATAGTGAAGAGAGCAGTAGGCCTGGAAGTTCTTCGCACGCTACCAGCCTCCACTAACCTCTCTTCATGACTCACGTCTAAAATTCTATCCTCACAGGGAATATCATAGCATCCTCCCACTACATTTATACTTGATTTTGCATCTTTAGAAGATTTACCATTTTCTTTACACAAGTGAGCATAGTACCTCTTGCGACCACACTTACGACACTCTTTGTTGGTGGCAAAACACTTCTTAGAATCAGCCAAATGGTATACACTACCACATTGAGAGCATTCTTTCCCTTTTACTTTGGGAAGAACTGATTTTTTTTTAATACTGCACCTACTTCGTGCTGAGTCCCCATACTGTCAGTACTCAAAACCATAACATCCGCAGACTTATATTGCTTTTCTAGTTCTTTTATGCACCGCTGTGACTCTTCAATAACTTTTGCCATTTCAATCGCCTCTTGCAAAGTAGGGTCTTTAGCAGCCCATATCCTCTCTTGAATTGTTCTATCACGACACTGGACAATAAGCTGATCCCGTATTAACTCTTCAGTCATAGGCCCAAACCTACATTTGACTGATAATTCCCTCAATCTCGACACAAAGTCGTCAGTGGACTCATGGTGATCCTGTGGTTGAGTTTATAACTTATATCTAGCTAAAACTAAATTGGTCTCCTTGGCAAACCTAATCTCCAACCTTTTAATAGCCTCTCTGAATACAACATTGGTTGACCATTAGGATCCAAAACAGGAGGTAAGTATTTCAAAATGTGCTGTCCTTCACAACCTAGTACTCAACAAGATAGCTTTTTTCCTTTGAGAAGAAAAATTCTGACCATCTAAAGCATTAATATAATTATCTAACATTTCTATTCAATCTTCCCAGGGCAAAACAGGTATCTCTGGAAGAGGTAGAAATAAAGGCGGAGGAGAAATATTGCTCTGAGTAGCCATAACGAAAATAAACTGCTTGTTCTATAACTAAGAACTGTTATGTTCCTTGAGACAGTACTTTAATACCTCAGTTAATCAAACACAATAACACATAGGAAAAAGGTGTGCAGATCACCGTAGAAGCAACACGTCAAATCCTGCAAATAATCCCTCCAGCAAGCGTTGCACCGGAAGTTGACTCTGCACAAATAGGTACAGGTGTGCAGATCACCGTAAATGAGATGACTTTGCACAAATAGGTACAAGTGTGCACATCACCATAAATAGGAACAGATGTGCAGATTACCTTAAGACTTCACAACATGAATAAGATAAACAAGGGGAGTTCCGTTATGCTTAGACACTCCTCCCCTTCCTCCTCTCCTCGGTCCTTCGTCCAAATACAGGCACGACGTGAAGTAAACAAACAAGAGCAAGTGGAATGTCTGAGAAGTGGAAAGTCCGTTATGCCTAGACGCTCCTCCCTTTGCTCCTTCAACCGGAGGCAGGCACAACGTGAAGAAAACATACAAGAGAAAGGGGAACATCCGTTATGCCTAGACGCTCCTCCCCACCCTCCTCACCTTGCTCCTTTGACCAGGGGCAGGCACAACGTGAATGGGTGAACAAGAGGAAGGGGAACGTCTGTTATGTTCCTCCCCTTCCTCCTTCCTCTGCACCTTCGTGAGATTTTTTTTTAAATTTTATTTAATGCGTTTTTATATAGCGCGGACTTTACCCGAAGGTGTCAGAGCGCTTCACAATAGGCAAAGTAAAGATACAAGAGGCGAAAAATTACAAGTGAGCCTGTTACAAAAACAAGCGTTACATTACAAGAGGCAATCGTGATAATTGTGCACGTATCAAGAGCAAAAAATAAACGAGGTAGCAAACGATACGTTATGAGAGGAAAAAGTGACGTGTGCAGGTTACAAGAGTAAATAAAGTACGAATAGAGGTAAAAAAAGTTGCAATCAATGGTAGACACTCAAAACACTAAAACAATAGTTACGTTACATGAGGCAGTGGTGGCCGTTGTGCATATATCAAAAGCAAACAAGATATAAGAGGTAGCAAATGATACGTTGAAAAGGAAAGGTGCAGTGTGCATGTTACAAACGAGTACAAGATACAGGTAGAGGTAAAATACTGCACTAAATGGCAGACACTCAAAACACAAAAACACCCTGGGAAGGCACTTCTATAGGCATGGAGAACAGAATATCCTATAATGGAAGGACTTCCTTCTGAAAACAGAGGGCTTGAATTAACTTTGGAAGTGTCTTTGAAGGAGGAGAGCTTTGAGGTCAGTTTTGAAGGCCTGGGAAGAGGTGGTGGTCCGAAGCTGAGGAGGAAGTGATTTCCAGATTCTCACCGCGTTGCCTGAAAAGGATTGGGCCATCAATCTTTACTTCTTGAAAATGGGAGGTTCAAGCAACAACTTTTCTGCATTACGTGATGGTCTGGAGCCCCCAGAGAGTTTCAGTTTATTCACCAGGTAGCGAGGGGAGGAGGAGTGCAAGGCTTTGTGGGTGATACATGCAGTTTTGTAGATAGATCTTGCCTCTATGGGAAGCCAACGGAGGGTGGATAAAATGGGTGTGATGTGGTCGCTTCTTTTGGCCCCATATATGAAACGAGCTGCTGAATGGAGAATAGACTTCAGGGGGAAAGGTGGGATTTGGGAAGGCCAGTAAGAAGAGAGTTGCAGTAGTCCAATCTGGAGAGAACCAGCGCTTGGACCAGGGTTTTAAGGTCGTTCTCCGGGAAGAAGCGACGAATCCCCCAAAGAAGGCGCAGTTGGTGTCGAGCAGACTTTGCAATGGAGTTAATGTGGGAGAGTAGATTAAGTTTTTTGTCAAGAATGACACCAAGGGATTTTGCGCTCTCGACAATGATGGGCTTATTGTTCATTAGATTGATCTGATCCATCCATGTTTGCACTGGGGGATGATAAAGGGAGGAGGAAAGGAGGAGGAATTCTGTTTTGGAGGGATTCAGGATCAGTTGATGAGTTACCATCCAGTTTTGAATGGAGTCGAGGGTAGAGCTAAGGAAGGAGAGATCGTGATTGGAAGCCACCTTAAGGTAAATCTGAGTGTCATCCGCATATAGATGATAGTGGATCCCGGATTTACTCAGCAGATTTCCCAACGGTTCTAAATAGAGATTGAACAGTGTGGGTGCAAGTATGGAGCCTTGAGGAACACCTTGACTGACTGCTACAGGAGCTGAAAGACTGTTCGCTATTTTGATCATTTGGGATCTATCAGAGAGGAAGGAGGCAAACCATTTGAGCACAGTGCCCTCAATGCCCATTCTCTGTTGAAGAGTGTTAAGGAGAGTGTTGTGATTGACAGTGTCAAAGGCTGCAGAAAGGTCAAGAAGAATTAGAAGACAAGACTCCCCTGAATCGAGTATCCGCAGCGCGTCATCAATCACTAGCAGCAGGGCTGTTTCAGTGCTGCGGTTTTGAATGAAGCCAGACTGGAAATTGTCAAGAAGATCATTTTCCTTGATATGGCGAGAGGGTTGTTTCGCTACACATTTTTC
Source organism: Pleurodeles waltl (assembly GCF_031143425.1). Classification (NCBI taxonomy): domain Eukaryota; kingdom Metazoa; phylum Chordata; class Amphibia; order Caudata; family Salamandridae; genus Pleurodeles; species Pleurodeles waltl. The sequence continues at coordinate 172,056,020 of NC_090448.1, read as the reverse complement.
TGTGATTTTCGCAAGAAAGGGTAGGTTAGTGATGGGACGGTAGTTGTTGAAGTCGTTCGCATCAGCAGTGGTTTTTTTTAGCAGAGGGGTGACCTGCCCAGTTTTGAAGGACACAGGAAGAGAGCCTTGACTGAGGGAGAGGTTGACCAGAGTGGTCCAGTAGGAAAGAGAATTAGTATAGAAGTCAATGGCAATGGCACTAGGGATGGGGTCAAGAGAATGGTTAGAGGGCTTTGTATCGAGGATGCATTTAAGGAGAGCATCGTCAGAGATGGGGTCAAAGTTTTGCCAAATGGTTAAGGATTTGCACTCCTCTGTGGGGGTAGGATGAATGACCTGATCTACAAGTGATTTTACCTTTTCGTCAAAGAATATAGCGAATTCCGCTACTTTCTTTGTGGAATCTTCCAATTTGGAGGTTGGGGGAGAGCTGTTAGGGTTCTTGATGAGGTCGAATAGTTTTTTGGGTCTATTTTTGGCTGAGTCAAGGAGGGATTTGTAGTGCGACGCTTTTCCAAGGAAGATGAGATTGTGGTACTTGGATCTTGCTGAACGAAGCGTGGCCAAATTTTCAGTGGAGGGTGCTTGTCTCCATTGTTTCTCAAGGGCTCTTATGAACTTCCTTTCTTCATAGAGGGATTTGTTGAACCAAGCTGCTGAGGGAGTGGGCCTTTTCTTTTTGCTTTGGAGAGGAGCGACATTATTGATTTCGACTGCAAGGACTGTGAGGCATTGGGAGGTGAGTTCGTTGACATCTAGGTCCGGGTCTAGCCTTGGAAGTGATAGCAAGGCAGAATTACAGAGGGTACTGAGGTCAATATTTTTAGTGTCACGGAACCAGGAAGTAGCCCTCTTAGGCTGGCCCAGAGTTATAGAGTGTGATAGGTGAAGAGAGAATGGGATGAGGAGGTGGTCCGACCAGTCTACATGAATAGGGGTAGTGATAGTCAGCAAGCCTGCTTTAGAAATGACAAGGTCTAGGATTGAGCCTTTAGAGTGTGTTGTTTCTGTGCAGTGTTGGATAAGATCGTTTGCATAGAGGAAGGTGGCCAGCAAATTCGCATTTGTGTCTTGAGGCGAGCCCCAGTGGACATTGAAGTCACCCACGAAGATCTGATTGTCACTTTGCGTGAATTGGTCGCTGATGCAGTCCGTGAGTTCCTCCATAAACGAAGGGCTGCTATCAGGCGGGTGGTAAATAGCATGGAATCTGAGAGGTGAGCGGTGGTGCAATTGAAGCTCAAGTGATAGGCATTCAAAAGTGTGGCAGGAGCTGTTAGGAAGAGCCTTAAGTTGAAGGGAGTTTCTAAAGATGACCGCAACACCTCCCCCCACTTTGTCAATTCTGTCATTTCTAAGTATAGAATAGCCTGTGGGTACAAGGAGATCAAACATAGAGTGAGAGGTATCGTTGAACCAGGTCTCTGTGAGGAAGATCATGTCAATATTGTGCTGGTTGATGGTATCGGAGATTTCAAGTTTGTGTTTTATTGCAGATCTGCAGTTGTGGAGCAGACAGCGCAGCTCTGACGCAACTGTTTTGGTGACGGGGGCACTTGGGCTATGAGGGGTGATAGGGATATTGTGTTTATATGAGGGCGCTCGGGAGGATTTAGGTGGGCGAGTGGTTCTGACAGAGGAGATGGTCGGAATAGTGTAGATTACAGGGTTACTGGGAAGTGGAAGTGAAGGAAGGGTGGCGTTCGAGTGCTTGTGTGGATTTGCAGACGACTGGCTATGTTTAGCTATAGTGGGGTGTGGTGGTGAGGAGCATCTCGTGGAAGGGTGAGTGTTAGCCAAAGGAATTGAGGTGTGTGGAAAAGTCGAGATCTTGGAGCTTAAAACTAAAATGGTAGCTTCAAGTTGGGAGATGGCGGTGATTAGAGAGCCTAGCTTTTTTTCCAGAGAGAGTAAGGAAGAGCACGGCGTAATGGGTGGCTCGATGGAAACAGGAGGGGGTGCACTAGGCAGTGTACGGCAGGAAGAGGTGGGGGAACGGGAGGGGAGTAGGGGTATAGGGTTCAGAGGTGGGGAAAGGTTTAGGGTGAGAGCAGGAGTTGGTGCACCAGGGGTGAGAGGAGAGTTGTCGTTGTTGGCGTTGCAAGAAGGATAGGAATTAAGGGCAGAGCTAGGGGGCGATAGTAGAGGAGTGGGGCGGTGGGGCGAAAGGAGAGGGGAGGAGTGTGAGGAGTCATAGGGATTAGGGAGGTATGAAAGGAAGGGGGGAGAGTTGGATAGAGTTGGATAGGTCCCGGCAGCTAAGTGAGGTGGCTGTGATGGAGCGGGTATCGGGCAGAATGGGGGGGATTGGGAGAAAGGGAAGTTGAAGAAAGGAAGTGATTCTGCTCGGTCCGAGGGAGGGAAGGGGTTACCAGGGGAGGAAAGGGGGTAGCACAGCAGTGCTGGAGGAGAGTGGGAAGGGAGAGAGATGGAATGTATTTGCGGGGAAATCGGGGTACATAGTGAGGGGAGGAGTGGGCGGAAAAGAAGAGCGGAGGAGGGAACAAGGGGAGCGTAGGGAACATAGACAGGGGGAGAGGGCTGGAGGAGAGGTGGTCTAAGGAGGGGGGTGGCCGGAAGCGATAGGGGGGAGGAGATGAGAATGGAGTGCCGGGACGGTGCGGAATGGACGAGGAGCGTGTTAGCTAGGAGGTAAGGCTGAAGTGAAGAGGGGAGGGGCAAACTGTGAGGGGGAAGAATGCGAGGGGAGGTCCGAGGGGAGAGAAGAGGGTCGACCTGTGCCTCCCCAGGGTGCAGCCTGTTGGAGAGTGGGGGGGTCAGGGGAGGAGAAAGGGAGTAATTGGTGGAGCTAGATGGAGAGTCAAGGGATAGCCCGGTAGCAGGGGAGGGGAGTAGGGAAGGGAAGAGGCGGTCAAAGAGAGAGAGACAGGTGTCTTTGGCTTGGATCATAACAGTACCGTTGTTATAGAGTGAGATAGTGAGGGAGCCGTTAAAACACGCAGAGGGGGAAATTTTTAGCTGTTTCCCATGGGGGATAGAGGAGGAGGAGGTGACGTTAAAGGAATTGTAAAAGCTGGTAGACCAAGAGGGTATGTCGTGCGTGAAAAAAATTAGATCGTTTTTGAGCCCCCCATATCGACCATTGTAAAACTGATCGACAAAAAGGGAATCGGGGAAATATTCAATGGTGTTATGCTTGAAACGTTTTGTTGCAGCTTTAGACAGGTTAGAAGGGTAGATGATTTTGTAGCAATTAATTCCAGACTTAATTCGAGCGGTGGCCATGTTGGGAAATTGTGGAGGAGGAGGGTGGTGGGGAAAAGGGAAGGGTGTTACTAGGACGGTGGTGGTGAGGAGAAGTATGAGGGCAAGAAGGGGGCACGTAATCCAGACATCGGGTGAAGGAACCTGAGTTATTGTGGAGACAGGAAAGTGAGGCGATTAGGGATAGGTTGTTACTTCAGAACAGGGCTGATTCAACAAGGTAGGACTGAAGATGGAGTGGAGTAAGAGGAAAATCACTGTACTTATCATCCTGAGATATAAACCACATAAAGCACAGCATCACAATAGGTATCAAAGACATTGTACGCCCAAAATCTCAACAGTCTAATATTAAATACTTATCTCCTAAGTATCGGCATCATTATGGGCAAAAAGCACAGGGTGGAACATAATTTCACTAGCATAACCCAAAGTATGCCAGAACCTCAAGAACATAAAACACAATTTAGAGGTAGCCAGAACAGGGTCTGAAAATCAAACTACCAGAAATACATTTCCTAGCACCACAAATACACAATGGGGCCTGGCGCCCTACAAACCACCAGGAACCCCTAGTCAGCTGGCCAACCCAAAGGGGCTCAAATGCCCTGTGTCCAGAATGTTGGGGCTGCTGCCAATACAGCGAAAGACCAGCGTGCGTACTTGCGCAAACCTAAACGTTGCAACTGGCACTAAGTGCTGCACAGCTGTGAAGAAATGGTGCAAGGAGTGCATCTCACTCCTACCTCAGACAGAACTACCTCCAAATGCCCTAAGAGTCTAGAGGACTGTACTGCACGGCGTTGGCCCGTTTTACCCATTTTGCGGTGATGTGCATGTGCCAAATGTAGGTGGTTTCCCTACAGATCGTTGTAGTTTGCTCGAGTGATGGGGCAAGGTGTGGAGTTGCTCTCAGAGCCCACAATCCATAGTTGGGGTCAGAAAGAAACTGGGTGGATCGCTTTTACTCTTGCTTTGGTCTTGGAACCCCCCTCTTAGTGCAGAGTCTTGGAAATAGTCCCTGCTGGGATCTGGTTCAATTCAACTCGCCAGGTGATTCCCAGGACCAGGGGTGTTTCCATTATATTCCCAGAGGCTCTCACCTTAATGCTGCATTTGTACAATCTTGTCTTCAGGTGCCCCCAGTGGTGCTCTGTCGGACCTCCGAGTAGGGGTCTCTAGAGTTAGTTTTCCAGGGGCCCCAAGTCAAAGGGCCTCGCCAGTTTTTTTCCTTGATCCCGATCAGGTCACCGGTGTTCCGCTTTCCTTCTCTCCGCAGGGTGTCAGAGGCAAGCACGGCTCAGCTCAGCGGAGTGGGGCCAGCCGCTTCGGGTCCTCCCTGGGGACTCGTCTATTTTACGGGCTCCGTAGTCCCTGGGATGGCGCAGTCGTCACAGAAGACGGGGTACGTCCTTATCCAAGTTGGCGCAGTCGTCACAAAAGACGGGGTACGTCCTTATCCAAGATGGCGCAGTCCTCACAGAAGACGGGGTACGTCCTTATCCAAGATGGCGCAGTCCTCACAGAAGATGGAGTACGTCCTTTTCCAAGATGGCGCAGTCCTCACAGAAGACGGAGTACGTCCTTTTCCAAGATGGCGCAGTCTTCACTCTAGACGGAGTACGTCCTTATCTAAGATGGCGCAGTCTTCACTCTAGACGGAGTACGTCCTTATCCAAGATGGCGCAGTCTTCACTCTAGACGGAGTACGTCCTTATCCAAGATGGCGCAGTCTTCACTCTAGATGGAGTTCGTCCTTTTCCAAGACGGCCGCCTCGTACGTAGAGATACGGATTGCCCCTAATGCAGATGTCTCCACTGGAGAGGGAGCGTGTCAACACCAAGATGGCGTACGACCTCACTGGCGACGGTTGTGACCCTGTGGGAAAATGGCTCCTACGGTTACCCGTTCAGACGCCAGGTACGGAGTGGGCGCGTTCGCTGCTCCCTCATCTAAAATGGCGGCTTTCACTGCAGGGCACAGCTGACGTCCCGACTCAATATGGCGCAGATCCTTACCCAAGATGGCCGCCGCCGAGCTAGTATTCACGCAACGCGAAAGAAACAAAGAGCCGCGGCCGAGGCGGAGGGAGAGACGGCGGCGGCGGGGCCGGGGCGCAGGTGAGAGGGTGCCGGGCGGGGAGGAGCGGAGCTGACAGTCGGGGGATAAACGCAACTACCGCGATCCCGCCTTTTTCTTCTGACGCATCCAGTCTTTGCCTCCTTTTAGCGAACACCACTTTGCAGGCTCATCAGGAGTTCTCTCGTTATCGGTATGGGCTTATACATCCTAGCATACAAAGTACTATTAGTCAAGCAACTAAAATGGATGAAGCTGTCAGTGATGACATGGGGCCACTTGGCGGCTATGTGCAAGAGGTCGTTGTCAGTGGTTCCGGCGGCGGCGGCTTCTTCCATAAACATGCAGCGCTTTTAGCCTCCGGATTCAACCTGAGAGCCGCTTAGAGTCGCTTCACTAGCAGCCGAACATATTTTGTCTCTGTTGGCATCTGTCTGTCTCACGATCCCAAGGCGCGGAACAAAGGCCTATCTGCCCTCAGCAGCGACTCTCTGGGGTCTCTCGCTCCGTGCAGGGCCGAAGGAATTCGACCCCGCCGGGGTCCGGAACCCCTAGTGACCCCTGGGCAGTAGCAAGCACTAGGGGGCCCAATTCTGTGCAATCTGGGGTCTCCCTCCGGCACCCCCGCCACAAGGCCCTACCCCCAAGCGCCTCCGGAGGTATCCAGCTGGGTCCGCAGGTGGGAGCCCCCTGAGCCCGGTTATTAAGGGCCCCAAGCCGGGGGCTCTGTATACTGTGTTCCCGGTTTTCGGGTTAGCAGCGGAGCTCCGCTCTCTCTCACCTCGTCACGGTCGGGCCTGCCGGGATCAGTCTGATCCGGAATTCCGTCCCTCCCGCAGGCCTCGTCGCGTCCAGATACGTTCTTTTTCTCCTAGAGGGCGTCTATTGCTGTGCAGCACTCTTTCTCCTCCCTTTTTTACCGGAGGTCGGCACCTCCCGAAACGTGTCTGTTACTGGCTGTTCCACACTTGCTACTGGAGTGCTTACCTCCAAAGCCCCATTGGATCATGCCTTGTCGCTGCAGGCTGTCAGAGCGGAGCGCTCAACACGACAAAATTCAGAAAGATGCTATCGGCTGACCTAGGTCGTGTTTCACCGCCCTCGTCTCCAAAATGTGGGGAGAAATCATGATCCACGCAGTAAGGTTCTTAAATGTATGTTTAATCGCAGTTACACTACCTAGCCATCACTGAGAGAGGCAAATAACTGCCTTTTCCCGAATGTCAGGACATTGACATTCTAAAGAATATTACAAGTACGCAAAACACAACAGAGGGCCTTCACAAAGGTTGACTTATCTACTTTCAGTTTCTTATTCATGTGTTTGGGTGATAAGCTGGCACTAATGAGGCAAACCCTTCGCCCCTACAGTGTTAACATGAGTAAAAATAATCTAAAGAAGCAATACTATCACAAAATGTGCCACACTAAGTCACATTTCCTTTTTTTGTTGCATAATATAATCAAACCTGCTGAATAAGTTGGTCCTCCCCTGCCATATAATTCCAGGTGCCCTGTATTAAGCATAGACAGGATGTCCCCTGCCTTCCCCGGGTTTGTGGAGATTTCCAGGAGCACAACAGATGTAATACCGGCAAGAGGTTCCCTGTTTTTTATGCCCTAAAGGCCTTATGTTATGTGTCTTCCTCCGAAAAACCCTCCTCTTCGACGTAGATCAACAGGGAAAATCAATTTCCCAGATGTTTTTTTTTTCAAAATCTCCCTCTCATCAGGTTTAAAATGTTGGTATGTATGGGAATGTAAGATTTGAAAGTTATGTGAAAAGCTGTCCCCAGGCAATACTAACAGCAGAGACTGGCATACAGGGGCGGGAGCATCATTTCTTCAACCCCCATTACTTCGTCACTGCAGCAGCAGGGATTCACTATATGGAATTGTTGATGACATGATGACAATCATCGGATTCCCAGCAGTGATTTGACGGTGTCTTTCAGAATATGATGGTGGCCAAAAGCTCTTCATATGATATGCTAAACATAAATATACTCCCATTTCCATGTCATCCACATATTTAATCATCGCCATGAATACTAAATAAACACAGTTGTATTTCAATCTATTTCTCCTTTTCTCAAATAACTATGAATTTGAATGTTGTTTTATGTTGTTGTGTCAACAAATAGCGAGTAACAATAATAAGAACATTGACTGAAAATGAAGTATAATTGAAATTTGAAAAAAATAAAGGAATTCAGAAGTCGGAATTTACCTATGTACTTTTCTTTTTACAGTGAATGACGTGCTACCACTGCAGATTTATTTTTTATTTGTTACATTTGGCACATTGTAGACGGAAAACGCTTTACCATGTTGTCATTTAGAACATTAAATGTAAACAGAATATCTCTCAACTCGAAACTTTTAAGTTAATTGTACTCATACCGTAATACTGATATATAGCATTCATTTTTAATGGAACTTCGGCATTGGTAGACCATTAGGCTACATGTTTTGTTATAATGATCAATAAAATAATTTACCGTCTACTTTTGAGATGACACCATTGCTATTCTGGGCTTTTCAGAATTGATCACCACATAATGAATGTGTTCTACAAATAGTTTGCTTTGAGTGGTTTTGTAAGCAGCGGTGCAGTCACTAATTAACTATTTCTCAGTGATGTTATCAAAATGGAAGAAAATGGGCGCAACAGTACAGTGAACCCAAAACAGTGTTAATCAAACACGTGTAACACCCCAAACACACCCTCTGAAGCTATGTCCCTGGTTTGCACACATTTACCGTTGATGACCTTACAATCAGCTGATGCGTAAAGAACAATCACTTGAATGTTTTGTCATCCGATACCTGCAAGATATTCACTGACACACAATGTGAACATGTCTTTTCTGTGTTGTGAAGGAAGACAGAAGACGAAATACCAATAGGGTTCTCCTTGGCTGCTCTCTTGATTTTAGGAAGGAGGAGTGAAGTGGAATGGAACAGCAGGACCTAGGGGCCAGATGTAGGTACGTTGCAAATTGCGACTTGCAATTTGTGAGTCCGAGCGACTCGCAAATTGCAACTCGCAATTTGCTATGCAGAAAGGTGTCTCAGACACCTTCTGCGACTCGCAATGGGGTCACAAAGACCCACCTCATTAATATTAATGAGGTGGGTCGCAGTTTGCGACCCATTGCGAGTCTGGGCACTCACGGGGATGGTGGCCTGCTGGAGACAGCAGACCACCATGTCCGTGACTGCTTTTCAATAAAGCAGTTTTTTTTTTTTCCATCTGCAGCCCGTTTTCCTTAAAGGAAAACGAGCTGCACTTGGAAAAAAATACCGAAACCTTTTGTTTCGTTTTTTTTCAGAGCAGGCAGTGGTCCATAGGACCTGCTCTGAAAAAATATTGTTGTGATCATTCACAAAGGGGAACGGGTCCCATGGGGACCCCTTCCCGTTTGCGAATGAGTTACCATCCACTTCAAGTGGATGGTAACTGCGAGTTCATTTGAGACCGCTTTCGCGGTCGCAAATCAACTTGCATCGCGTTGCGAGTCGCATATAGGAAGGGAACACCCCTTCCTATTTGCAAGTCGGAAACGCATTTTGCGAGTCAGTTCAGACTCGCAAAATGTGTTTCTGCATCGCGTAGAGGCTTTTGCGCCTCGCAAACGGCGTTTTTGGCCGTTTGCGAGGCGCAAAAGCCTCGCAACATCTGGCCCTAGGTCCATGACGTCCGTCAATTAATTTTTGATTGTATGGAGGGAAATAGGTATTGTGCCTAACACACTTCCCATTACTGTTCATGATTGCTAGATGTCCATCCACATCATGAAAATCTTTTGGCAAGTGTGTATACATTTTACAGTCCTAAATTCTTCAGTAAACTGGGAGGGTTTAGAAATGTTTACTTATCATAATATCTAACCACCTCTCACTTATATCGCTGGGGCACCCAACTCCTAAGATTCATTACCCATCACACCAGCTCTTCCATCCCTTTGCCCAAGCATCTTGGCCTTACCAAGTGCAGGAGCATCGTTCTGCGTGACTCATTGAGAAACAACCTTTAGGTTGTCAAAATACACAGGAGATGTCTTTGTTATATGAGGTATCTAACCTTCAGCCTCCCAACATGTCCTGCAGTCTGTCTTCCGTGTTGCATTTCCCTCCTCTCATGTCTAGCTTACATTGCCTTCTTCTCCGTTGCTGTCTCCACTAGATAATCTGTTTCCTTCATCGTCCATACAGTCGTTCTTCCTTACTGCCTATCTTTTTACAGTGCATTTTACCCATGCTGTATCTCTGTTCTTGCTTACTTTACTCCTCATCAGAAAGAGTGTCTCATGTCATTTCTGTTTATGAAGCAGTCTTAGGCCCTCATTTTGACTTTCTCGGGTGGCGGAGTCCGCCTGCCAAAGTCCCGCGTCGGGATGACTGCATATGCTGCTGTCCCTTCGTGGTAGCTATCAAGAGTTTCCTTCTGGGCCGGCGGGCATAAACATAGTTTCTGCTCACTCGCCCAGTGGAAAACACACCACAAAACTGACACTGGCTCGTAATCGAGCCGGCGGCAATGTTGTGGTGCGTCGGGTATGACAGCACCCGTCGTGCTTTTCACTGCCTGTAAGGCGGGCAGTGACTAGCGCGACTGGGCTGTCCATGGGGACCCATGCAAAGTGCAGGGGCAGAATCCCCTTTCAGCCAACCTTTGCATGGCAGTGGTACCGCCATACAAAGGCTGGCAGAAAGGGGACTCGTAATCCAGAGGACAGTACTGCTTGCAGCGCTGCCCTAGGGGATTGAGACCGCTGGAACTGCCAGGCTGGCAGCTGGTGGCAACCTGGTGGTGCCAGTGGTCAGACCGTGGCGGCTTTGCCACGATCATAATGTGGAGGCTGGACCGCTGCTTTGGCTGCAGTCTGATCTCCACCGTGGCCCTGGCAGTCTCATGACCGCCAGGGTCATAATGAGGGCCTAAGTCTCATGTATAGATTTGTTTTTCAGTGATTCTTAATTTCATTTACTGATGTGTTCTCTCTTCTACTCTGATTCTACTGCTTTCTCTATCTCTGTCACTATACAAACCACTTAACATCTTTGCACTCACTCTTTCCCTTGCATTGACTACTTTTGTGGCGTTCCCTGCCTAACCTGCAGTATATTACTTCCCTATTTTCGGTCTCTGGTGTAATAGTCTTTTGCAGTCTTTGCCTTCAGTTCAGATTGTCTCCTGGTCCCTTGATGTTTTCTGACCTCGGATGACAATCAGTCAGTGCTTGATGGGCTGGCCTGACTGGTCAGTGTGTAGGCTGTTTCTTTGGCTGTTTTATGGTCTACTGGGCCAGTTTTTACAATTGATTTCCCTGATCTTACAACCAACATTGCATGCAACAAGTTCAAATCCAGTTTGTCTACCATACATTGCAAAACACTTATACAGTTCAAAACTGCCCCAGTTTGCAAACATGGGACACTTGTCTCTAATGGAGGCCACTTTTATGTTGGTGACCAGGACTATTTTCAGTCTCAGTATGACCCTCGTTCTGACTCCCTTTTTGGCACTGGGTCTGTGTCTGACCATTCAGCTGTCAAAGTTAAGTGCTCCTAGCCATACATAGAGAATGGGATTTGGCCCTTTCAAACATTGGCTTTCTCCAGCCATCCGCTATCAGCCATTGACTTGAGATGTTGTCAGTTAGTTATGTATTGGCTCAGACCAGTAGAGCATTTGTCTCCTAATTAATGTTATTGGCTGTTTGGATGAATCCTTACGACTCCACTCAAGTGCTTGTATCAAACTGCATAAAGAAGTACTTTACACATTTGTCCTTCTCTGTCCTCTCTGCTAGCTCTCTCCTGTGTGTCTCTCTCTACTATGCTTTCAAACGTTACATCCAGATTTTGCCAATGTGTATTCTCCATGTAGCCCTTCACTGCAGCATTGTCAACCCTTATGCTAGATCTTTACAGAAACGTGTTTTCCAGCATCTGGCTTTATTCCACTCAACCGTATCTATCTCAATAATGGTATCTATTTATTAACATTTTCTACCTCCCATGCAGCCTCTGATTCTTTGTATGGCCCGCAAATAGCATTTTACTGACTAGAGCTTATCGCACTTCATGTATAAGGTTTGTGTTACGTATTAGAGGTTTAAAATGAGTTCTGAAAATCAAGACATTTAAATGTGGAGAGCTGTAGAAATATAGCTTAATAAAACTCCTGTGAACAAAAGCAAAGACATTTCAGTAACGAATCCATTATGAATAAAGCTGATTCCACGTTTTCATCTCTAAAAGACATGTTTTAGCAGATTTGACTGTGCTTTTGTTTACATTAAATTGAATATTTGCTATGACGTTACCGGTTTGCTCTCACTGTTATATACTTAGCCCACCAATATATTTGGTGCTGTTTTTAAAATGATTACTAGGGTCAGCAGTTTCTGGCTTTGAACAAAGCAATGCATCCAGTTTGAAACAAGCATTTGCAATGCAATAGGTCTCGCATTTTCTTGAGTTAGAGCTATTGACATTGTAGATTCAGAACTGGACATTTCTTGCCACATAAATTGGTCAACCCTGCCTTATAATTTTGTCTTTTCCTGACATGTTTTGGTGGTCACTGATGGCTACTGACATCAGAAATCACAAGCCCTTGAGGAGAGACAAGAAGATGACTGCATTAGCTCGAGTTGTGTAAACATCTTGAACAGAAATGAGAAACAAGGGCTGGAAAAGTATTTTCTTTTTATGTTAACAGAATGAAAAGTCTTGCAAGCCTTTTTGTCTCCCATTTCAACAAAGCTCTAATGAAGTTAACAATAGCAGAGCAACCTGAGAAATGTTATGGCCCCAGTAAAGGAGATAAGCAATGCCCTGTGTGCATCAGGACTGGCAGGGAGGGGACCTCCAGAGAGACTTACACTTAGGGCACAATATATATCTTGCAGTATGTATACCCCATTACAGTAGCAACATAGTATACATACTGCCAAGATAAAGGTAGGTGGAACATAAGTATAATCATGGTGCAGACTACTCCATCTCCTCCTTGATTAAACTCCTCCGAAGGCCCTGTGGAGTACAGGCCATCAGAAGCAGACCTCTGCCCACTTAATTTAGATGTCCATTTTTGTTGCCTGTCGCTGCCATGAAAACCCTAGCAGTAAAGAGCAGTGAAAACTGCTAAATGCTCCCCTTGCCATAGGAGAGAACTCTCACAGCGAGGGGAGCATTTTTATTGTTATTTTGAAAAACAAAATCCCACTTCAGAGTTTTCTTCTTTAAAATAAATAGAAAACAGTTTGGTGGAGGGCTCGTTCATGCCGGCACAGCCCTGCACTAAACTGTAAAGAGTATTAACAAGAACCGATGTAATGGTGAATCTTGCCAGTGCTTTAAAAATGTCCGCTGGCTTGGCGGTCGTTCATAAATTTGGTGGTAGGCACCTTCGTTGGGGCATCAGAGTAATTTGCTCCATTTCCCTGATGGAGATATGGGCCACCCACCATTGTATAAATGAGGCCCTTGGTCTTGTGAGCACACACCCTAGCTGGACTACCTTTTTGCTATTTTTGTTCTTCACTGAACCATGCTTCGGTCCAGAACCTGGTTAGCTTGTAAACTAGATTGATAATTGAGAAGCTTTTGTAGGCAGAGAGAAGACTTTAGACCTTTGGACTCACAAATATTTCTGTGGATCAGACAGCGGTCACCCCCCTCATTGAAGAATATCTGACTGAAAGCTTTTACAGATGGCCTACTTTTAGTGCCAATACCACCAACTCCTAATCCAGGAGATAGAGAGGCTTACCTTTCTGGCGCACTTTTCGAGCTTCCCCTGTTTTGCAGGTTATCTTGTACCATGTTTGTCCCTTGTTGCATTTTCTCTTTTGTTTTATGTGTTTCTGAACATTATGGTTATTAACAGTAACCATCACTGACTCAACGTAACTTAATTTTGTTGTGAGGATTGTGGATCCGGCGTTTTAGCAATGTTTTAATTGTAGACAGCCAGTAATCATTATTATTGTATTATTGCACAAGACGTGCCTGCTTTCTGTTTGTGAAGATTATTCAGGAAGGTCGTGAGGACCTCACATGCAAACCAAGCACAGTTTGTGTATGTTTTTCGCCTGCTTTCGTCTCTAAACTCTGCCTTTAAAATCGGCCCCACGCTAATCGAAACATAGATTTATTCCTTGAGAACAGACAGCAGGTAGCAAAGTATTTACTCTTAATAAATATTTCCTTAACTGCACGATAGACAATGGAAGACAAGAGAAGAGATAGCCAGAAGGAGCCACATAAACATGTTGGTACTGAATACATCAATTTGAAAATTGTAGAAAAGACGCCAGACAGTGCTTGTACTGACAATATTCGTTTAGCAGTTTAGGGGAATATTAATCGTGACTGGTATAATATGGCAGGAGATCTGGAATTTGAACAGGAGCCAAAACATTGGAGATAGAAAGTAAAACGCTACAGCAAAAGAGCAGAAAATCAAGCTCTGCAGGATTGCTTAAGTATAAGGGCCCTCTATTCTAGCAGCAATAACAGAGGTTTTAGAATGCAGAGGTAGAAATTACTTTCCAACATTTGGATTCAGACAACATCTGGGAGAATCAAACTGATATTACTTGAGGCACATCCCATTTAGCTACATAGCGCCCACAGAGTTTCCATTAATATTGACCTCTCCACAGCACTTACCTGAACATTTTTGGTTTTGTGTGTGTTTGCGCTGTGGTTTGTGCTTTTTTTTGGCAAGCATCAGTGAGCAGTGTAGAGAAAAGTGGGATAATGGATCTAGAAGTGTAATGCACTAAGCTAATTAGCCGTTATCATGAACACAGCACTTAAGACATTTTTTATGCTATGGTCTTTATCGGAAGGAGACATCTTAAGACAGTGTCCCTTCTTCGTTTTAGCATTTTACAAACACCAAGGGTAAAACTTTACCACTTCTTTTATGCATTGTAACTTTCTACTTTATCAGTGTCATTACTTTCCATATGTTATTATCTCTTCCATCAGGGGACAGAGGAAGATGAGGGTGCTTCTTAAAACGGAACTGCCTAAGTCCTTCATCTTTTCTCGTGTGTTACATAGTGTAGTACTATTTATTATCATAACGTATGTATGGCTCTCACCGAGAGCCATTTGCATGAATGTCATTTTCTGAGTGTGCAGGGAGCACAGCGTCTGAAGGAGGGTAGGAAATGCACAGAGGTTTGGGGTTGGATGACAGGAGGTCAGGTATTTGTTTTTAATTTGGGGCAGGGAGGAGAGGCCATGTTATATATTGCTCTCCCATTAATCCTCTGCTCCTGAATATCAGCTGAAATCGTGGATAGATGACTTGGGGGGGGAGGGGTCATACATAACATAAAACTGTAGATGGTTAAAAAGCAAACTATGGGGATGTTTTCACTTTGGGGTTCTGAATGAAATCATAGACAACTCGAGCTGTGCTCTTCTTGTCTATTTCGTGTCACTCAGAACACCTTGATGAAAAGCAATTCATTGTTACCCATCTATAATTCTATATGTTATCTGTGGTTCTCAAAGAGAACCTGTAGTCTAATTCCAGAAAAATCTGACTATTTGCTTCTTCATACGGCTTTGTTTGCCTCCTCCTCTGACATCATCATGGGAAATGTTTGCTTTGCCATTTCTTGAGTCTCCAGAGGTCGTAGTGTAATAGCACAATGCAGCTGGGGGGCTCACCCACCTTCTTTTGCCTCTCTTGAGTGTCCTCCGAGACAAAGGACTCAGGACATCATGGGCTGTGCTGTGCCTTGGGGAGAGAACACATATTGGATGATGGGGGATGTTGGCAGGAGGTCAGGTATTTTTAGTTCTATTCAGACTGGGATAAAGGGAAAATTGAAGAGATGGTGGTATGAGTGGGTGGAAAGACACTTTGTTTATTTTTGGGAAAGGGGATAAAGGGAGAGGGTGGTGAAGGTGAATGACAGAAGGCTTGATTTATTTGAAAGGAGCATAACAAAACACTTTGTACCACGCAGTACCACTCAGTACAGAAGACATTGAGAGTCTACTCTACTCTGTCAACACATCATTGACACATCCAGGTCCTTGTTAACATGAGGAGAAAGATGTTGATCCCAACTAAGAAGGCATCTGCCCGAGATAACCTCATACAAATAAAGAGTTGTCTTGAATCAAAATATCCTTATATCTTAAATCACAGTTCTTTTCAAATGCATTTTACACATCTGCACATCAATAGCGAAACATCAAATTGAAATCACAGATCTGTATCATTTATGTAATCCAAACCTACTGATTCTAACTGAGGCTGGACTAAACAAGAAGTCTTAACTGGTAGCGGATATGGAGTTAGACTTCAGCCATCAAGATGAAGAAAAAAGCTCTGTAAATCACATCCTCACAGAGTGCTAAGAGTTATGCACCAGAAAGACAGCTTGTACAATTATGTCTCAGACATGGGCATCAATAGATCAATATTGATTACCTATGCACACGCTTCATATTCTCTCTCCTCCACGCCATGAGGATCCAAATTTGGGAGCATTCTCTTCGTTTTGAGTCTTCAAGTCTAACTTAATATATCAGGGTGTTCCCATGAATTGCCCTGAACTGCGAATTTATTTTAGTGATTTATTCACTCATGTGAGAACCTTACATAGCCTCCATCAATTATTTTATTTTTTATTTTTAAGTACTTTCGATAGAACCACTGTTGCATGAAATGTAAGGTGCATAATAGGCAGAATCATGTTGAAGTGATATGGGGTATAAACACAGATTTAGAGAGTGGTTCTAGAGTGGCACATTTAGAATAACCCCATTTCCTCTTCCTATATTAGCGATCAAGTAGAGAGTACAAAAAGTGTGGCCCAGATTTAAGATGACCTAGAGCTATTCCAACGCCACATTAGCTTCATTTTATTTACGCTATTGTGGCGTTGGAAGGCGAAAAACGCTGCGCCACATTTACAAAGTGGTGCAATGCTTGCATTGCGCCGCTTTGGTACCCCTTGAACCACATTATGCCTGTTCCAGGCAGGATGTACGCAAGGGGGGGGGCGAAAAAATGGCACAAAGATATCTAAGAGATTTCTTTGCAGCATTTTTATCAGCATTTTTAATGCCTTCTCATAGCAGGCATTAAAGGGAGGCTACCATTGTTTTCAATGGGCTTCTGGGTGCTTTGCAGGATTAGCATCAATATTTTTTACACTAATCCTGCAAAGCACCGGACTAGCGTCAAAAATTATTATGCTAGTACCTCAGACTACTGCCATGGTGTGCCGTATTTTAAATACTGCACACACATGGTGGCGTTAGAGGGGGTGCTAAGGGGTACAAGAAAAGTGGCGCTGCACTAGGTGCAGCACCACTTTTCATGAATCTCCCCTGTGTTTTTCCTGTGGAGGACGACCGTCAAAGCAATGTCGAATGGCTGGGTACCATCTTTTGTCAAGGCAATAAAGTGTAACGGGAACAGTTGCAGATAGATGATTCCTTGCCAACAGAATTTAATGGTCACACATATGAGAGGCTTGTGTCGCATTTGCATCACCTTTAGAGATGCAGCGGCGGCGCAAGCCTCTCAGCCATATCTATGAAGCCACGCAAAGCCACTTTTCATGGCTTTGAATGGCCTCATAGATATGGAGTAAGGCAAGGCAGCGCAAGTCGCTGCATTGCCTTACTCTGCGCCAGGGAGGCGCTCCATGGGTGTTCTGGTGGGTTTTCCCATGCAACTCCCATGGGTTTAGACGCATTCTAAGATTTACAAGGACTTGTAAACCTGAGAATGCATCAAAACCTTACTCCTCCCCAGGGCATAAGAGTGCCCCTTACTGCACAAACACAATCCTGAGGACAACACAGGCACATTTGCAGCATGGTGCAAGGGCGCCTGGGTTGGCGCCAGGCTGCCGAAAAAGTGCCAGCACAGGGGGAAAGGACAGAAATGCACTATATAGCATAAATACAGTGCATTCCTGCCCTTTCACTTTGGTGTAGGGCAACGCAGTAAGGTGATTTGCTGTGCTGCCTAACGCCGAATCCCTCTGAATTTGCCCCCAAATCTTTTGTGTTCCAGTGACTTATTTGATGGTATTATCAGAAATTAGAAAAGTTACCTACTATCACCGTTTTGTGCAACTCATTTCCTTGCGTTTTTCTCGCCTGCTTTTAAACACCACATACACAGACTACTATCCTCTGTTGACACCTTTATGTCAAAAATAGATGAATGGGTAGGTCTGGTTTAAGCGCTAGATGGGTAAAAACGTCACACATTTAGGCTACACCACGTTTAGCCATAAAGAGCGCATGTGCCTTCCTGGCCTTTCCAGTGGCTCGCCTTTCACATCAGCTACCAACAAGAAAAGATCCTGGTCTATGGTCAAAACATATTAGCAAAATTTGTATTACTGGTTGACTTCTGGTGAAAGTTTTATCCATTTAAGTGTTCGTTCAGATTCTACATGTTCTTTTACGTATTTAGGTGCCAAAGGCTTTTAAAAAGAAGGCAACCTTTAGACATTACCATCTTGTGTGGTTTTTTTTGTGCATTACCTCGCTATGCCATTTTAATGACTAGCCTTTCGAAATCAGGTAAACATTACAAAAGTGTTATAACACAAATCTATATACTTTATACACTGGGTGGCAGCATTGTTTAACGTTACAGAAAATGGATGTCTTTTTCAAACGATGTACTGTAGTATGAGGAATATGCACATCCCACGTATTTATTTACAGTTTTATATAACTCGGAACAGAACCAGGCGGGCCTACTGCTCCTTTACATAGAAGCCTAGGGAGAGTATATTGCTTAAAAAGATATATAGAGCTGTCTGGAGAGTACAACCCAGCAACCTATTAGGAATGCACATAAACCTTAATAACGTAGGACACTTGAAAAGAAAATCTACTGAAATAAACAAAAAAAAATAAGACAAATAAAATAAGACAAATCCAGTTTACTTGGACATCGTGGGGAGGAACACATAACTTACATGTTATAATACTACATTTACAATACATGAGAAGACATGGACTTATATATATATATATATATATATATATATATATATATATATGTATATATATATATATATGATTTTTTTTAATCATCAAGAAAACATATTTCAGAGGTTTAAAGCACCTGAGGTCAGCTGCGCGTGCATTTATTTTCCTATCAGAGAATGAAACTGACTAAGACCTATACATGTCTGAGGTTTACCTATATTTTTCTCAATGCATCCATTATTTAGTTGTTTTATTCCTTTTTCGAGTCCACTGTCTTTTGGCTTTGTTTGCTCTATAGAAACACCATATACTTACATACAGAGTGTTGTCCTGAAGGAAGGAAGCAAAACTTCATCAAAGCGCTGTCCATTCCATGGCTCTTCCCTTCCATGCTGTGACCCATGGTTACTTTTAAAGACACTCGAGGAAAGACTGGGCTTAGAAAATCTACTGCGCCTACACTACAGGAGAAAGGCGAAGCCCCTCTCCAACAACAGATGCTTTAACTTCCCCTGACCTAGTTGACCTGCCCATCTAATTTCATTTCCTGCAACCTTCCAGCAGATCTCAACAGGAAATGAACAGAGAAACTGGACCTCAACTCCTGGCTGCTGCCCTGCAATGGCCAAGGGACGTCTTCTTTAGCCTGGCTCCATGTAGGATGTACCATGCAGATTCGACCGTGACAGATTTCTTCTCCCGTGTGAGCTCCAGGTTATCTGCCTTTAAATGCTAGCCATAAGCCTGCAACATTGTATTGAGGGCTACAGTGGGGCTATCCTTAGGGCGTCGTTACCTATTGCATGCAAAATTTTAAAAGAATCAGCCTTGAACAGCATTTGCCGGTTGTAATATTCAGACATTTGTATTAAGCTTGTCAAATTGGTCTAGCTATAGCAAAACCAAAAGATATAAATTAATTCTTAGCTTGCTCTTGAAC
This sequence comes from Pleurodeles waltl, assembly GCF_031143425.1. Lineage (NCBI taxonomy): Eukaryota > Metazoa > Chordata > Amphibia > Caudata > Salamandridae > Pleurodeles > Pleurodeles waltl. Next base: position 172,036,764 of record NC_090448.1, on the reverse strand, counting down.
CTCTTGAGGTTTCAGTTTGACTGCTCATAAGGATTTGTATCTCAGGTACTTGAGATCTAGCTAGAGACTTTAAATTGCTTACCATCGATATGCAATCTGCCAAGGTTTATGGCATTAATACACAATAAGCAAAGAGAAGGGACAAATGATAAGCTTTCCTCAATCATTAAGGGTTTACCCTTAATGTAGGCATTGGGATTTGTATATCGCAGTCATGACATATGAAGTTTTTCCTCTTTACCACCCTACAGCCTTTACTTGTGGTACATTATTTGGATAAGTCTGCATAGGTGAGGTGCACTCTAATTTTATCTGTTATCTGGTCATCGTGCATTGAGTTTGGCATAATCTGTTCTCAGCATCCCGCCAATGTGACAGGGCCTACCTGTGCTGCGTCAGAAGAGTGTGGCACATCAACATTTTATTTGAACTGCCACCTTTACTCAAGTGGGAGCAGCACATAGTTTTGCATTCCTTGCTGTCAATGAAGCTGGACCAGGAAAAGTCCTCCAAGGAGCTGCTGGGTGTGTGCCACTATCCAGGGAGGAAGCTCCCAAGAAGCCGAGGCCCAGAAGAAGGTGCAGCACATGGGTCTCGGGCTCTCCCTAAGAAGGCTGTGCATGCGCTTCCACCTTTTGTGCAGCCCCCACAGGCCAGGCGCAGTTCATGTGACCGAAAAGTGGACAACACAGCAGGAGAGCAAGCGAAGAGTCAGTGAGTACAAAAGAGGGAGCGACACTAGAGAGAGCCAATCACATCTAGCACAAAGCAAGCAAAAAGATGTTCTGAAAGAATTTGCACCACAACACTGGAGGATGAGCTCCTGGTAGAGGTGGCAGCACTCAGCGACCCACCCACTTCAACCCAGGAAGAATGGTCAAGCTGCAGGTCCGATGTGCCACACTCCCCAAAAAAGCAATACTTCCTGCACTTCACATGACTCCACGTTTTTTCTGACAGGACCAGTAGTACTTCCTCTGATCCAGAATCTTACAATACAGAACGGAAAGGAGGAAGTCCATGGCCCTCGCTGCCAGGGGGCAATGACAACTAGAACGGTGGGGGTGTCTCAATACCCACACATGAGCATCCGAAACCAACCACACAATTCAGACACAACAGTCCAATTGTTCTACGCTCAGCATCTGTGCACATGTTGCACCCTACATCTTACCCGCAAAGTTCATCCTTGTTCCACACCTTGTGTGCAATTGGTTTTATATAGAGCAAGCCCACCTACAGAACAACATGACACTGTACCCACCACAACTTAAGGAATGTTTAGTACACTTCCAATATTGTGTAGGTCGACCCCCTACCACACCCTGCATCGTAATTCACTGCATACACAGGCAAGCACTTAAGGGCCTGATTTATGAAAAGTTAGCGCCACTTTTACGTAATTTTTTTATGCAAAAACGGTACAATCTTACAAAATATAGTTATATTTTGTACGTTTTCGCTGCTTTTGAGCCCAAAAACGACGTAATGGCGGCCCTAACTTTTCATAAATCAGTCCCTTAGTTTCCTGCACATATTGGATGGCTGCACCAATTCCCCCAACCCATGTTTCATCCTACATCAAATTATTACATCCATCGAAACGTGGGTGAATGCCACTGTTGGTGTTAACCAGGCATTATAATCTGTATGTTAACTCTGTGCCTGAATGCTTCAATAACTGAGTTGGTGTGATGTGACATACTGAGATTGCCTTAGTCAAAACAGTGTTGATGGGAAGTAAACTTGTTGGCTTTTTAAAGATTAATGTAATCAAAATCACATGGCTACTATGTGACCTTGTTTTTTTTATCCTTCATATTGCATCTAATTGCATTTCCAGTACTCTAAAATTAACCTTAACCAGACCTGGAAGTAATTTTCATTACTTTAGTAATTTTCATTACTCTTGTGATGAAGAATTACTGAAATTACCCAATTATGCACATTTGAATAATTAAGAGAAATATGGGATGTTAATCATACCTCAGGAGCACAGGAACAACCAATTTAGAGAACACGAGCAGCTGCTGGCTGCTGCTGTTTGCGTCCTGTTGCATTTAATGCTATTTTCATAGGGCAAAATGCATCCTCTGGCTGAGGTTGGACAGATGAAAATAGATTGAATTTTGCTTTTTTGAGTAATTACAAATATTTCCATATAATTTGGTGGTAATTATGCATAATTATGCTACAGGCAGTTATGTGAGTTATGCATAACCCTCACCATAACTCAGGAAGTTCAAACTGGCCTCTGTGATTTATGAGTTACAATTTAAGCAAAGACAGAGGACAATGTGCCTCATTTACAATAAATGATTAATCGCTGCAGCAAAATAGCAATGCTATTTAATGCCAGGGTATGACAGACCCTTTAGCCATGCTTGCGTTGAATTTACAAAATGGCCCACCATCTCGCTTGGATCTAGTCTGCGTCCCAAAAAAGATGCCAGCCTTTGTGCTGTATCACCAAAAAAAAAAAAAATTATGCTACTGCTGCAAAAGTAACGCTAGCCTGATTTGCAGCACGTAATCTGACGAAACCTGTCCTACTGTCACTTTTACACCTCGCAGCTTTAAACGCTGCATGTTAGACCTGGCATCCTTGGTGTGGCCTCTACTGTCTTTCTTGCCTCTGCTTCCTATGTTGTGACTGTGTGCTGGACTATGTTTTTGCTGGATTTGCTACTCTGGGCACTTTTCCACTGTTGACCAGTGCTAAAGTGCAAGTGCTCCCTGTGTAAATTGTATGTATAATTGGCTTTTACATGATTGGCGTATTTGATTTACTAGCAAGTCCCTAGTAAAGTGTACTAGAAGTGTCCCGGGCCTGTAAATCAAATGCTACTAGTAGGCCTGCAGCACTGATTGTGCCACCCACCCGAGTAGCCCTCTAAACATGGGCCAGACCTGCCACTGCAGTGTCTGTGTGTGCACTTTAAAACTACCAATTCGACCTGGCAAGTGTACCCACTTGCCAGGCCCAAACCTTCCGTGTTTATACACTTAAGGCACCCCTAAGACAGGCCCTAGGTAGCCCCAGGGGCAGGAAGCAGTGTATGTTAAAGGTAGGACATGGCCTGGTGTGTATTTACATGTCCTTACTGTGAAATACTGCCAAATTAGTTTTTCACTGTTGCAAGGCCTATGTCTCTTATAGGTTAACATGGGGACTGTATTTAAATAACTTTTAAGTGTAGTTTCCCTTTGGGAGCAGCTAAAGAAGGAGTTTGGTGTCTCTGAACTCACAATTTAAAAATACAACTTTTGTTAAAGTTGTTTTTTAGACTGTCAGTTTGAAAATGCCACTTTTAGAAAGTAGGCATTTTCTTGCTTAGACCATTCTGTGACTCTGCCTGCTTGGGTATTCCCTGTCTGGGTCAGACTGACAGTAGGTTGTTTGTGAACCTCCACTAGACAGTGACTTCAAAGGCAGAAAGGGGTATAAGTAGTGGACCCTAAACCCCAGATTTTTAGATTACTTCTGGAACCAAGAGGAACCTCTGCCAAGGAGAAGAGCTGAAGAGCTGGAGGAGGAGAACTGCCACTATGCCTGTGACTGTGCTTTGCTGGGTTGTGCTGCAGTTGCTGCTTCTGCCTGAAAGATGAAAAAGACTGGACTTTGTGGTATATTCCTGCTTGTGAAGTTTCTCCAAGTGCTTGGACTAAATTTGCCTCCTGTTTTGAAGTCTCAGGGCCATCAAAGACTTCCTCTGCCAGCACCTGGACTCTCTGTTGAGACTCCTACCCTGCCAAGTGGTGCCCACTCCAGTCCATGAGCCCTTAAAAGGTGAAGCTGGTGGTACCAAGGCGGAAATCTACACACAGGAGGCATGCAGTGTAAAATTTGATGCACCACCTGCAACATGGCTGTAAAACAACACACCACCTGCATCGTGGCTGAGAAATTGTCTCACCACCTGCATCGTGGCTGGGAAATTGATGCATCAACTGCATCGCGGCTGGGGAAATGACGCAATACCCGCTTGTGGCTGCTGAAATCACAACCCCCATGCAGCGCGGTTCCCCATCACCGTGCAGTTGGATTTCGCACGCATCGTTGTTGCCCATCAAAATGGACTTGAATCTGCTTGAACCTGAGGTGCCGTCTGTAAATCATTGCATCGTTCTCTTGCAGGAGAGAAAAACAACCCATCGCCTACCCGACTGGAGAAGAAATACACACAGCCTCACTTGCGAGTAAGGCATCAATGCATCGCTTACTTTTCTGATGCATGCTCGCCCGTGCAGCTTTATTTTTTACGCAAACCAGGTACTTTGTGTCACATCAATGCATCCATTATTGTCTTTGGAGTAAGACTCTTTTTATTTTGAGAATTCATAACTTAACTTGTGTATGTTGGATTTTTGTTGTTTTAGTCTTGTTTGATTTAGTTAAATGTTGGCTATGTTTCTAAACCTTTGTTGTGTTCCTTTTTGAGAGGTTTCACTGTATTACTGTGTGTGTTGGTACAATTATGTTACACATTGCCTGTGACATAAGCGTGACTGCTTGTGCCAAGCTACCAAGGGGGTGAGCAGGGGTTATCCTAGGTGTGTATTTCCCTTACCCTGACTAGAGTAAGGGTTCCTGCTTGGATAGAGTGCAAACTGACTTCCAACCAGAGACTGCATTTTCTATACAATAGTCCATAGTGGACAAAGTCAACAGTCTGGCAGAGGTGATGAGGACAATCATTGACTTTAACTTTCATTAAATTTAGTTGGCAAATGAACATCAAGCATGCCATGTAAATACTATCTGTAGATATTACACGTTGGCAATCACAAATCAAAATAACATATTGAAGGGCAAAGTTAGCAAACATTGGCATGAGATCCATCATCTCCATATTGATTGTGATCAAGGTACCAAAGATAGCTAATGTTGCACAATAGTAGTGCCCTATTTTGGGACATCTTTGAATGAACATGTCATTGTTGACTATGGTCATGATAAACAGCTGTTTTGTGATCAGGGTGTGGCACACTGATCATTGTGCATTGCTCATCTGTCAAGACGGGGCCACTTGCCTGAAAAGCAGGATGTCTGCAGGGGGGATGGTATGCCCCCTGACCTCCTGGAACACATCTTGTCACTTCCTGGTGGACACAGAAACCTCGGCAGGTGTCCCAAAAGGAAAGGGGGAGTGAAAGAGAAAGAGACAAAACACTGCTACGTCTTGCCAGTCTAGCTAGGTACCCTGTATCTTCAGGGGCAGGTCGTTGTTGACATAGTGATAGCAGAGTTAGTGCACTCAACTTCCTTGAAACTGAATCTCTCTTTCTGATATGGGCACGGGAGAGGTAGAAGAACACCGGAATGCTCCAGCACTTTTCTTGGATAATAATAACTGCTGGCACAATTACTAACACTGCATTACCAAAAACCCAAACTGAGTACCTTAACAATAAGTACTGCGACACTAGGGCTAGCTTCACAGAGATTCACTGTTGCACACTACAATTAGAACTGTGGTTGCACCCCTTTCCTATCAGGTCTGGGGTAAGACAAGGCTGCCCTCTCTCGCCCTCTTTGTTAGTTTTAGTTATAGAGCTACTCGCGGAGTACATCAGGAAGAACCCGAACATCAGAGGGATCCCGACAGGAGGAGATTCAAAGAAAGAAGTCAAGTGCACACTGTACATGGACGACGTTACCCTCTCCTGCACGGATCGGAAATCAAGGGCATTCATTATATCACATATAACTTTCCTGCATGCATAAGGTATAACTAAAAGGAACAAAAACAATCCAAGAAATACAAATGTTCACTCTGGGTTTGAACAGTTAGGGTGGCATAGTTTGGTTTGAAAAACCCTTCAAAAGCAAATACCTCAAACCTGAAACACACAGGCATGAATGACACAATTTAAATCCAAGAGTTATGCTATTAGAGAAAGAAAAGTCACGTAAATGCTCTTTTAAAATTGCACTGTCACTTTTTGTAGTACTTGAGCTCACGCAGATTTCCTGAAGCACATTTAGGCAAGTAACCACAATAATAATGTAGAATGTTCAGAAATGCATTTGTCTCTTCAAGATAAGTATTCTGCCAAAATACGAGGTGTGAAATACACCAGCTGTTCTAGAAAAGCGCAGTGCTCAAAGAACAAACTCCCTGGAGAATACTAGTCACTTAGCTGCAGTCTTTTCCGGAGTGCTGGAGGAAAGCCTGGTGTTAGCTGGTACAGGAATGAAGAAAATAATTGCCTCAAAAGTCCTGAATATCAGGATGACAGCAGGGGCTGGACTGCCAAATCAGATGCTGAGATCAGGAAGCAAAACAAAGCCAAGCAGGGAGGCATGCTTCACTCTGCTATTTATAGCCAATCAAGAAAGCAGTTGAGTTTACACATGTGGATGAGTCACCACACCCAATTAGAAGCACATGTCTACACCACACCCAATTAGAAGCACATGTCTACACCTGCTCACATTAGCAAACAAGCATTGGTAAATCAAGCATTGAAAAAACTGTTGTGTAGCCATTTGAGTTATAGCTCCATGCACGTTATTTTAACACACTAGGCTGCTGTGCACTTTGACCTAGATATATTTTATCCAGCTTTGTCTTGTTATTGTTACAATAACCATTTTTAGTCTTGTTTTATTTTCCATTTATCTAACTGTTTTTGCCGAGGCCAGCACTCTGGTCTCAAATAAGACATTCTTGATCACTCTGTGCTTCTTCCAAGGCTACAGCACGGTACATTGCCGTTGAACGTGGTAGAAGTTTAGTCTCCAACATTCGTAGAAACCACACATCCTTATGTAGGGACATTTTCTCAGAGCATCAGCTGTGTTATTTTAAAAACACTTTCCATGTCCCTTACACGTTAGAGGGAGATTCCAGCCAGGGAACCACAACTGTATGCTGATTGCTGAATGCTTCGCTATAGATGCTAACGCAGACCACAGTCCTTCGCTCAGGTATGGGGGTTGATGTCTTCCCAGGGGAACCTGAAGGGCAGAATTAGAGTTTAACATGCTATGCTCAATTATAATGCAGATAGGAATTAGTCCATTGGTCCTAGTGACAATATGATAGCGTTGTTTTTATGCTTTACTTTTCTTGTCACAATTTTAATACTATCATGTTGTGTCGTCCTGGTTATTGCAGCTCACGCTTTGCTATCTAAGATGCCGTCATTTTATTAAACTCATTATTGAAACATATACTGCTTCTGTTTGCCATTTATATATGTGACTGGATTGTAAATGAGAGAACCGGATAAGACCTGAGTGACGACTTCCAGAGAAGCTAAATATGTCATGTGCTCGGCTGCCCAGTCATCCCTATCCTGGGGTAGAGATGAGAAACTGCTAGTTAGCCGGAGCAAAACCCGGATTGGAGCGACAGGTGTCACTAGGAGTGGGTTGGACTTAGTCTACCAAGCCACGGACGATCCTGCTGCTCAAAATCCAGTAGTCTCATTAGAATAATAGGAGCCTATGTGACATGGCGCCGCCAACGTTTGGTCACGCTCTAATTTTTGAGTCCTCTGGAGTATCTCTGTCAAATTGTATATAAAGACGCCTCAATACCGTATACAGAGACGTCCGTGGTACTGAGGATTTCCACCCCAGACCCGTAGGCTATCCCATCTGAGGCTGGAGGTTGCTCAAGCTTGAACCCAATTTGGTGTGCCTTCTCTGAACATATAGGAGGTCTATGATGGCAAATCCACAGTAGATACATATAGCAATTAACATGAGACAACCTCTGACGGCACATTTATTAGCAAATGGCCTAACGGTTCAGGGGGGTCCAGTCACATTTGTGGTGGATGCTAATGCAGCTTATAGAACAGAACTGTTTTATTCTTGGGTCACATTTCCAGCAGTCAATGGGAATACAAATATATTTAATCATTATACACATGCAAATGCACCGGGACAATACAGAGCATACACATATTTGGAAATACCATTATTTTATCAAGAACATAATAATTGGCTTGATGGCAACCTACCCCACACAATTTTAGCAGTAAGGTTAGGTCCTCTAAGTAACAATGGTCCTACCTGGCTACTATTGGCCACCTACACACCACATCCTGCAATTACAAATTTAGGGGTAGCTGAAGTTCGTCGCTTATATATTGAATTAACAGTGATACATAGGCAATTGGTACAATTCATAATGCAAACATTTAATACAAACCCAGCACGTACTGCTCCAGCACATCCACATGCAGCAACGCCAGGTATAAATCCTGCAACTGTACATTCAATCATGGGTAAAGTACCCGCCAAACAGGAGGAAACTCTGTTTTGGTTAGCACAAAAAATAGATGTGCTGGAAGCAGTATTTCCCCATACGGGACCTCAGGATAAACATAGAATATTAACGATGTGCTTGCCTTTTGGGATAGTCCCTACAGTGGATAACTGTAATACTTGGGGCACGGTATTTGCTGCGCTCTATACAACCGCACATGGTACACCGACACTTGCCAATTTACCAGAGGTGTTAAAACAGATCCAAGATGAGTATGGGGCAGCCCTGGCCCTAGATTTGGGGATGCAATTGATAGGCAAGTTTGCCACAGTATCTTCAATAATTTTAAGTAACCTTAAAGGGGAAGCGGTCGCACTAGCAGTGCACATGCAGCTCCGTGACGTTCCACAACAGGATCAGGAACGCAAGCTGCCTAAAATAATCGCAGAGACCTATTCTAGCATTGGTCGAGACAGTTTAGGGGCCAGACCATCTAAACCACAATTTCAGGGCAAATCTAATAAACATTTTCCCAAGCAAGCACCTGGGGATAATAAGAAACGCTGGAATAAAAAACAACAAACTCCTAAAAAAGAGAGGGGAGAATCTCTGCGTGCAGAGACCCCATAAAATATATATATTCTCAGAAATAGAGATAATATAAAAATGCCTGATAGGTATCAATATACTGATACACGCCAATTTTGCTCCTTTCAGGACTCATCGGAAAAACAAAATGAGAGAGGTGGGCAATCAGAGCGAAGAACAGAGTACGTGAAATAGAGACAGCAATCACAATGCTCTTCAGAGGTTTCTGTTAAAAGGAAGAGGAAGCCGCCCAACAAAAACCCCAATTCAAAAAGAAAAAGGTGGCAGTAGTCGCAGTCAGACATGCCACTCAGGAAGGGGGTCCTCTTGAAGAACAGGAAGTGGGCACTAGCACTGCTAGACAGCGCGGCAGAGGTCACAATAGTTCACCGGAGTCTTCTAGAGCATCTGGAGGTGAAAGCAACTGATGACTTTATACAAGTAGAAACTGCGGACATGCGTGTCTCTGATAGGGTGTATAAAGTAATGATACAGTTAGAAGGAGACATTGAGCATATAATAGATGTACTCTTTTGGGATCGCGTAGTAAATATATATGATGTTTTGTTGGCCGAACAAGATTGGCCACCTGAATTTGTCCGTACCTGCCCATATGGGGAAGACGTGATTAAGCCTTCCTTCTCTCCCCTTTTTCCAGAGGAACTCGCTGAATCCTATGCCATTGATTGGGCTTTGGCACAGGCACCTGCATTATTCTGAAATCACATAGGATGGGATAAAGAATCCCCCTACCATGTAATTCCAATCAAAAATGAACCTCAACTGCAGTATCCAATAAAACATGAAGCAAAGGCACCTGTGAGAGAAATACTCACACAATTAGAGTACCAGGGCGTAATTGAACCCTGTGTCTCCCCAGTAAATAATCTATTGTTCCCAGTAGCTAAACCAGACCAATCATATAGAATAGTCTTAGACTACAGACACTTAAACAGTCATACACTCACTTACGCGATAGAAAACTCACATAGCACAGCACTAATAAACAATATAGAGTGTGAAAAATAAAAAACAACACTGGATATTTCCAATGGTTTCTTCTGCCAGAATATAGCGCCTGAGAGTAGAGCCTTAACAAGTTTCATTTCCCTAGGCTCCCAGATAAAATTCTCTTGTTTACCTCAGGGGTATAAGAACAGTCCAGGACTATTTGCTGCTCGTGTGACAGCAATTTTACACAAGATTGATCCTGAAGCATTGTCCTATGTAGATTATATCTATCTTAAGGATAATGAATTACTGCAACATTTAAGACGGGTAGCCCGCATTGTTGTGGGATTTGCAGAATTTGGCTACAAATTCAATTTCAAAAAACAAAAATTCCCTTCCTCAGCGTCCTGTTTCTGGGATATGAGCTGTCAAGTGAAGGAAAGAGCCTAGCGCCACAATTCTTAGAAAAATGCGCACAGTTACAACCCCCAAATACGATTAAAAAACTCCAATTTCTGTTGGGTTTCCTAAATTTTGGCCGAACTTACATTCCAGATTATGCTACACGCATAAAACCTTTATATGATTTGATATGTCCTGATTTTTCAAGCAAATTCTGGAAAATTGAACATACACGCATTCTTCGAGAATTGCAAACAGACATGCTTGCAGCACAACACTTACACACAAGGGACAACAAAACACATTTGGTCATCAGAGTAATAGATGGTGCCATCGGTTTCAGCTATGTGACATTTAATGAAGGTGAGACAGTCCCGACTGAGTACAAATCACACTTATATTTAGCGGCAGAACAGCGCTTTGCTCCCACTTAGAAAACTCTCACTGCTGTGCAGATGGCTGTCATTAAAGAACGACCCCTTGCCCAAGGAAAATGCATTATTGTTGTTTCTCCAATCCCAGCCCTAGAGGCTGTTACAAAAGCCAGCGTTCCAAACGCAAAAGCATTACATCCACACTGGATACAATGGGCTACGTTGTTGACAGCCACTGATGTAGACTACATTTTTTACCTAAAATTACAAACTTAAGAATTTTTGCAGTATGAAATAGAATAGTTCCAGCAAATACATTGCCTATCAAACAATATCATAGAGTCATGTACACCAATAGCTCAGCACAAGCTGCAATTGGCACAGAACACCAATATTCTGCTGTTTGCGCTGTCGTAAGCGGCTACATGTAGGGCGATACATTTTGTTCCCTACACACATTTACGCAAACCCTGGGGGGTTGCACAGCACAGTTGGCAGAGCTAAAAGCGCTGCTAATGGCACTGGAACATACAGATCCTGTACAGCCTATGCTGATTGTTTTTTTATTCATATTATTGTGTCCAGTCCTTCAATGAATATCTGCATTACTGGCGCCAGAATGGGTTCAGAGACTCCAAAGGCAACACCATTAAACACAGACTTCTGTGGGGGAAAGTAGCAGATCTCAAAGAGACGCTACCAAATGTCCATGTTGTACACACACTTGGAAACCAGCGCGTTGGAATACGCGTTGCTGGAAATACATTGGCTGATGAAGCCGCAAAATCATCAGGGGCCGCTGTAGCTGCAGTAACTCGTTTAAGTACGAAACAGGACGCAGACATACGGGCTGAGGTTAATCATACGCTGAGGTTAAAATACCAGCCGTAGGGGTACGAGACATTCCCAATAGAGATATAAGATAACAATTGAAAAAAGCTGCACATGAGGGGGTGGCATCTGCCCATGCTGGTGTGGCGGCTACAATTTCAATCTTGCAAGCCTGTTATTCGTGGTCAGGTCTCTATAAAGAGACCAAGCTGTATGTCCTTTGTTGCGACATCTGCCAACAAATAAAAGTTTCCACTGCCAAATGCCTGCCGCAGACACCCCTCTTGATTTCAAACAAACCATTATAATGTGTGTTGTTGGATCATTGAGGTCCCCTAACACCGTATAGTGCATACAAGTATATATTAGTCGTTGTTGATTCATGCTCCAGTTTTTTATGGGTGTGACCACAACGCTCGTCTGACGCTCGGACTGTTAATAAAGATTTGCTAGTTTTTATCGGTACATATGCGGTTGCGGCTTTCTATTCGGACCAGGGCAGTGCTTTCACCTCAAGGGTATTCAGGGATGCCATGGCTTCGTTGGGGGTCCAACTCCAGTACTCCTCTCCATTTCATCCCTAGGGAAATAGTTTAGTGGAGCGATTAAACCATGATTTAAAGCAATCCTTAACATCCAGAGTCTTAGGTACGGGTTGTAGTTGGCATAATCACCTGTATGGAGTCCAGAGAGCACTTAATAATCTGCCTAGAAGGTCCCTGGGGGGTCGTACTTCATATGAGTCCCTGTTCGGAACTCAAATGTATGTTCTGGGTCTTGATGGTCCTGGCGTGGAGGCAGCAGAAAAACCTTTTGACGTAAATGAACTTGTCACTGTCTTACTGGAATTGCAACAGTTCTGTGATGATAATTCTTCTATCAGTGCTGCCTCCACACGAATCAAGGATGTGCCTGTAACACCTACAGGCTGGATTCCCAGAGTTGGGGATCTTGTACATGAAAAAGTCACTGTGAAAAAGGAATTTGGCCCTTCCTATCGAGCACCAGTCCCAGTATTGGGGATACACGGTACCAGAACTGTAATTCTACCACTGTTGGCAAGTGCCAAAGAAAATCATTTTGTCTCCATTGACAATGGAGAATTACACCATGTGGCCAATTCTGCACAGCCGACCAAGAGGAACATCCAGTAGTTCCCGAAATCCTCTCACTACTGGTCAAAAAGTCCCTCTACAAGTTGTTTATACCAACACTGACACCTCTCTGAGCTTTAGGAGGGTGGAAGATGATCTTGCATTGGTTTCACTAACATCGAGCAGTACAGAAATAATTGATAGATTTGACTCAACTTCAACACAAACGGATGGTGCTATTTATTGTGTACCACCACAGGAAACACCAACTCCACCACTGACCACGGCTCCAGCATTTGCACGTACTGCTCCTGGATATTTTGCCGACTTCAATGATGACGTCTCAGACTCATTCGCCTCTTCGATACTCGAATTATCAAAAACACGTAAGCTAATGAACTGGCTTAAAAAAACATATTTTATTTTTCCATGGAACTATTTATGGCTTTCCTTGACTGTCCTAGCCTTTCTACTTTGGATTGGCTTTGCCATCACTTTCCTTTTGTTAATAAATGGTCATTTTCTTCCTGAAAACTCAACAGTTGAATTGGTGGAGGAGGTCTTAAATCCACATTTCTCATCACGCAAGGTCTGAAGAGACTTATCATTTGTGAAAATTTCCGCTGTACCAATTCCTGATGGGATTGTTTGGGACAAAGTAATATTTGATATATACGGTCCCACTGAAGTTATTCAAATACCATATGTGTTTAAACTATCAATGAACAATATTATAATACCAGGCATTGTTTCTGATGATTGGGGTCACATCCCAACTCCACCACTGACCACGGCTCCAGCATTTGCACGTACTGCTTCCGGATATTTTGCCGACTTCAATGATGACGTCTCAGACTCATTCGCCTCTTTGATACTTGAATTATCAAAAACACGTAAGCTAATGAACTGGCTTAAAAAAACATATTTTATTTTTCCATGGAACTATTTATGGCTTTCCTTGACTGTCCTAGCCTTTCTACTTTGGATTGGCTTTGCCATCACTTTCCTTTTGTTAATAAATGGTCATTTTCTTCCTGAAAACTCAACAGTTGAATTGGTGGAGGAGGTCTTAAATCCACATTTCTCATCACACAAGGTCTGAAGAGACTTATCATTTGTGAAAATTTCCGCTGTACCAATTCCTGATGGGATTGTTTGGGACAAAGTAATATTTGATATATACGGTCCCACTGAAGTTATTCAAATACCATATGTGTTTAAACTATCAATGAACAATATTATAATACCAGGCATTGTTTCTGATGATTGGGGTCACATCGCAACTCCACCACTGACCACGGCTCCAGCATTTGCACGTACTGCTTCCGGATATTTTGCCGACTTCAATGATGACGTCTCAGACTCATTCGCCTCTTTGAATTATCAAAAACACGTAAGCTAATGAACTGGCTTAAAAAAACATATTTTATTTTTCCATGGAACTATCTATGGCTTTCCTTGACTGTCCTAGCCTTTCTACTTTGGATTGGCTTTGTTATCACTTTCTTTTTGTTAATAAATGGTCATTTTCTTCCTGCTGACCTTTTTTCCTTTGGCCAAGCGGTTTCCACTACTAACCGGTTGAAGTGTGACAAATACGCTATCAAGTCTTTGTTTCCTTGGCGTAATTCTAGTAACTCTTTGTCTGCAGACATAGTTATTGCGCGCCTGTCAAATACCTTTTCAAACTCTTCTACAAAACGACGCTAATTATAAAAAAGGGGACTGTCTAATTGGACTAAAGGCACTGCCCAAGTAGCTGCATCACCATTCAGATAGGATATAAGGAATGCAATTCTAGATTGTGCGTCCGGGAAGGCACTGGACGACACGTAAAATGTAGTTCCACCTGTGTGAGAAAAACTTGAACCTTATTGGGGTCCCCAGAAAACCTTTCTGGCGCAGCTAGAGGAATCTGTGTCTGCACATTCACAGCTATGTTAGTAGGTGTGCAAAGCGTAGGAAGAGGCTCAGATTCAGAACCATCCATCTTACTCTGTAACTGGGTTACTTTGTTAACTAAATCGGCTGTAACATTTTTTGAGTCTGTCAAATCTCTTTGCATTTGAGTGACCACTTGCATAAGGGTGTCTAAGGTGGCCATTTTGCGCAGCTCGCGTACAGACCAAGAGGAAAGTGTAAACTTGTGGGCTCATTATTCTGTCATAGTACCCTTTCCTCAGGATCTACACGCTGCTGAACAAAAGGCCCACCTCCCGGAGTCACCAACTCAGAAAGTTATCAGAGCACAGAGTTATGATGAAGCCAGGTGGGGGAAGGGAATTAGGGTAGGGAACTTCAGGGAGAGAGATCTGAAAAGAAACGGTTAGAACAAATATGCATATACTCATTCATAACAGTAGAAACTCACCAATAGACTCTTGAATAAAGGCGTCTCCGTGGTTTCAGATGAGACCCTTTGTGGATTGGGCGTAGCCCCTTCTTTGAATCATGGAACAAGAACAAACTGCAACTTCTGAACCTAGAGATGGCAAGAGCTTTGGACTATGGTCATACTCTGAATATCAATCATGTAACAATTATGCATTCATAACATAAACGTTTGATCTCAGCCTAGAAATTCTCAAAGACTTAAATATGTATCTCACATATTATGCTTCCCAAAAAACAATGAAACTATAATTTGCTTATCTCCAAAACGTTTTCACATTTACTACTAAGGCCTGAAAGTTTTACTCAGTGAACTTGAAGTGCTTTGTTCGTTGGTCCGAAGTGCCTTGTTTATTGTTCATGAATCACTTTGATCATCATACATGAAGTTCTTTGTTCATTATGCCAGAGAGCGCTTTTACTTGCTTTGTCTGAAGCGCTACGCCCGTTATGCTAAGGGGCGCTTTACTCATGTGGCCTGAAGCATTTTGATCCTTGTGCCAAGACCACTTTACTCATGTGGCCTGAAATGCTTTGATTGTCGTGCCAAGGGCGCTTTAATCTTGTGACCTGAAGCGCTTTGCTCAGTGTGCTAAGTGGGTGCTTGACTCATGTGGCATGAAGCGCTTTGACTGTCGTGCCAAGGTCGCTTTACTCGTGTGGCCTGAAACGCTTTTGATTGTCGTGCCAAGGGTGCTTTACTCGTGTGGCCTGAAGCAATTTTGATTGTCTTGACAAGGGCGCTTTACTCATGTGGATTGAAGCGCTTTGATTATCTTGCCAAGGGCACTTTACTCATGTGGACTGATGCGCTTTGCTCGTTGTGCTAAGGGGCGCTTTAATCATGTGGTCCGAAGCGATTTGATCATCGAGCCAAGGCTGCTTTACTCGTTTGGCCTGAAGCTTTTTTTATCGTCGTGCCTGGAGCGCTTTACTCTTTGGACTGAAAGCACTTAGCTCGTTGTGTTAAGGGGCGCTTTACTTTTGGAAGTAACAACTCCCTTCAAGATTGGGCTCATCAAGTCCTTACCGCTACGAGTACGACCTACTCGTATCTGAATTCACCATGGAAACAAGGATACTCCGATTTGCTGCCAATCTGCCATGCAGGAAATCTGCTCTTCTTCAGAGGAACCCCACGAGGTCTGACTGCATCGAAGTCTTCAAAATAGTGAGCAGTGTGCTTGGGTGTGGCTGGGCTATATAGGCCTGCCACACCCCAAGATGGCCGCTGCCTCTAGAAACCTGGGAATTATAGTCCATTCATAGAATAGTACTGATAAGAGCATCTTGTCCACCAATGTCCTGACCCTGCAGCTACATGAGCTTTACTACAGGGCAGGCGACCCTGATAACCACTTCTAGAACAAGAGGGGATAACAAGTGGTGGGCATGAAGCGAGGCAAATACGCGCAGTGGAGTTTTGGGCGGGACCTGGACTGCGCACAGCCTTATTCCTGACACACGCTCTTCTGACACTGTGGGAGTCA